>NC_049260.1:71425852-71744314 GCF_011100685.1 Canis lupus familiaris
AGACATGAACGGACTTTTCTCCAAAGAAGACATCCAGATGGCTAACAGACGCATGAAAAGATATTCATCACTCATCATCAAGGAAATGCAAATCAAACCTACAATGAAATATCACTTCACACCTTTTTGGAATGACAAAATAAAAAAACACAAGAAAGAAGTGTTGGTGAGGATGTGGAGAAAAAGGAAACTTCAGCACTTTGGTAGGAATGTAAACTGGTGCAGCCACTCCAGAAAACAATATGGATGTTCTTCAGTGAAAGATAGACTACCCCATGATCCAGTAATCACACTACTTGATATTTACCCAAAAAAAAAATACAAAAATTCAAAGGGATACATGCAGACCTATATTTATAGCAGCATTTTATACACATACACACATACACACACACACACACACACACACACACACACACTGGAATATCATTCAGCCATAAATAAGAATGAAATCTTACCATTTTCCACAACATGGATGTATCCAGAGAATATAATGGTAAGAGAAATAAGCCAGAAAAAGACAAATACCATATTATTTCAGTCATATGTGGAATTTTAGAAACAAACAAATGAGCAAAGGGAGAAAAACAGGAGGGGGGGGCAAACCAAGCAACAGACTCATACTAAAGAGAACAAACTGATGGGGAGGTGGGTGAGGTGATAGGTTAAAGATGTAATAGATGGTAAGGAATGCACATGTGATGAGCACTGGGTATTGTACGGAATTGTTGAATCACTATATTCTGAAACTAATATAACACTGTATGCTAACTTCATTGGAATTAAAAAGAATAAAATCAATTTAAAAATTAAGTTCAAAATTACACAAAAGTAAACAATGTATTATGTGGAAATATAAATATATGTAAAATTATGAAAAATGCAAAGTATTGATAAAAATATGACTTAGGGTAGTGATTATGTACCTCAGAGGGGGATAAAGGAGATAGGATTAGAAGGGCATTCAGGAGGCTGAGGTTGATGTTAATATTTATATTTTAAATTGAGTGGGTAGTAGGAACACAAGTTTATTATACCCCATTCCCCATTCCTCACAAATTATTAATATTTTATAAATATTATTTTACACACTAATATTGAATATATGTTTTTTATGATGTGGGAGTAACATTTAGGCAGATCCAACCCAAAATGCATGGATAAAAACGTGAAAAGAAATTTGAGATGCTCATCTATTCCTTCATTTAAGAGTGCTTTTTTATCCTGCTATGCAATCATCCAGCCATAACATTCAAGAATGAGGGATACAGCATCCCTTTTGATTAGATGTTCTACCCAATGGGAAAATCAGAAAGGTAATTCTGTGATTAGTTCATGAGTACCAGAGCCTTAGACAGGCATATACAGATGGAAGTTTAAAGTGTATATTCTGAAAAGTGAGAGAAGGAACAAATATTAAATTGGAGTTTATTTAGAAGTTCCCACAGTAGGCCTACCAATGCATTTCCAGACTGAACTCACAGCATACATTCTTCTACCTCTTCCACTCTAACCTCTTTTCTCAACCTTATGTCCATACTGTTTCATCAGTGTACACTTTTATTTACCATTAGTTCCCAACAGACACCAAACCAACAATCAGGCATCAATCTCAACAGTTAATGATAGATTGAGCAGGAGGCAAAAAGAACCCAAAGAATGATTTTTGAATTGCAAATTTGCTGTAAAAGCTGAAAAAAACGCCTGGCTTCCTCTGATATATTTGCATTGCCAGAAATGATAAATGAAGCACAGATTTCATTATTCATTTTTAAGTGAAATTTGTTTATAATACAGCTCAGCATTTATTTAACTCCTTTTAAAAAGCACAATTTAATAGCTCTCAGAATCCATCAATAAAAAGGAGGTCATATTATCTAGCCCATCTTATAAATAGAGAAACTTAGTCTCTTATAACGTAGAATTCCCATTATTCCACAGTGATAATATGACTTTGAAGGATAAGAAGCAATGTCATTGTAGATATCTGTGCGTGGGTTTCACCATATACTTAAGATAAACTTTCATAATATTTTTGTCCAAAACTTTCGTTAGCTCAACATGATACAAGTTGGGTAAATATGAATTTGTCTACATATCTTATTGTGTGTCCATGAGGATCCCCAAAACATATGGCTCTACACAGGGAAGAAGCATAAAAAAGGATGGTATTTTTAATGCTCTGATTGTTAATAAACAAACCTTAAGGACTTTTCCGGATGTCAGGTATCTGAACCTGAGAAAGTTGGGGGTGGCAATGGGAGGGAAGGTGAGAAAAACACAAGGAAATCAGCACCCTTACCAAGACAAAGCTTGGTGGAAGCAGATGCCCTAGACTGCACTTTGAGCCAGTGGTTAACCACCTTTCTTTTCCCAGTTGCAACATACAAGATAGGGAATGTTGATGGCTAGTTACCTACCCTTGAATATGCCTAGAGTTATGTGCAGTACCCTGTTTCTTCTGTGTAACCTTGCCCCTTTAGCTGCCACTCAAGAAAACATTAAAAGAATGTAAGTGTATGGAAGTCACATAATTAGAAGGATCACTTTTTAAAAAATTAAATTATGCCCAACTATCAATACCTTATTATATTCATTAAATTACTTGTGACATGTCTAAATACTTATATATATACACACCAGTTAGTGAAGCTCCCACTTCCACTCTTTGTCTGACAAATTCTACTTCTTAATTTGTATGGCTGGAATCTGAGGACTTATTCTTTTTTTTTCATTTAATACTATTCTTTTAATTTTTCATATGCACCTGTGTCTGGCCTGTTAGGTAATATAATAATAATTACTTCTGAAGGGATAGAGATTGGTAAATAATTTATACATTGTTCTTGGATTAAAATGCTGAGGAGGAATAAACACTCATTTTTGAAACGCTTGACATTTAATAAGAGACTATGAAGAATATGATTTGCTGACTAACTCTAGGTAGACTTTCACTCATTTTGCCATTTTGTTCTATTCAGCTGATGCTACATGTAACTTTTCTGTTGCACAATTGTAGTCTATGAGTATGTCTTCAAAATCATTAAAGTGCTGGGAGTCTGGGAATTCCTTACATGTATATAATATGTCATGCCATGTGGGGAGTCTAGATGGTAGGCAATTTGGATAGTGGTCACACTCACTAACCAGAAGACAAGACTTTACATATGCTTAATTTGGAAGGTACTATTTTTTTTTAAAGATTTTATTTATTTATCCACAAGAGACACACAGAGAGAGGCAGAGAGACAAGCAGAGGGAGAAGCAGGCTCCATGCAGGGAGCCCGATGCGGGACTCAATCTTGGATCCCAGGACCACGCCTTGAGCCAAAGGCAGACGCCCAACCACTGAGTCACCCAGACATCCCAATTTGGAAGGTACTGTTGATCCCACAGTAAGCGTTTCAGTTACACTCACATCTAGTCCATAATGGGTTTTCAAGTAGTGTCTATGCATTAAAAGGTTAACTGAGGTTTAATCACTGTGTACACAAGACAATCACTTGTCTTGGCTCAAGACCAATGACAGGAACCTTCTGGCTAAGCTTGTTGCAACTAACAACCAATAGGACTTTCTGTCCCCTTTAAAGTTCTGTTACCTTGTTACATAAATTCAGCAAACCTTATCACCAATAGTACTAGAATGCTATTTTCCAGGCACTGAACTAAGCCCTTACTCTTTGAGGTAGGGAATATATTCCTCATTTCACAAGTGAGGAGACTGACTTATAGAATGCTTAAGGTAAAAGTGGACAAACTGGAGTTTGAACTATGTTGTTTTGTACTCTTAACTAAAATGAAATACTGCTTCTCTAGTGAGCCTATTTGCTAAGCCAAGGAATTAAGTACTGGGACTTTAATGATAAAGCAACTAGCTGGACTATTTGATCTATTTTACTGAAAGTCATTAATATTAAATGTACTGAAAAAGATATTTTGTTTTTATTTGTTTTAAATACATCTGATTACTGTAATTTGTGACTGGGCTGATCAGATCCACAAAACAAAAATATAGTAATTGACATCCCAATAATTTAAGATCTTTGGCTGTGACTTGAGATTGGATTAGAATCAAAGTCTGAATATCTGACCAGTATCTTTACTGAGCTGGTTCAGAGCTTATAAATATTTTAGGTAGTTTTAAGTTATCTGAATTTTAAGTTATCTGAATTTTTTTGGCATGTGGGCAAGACTAGTTGGCCCATTTGCAGAAACAGTCACTAATCCATAAATGGGCTAGTTTCAGCCTGTGGATAGCTAAATATATCTCCATGTGTATAGGGAAAGCTCAATGATACAGGCCAAATAAGAGGAAAGTTAATCTCAATTTGCTAAGGGCCTCAGTTTTATATTTTTAAAAAGTAGGTGTAGTTATATTATTTCCAATAATACATAGTAACTAACTAGCAACCAAATGCTTCCAAATGAAGTTCTAAGAGTTTAATGACTAGATATGGTTTATTTATAAGGAGCAATACTCATTTGCATGCAAATAATTAATGTGTCAAAGCCCTTAAAAAGAGATTGATCTCTCCTAGGTTAAACATGCCTTTTTGCAATCTTGTTTGCACCATTACTTTGCTTACCTAACCATTCATTCAGAGATAGTGCAATTGTAATTTGAACAGGAACTCAGAAATTGAATCACAAATTCTGGATTACTGGGGCCCAAAATAATGAGGCTTTACTGTCCAGTCATATCTTGATTATCCACATCAACGAATGTGACACTGATAATTTTTAACTCATTTCTATTTTACCTTGTATATTATTTTGGGGAAAGTTACTTTCTCAATTATACTTTCCTAGGCTCCTGTTAAACTTAAATTTGCATTCCCTCAGCATACATAAATGGGCAAAGAGACAGTTAAGAAGCATATAATAGAGAGTTGTGTGAAGCCTGTCTGGGATAAATCATTAAATATGGCTAATCCATAGGTTTAAAATCATCTTTATTAGCAAATTTTTCATTCCTGAAGATGTGTCCAACAAACTTCCCTGAACAAATGAGAATTCTCAGTTCCTAATAAAAATTCCTAAGAAAAATACTATGTTCAATCCCAGGGAAACCTAGTGACAACCTCTCCCACCATGGCCTCACAAGAACTGGGTCTTGGACCCTGGGCACCTGGTTTAGGGACACCTTGAAGCTTCAGGTTTCCACAAAACTTCTCATGGACCACCAGAACATCTGGAATGGTAGGTATGATAGGTATAAATCAGTATGATAGATATATGTAGGTAAGTACTTTCTGGAGTATCCACAATTGTGGAAAAATTATCTTCATTTAAAAACATCAATGATTCAACTGGTGTATTAGAGTTGCAAGTGCATTGCAAAAATTATATTTTTAGCTTACTAGAGTAAAAATGAGACAGAGTTGTACCATATAAAATGAACAAGTAAAAAATAAATGCTTTGAAACCATTTGGGAGAGAAACATTGATGTTGTGTATGCCCTTTCCCCTTCTCTTGGATCTTTCTGGATGTTTTTCCATTTTGTCTAGGTTGCCAGAAACTTTTTAGATGGGTTGTGATAAGGAGAAATTGAGAATGGTTGATACATGATGGCAGGGAAAAAATTTAATTTGTTTGACTCAGTTCTTTTCTCCCCACTTCCAACATACACAGTACTTGGGACAGAGATGGCTAGTTGACCAATATCTATTCTCTCCATTTGTAAGAAAATTTTAAGTTTAAGCAGAACACATGCTTGATACTATATTTTCCAACTTCTCTTGTGTCTTCGCATGGTCACATGGCTAAGTTATAATCATGAGCATGTAAGTGAAAGTTTGATGTTTGACTTATGTAAAGTACCCTTAAAAGAAAATGATACACTATACTTTGCTCTCATTCTCCTTCCTACTGCCTGGAAAGGTGACACAATAGCCAGAGCTTAAGCAGTTATCTTGGGTCATAAGCATGAGAGACTTACCCTAGGGATTATGTAGCTAAAAACTAGAAGAAGCCTACATCCTTGGTAATTTAATGGAACTGCCAACCTACCCTGGATTGTCAACCTCCAGATTTCTCATGCGAGAGGATTGAGTCTTGTGTGTTTAAGCCAATGTTAATTTGTTTTGTTTTGTTTTTCTGTCACTCAGAGCTGTACCTAATCCTAACTGACATAGCATTTCATCATATTCTTTTTTTTTTTTTATAGAGGGAATTTATTATATGGGCAAATGACAGAGAATGCCCTTTGGAAGGGGATTATTTGCTGATAATTTTGTTTTCAGCAGATCAAAGTAGCTCTGTGCTTACGAACCATCTCCTGGGTTTTGGAAATCATTGGGCCCTTAGCCTCTGCATGATAGTTGTTTCACACTGACAACATTTTGCCTTTGTGTTTATCTCCTGTTGGTGTATAACAACAGATGCCACTATCAATCCTTCTCTGTATACTAACTTCCTGAATGCTAATTTAATACAAATCTCATTTTCTCATAATTGCAGGATAAGGAAGAGTAGATTCTTCTTTTTTTAAAAAAACATTTTATTTATTTATTCATGATAGATGTGGAGAGAGAGGCAGAGATATAGGCAGAGGAAAAGCAGGCTCGCCACAGGGAGCCCTATGTGGGACTCGATTCCAGGATCCCGGGGTTCATGACCTGAGCCAAAGGCAGATGCTCAACCACTGAGCCACCCAGGTATTCTGGAAAAGTAGATTCTTGACAACACAATTTATGACTATGCGAAAACCCCCATGATTGCCTATTTCAATAACACACACAAAAAATAGGGCAGCCCGGGTGGCGCAGCGGTTTAGCGCCGCCTGCAGCCTGGGGTGTGATCCTGGGGACCTGGGATCGAGTCCCGCATCGGGCTTCCTGCATGGAGCCTGCTTCTCCCTCCGCCTGTGTCTCTGCCTCTCTCTTCGCTCTCTCTGAATGAATGAATGAATAAATAAATCTTAAAACACACACACACACGCACACACACACACACAAAATAGCCTATAAGAGAACAGCAGATCTACTCTGCATGCAAACTGCTAAACTTCCCTCCTCATTATACCATTCTGGAAATGTTGAAAACCAAATTTAGACCATACACTATGAGTTAATGGGGTTGACAATTAACTGTGCTTAAATGGTATTAAGGTAATGCATTTAAACATCAAAATTTATAATGCAAAATTGATCATCTTGGCCAATTTACACAGGAAGGATCAATATAACCAGCTCCTCCTCTTTAAATGTTAACAAATGCTTTAGCTCAATACAGCTGACCATGCGATGCAGATTAAAATTAGATACAGAATTAAGTTTCTTCTCCACAGTAGAAGAGTCAATTTGAAAATCCTGATAATCAGCCAGAGCTTCCCACAAGGCTTGGCTTTATAGCATTTAACAAGAAAGGAAGCTTGCTTCCCACAAACCTAATGATTTTTTTTCATTCAGCCAGAGGAAAGGCAGGGAAAATAAATAGAGCCTGGGATTTTTCAGTAATGATCACCATTTAGTCTAGGGAAGGAACAACTTTGAGTTGTGCATGGTATATCTATGTTCCCATCTCCTGAGAAAAGCCTATAAAGGAGAAAATAAAGGTTCATATACCCCCTGTCCACTCATATAACCAAAAGCAAGGTTGGCTAGCTCTACCTAGAAAGGCCCTCTTTCACACACACACACACACACACACACACGCAGCAAAAATCATAATCATCCTCAGTAGCAGGTCTGCTGGTCAGATAGTTATGACACAGACTCAAGTGCAAATACTGATGTAATGACTGCATATATAAGCGCTTCTACATAAGGCTTGTCTACTACTTGGAGGCAGAACGGACTAGTAGGAAGATTGTTAAGTAATACCCTCTTCCCCTGCTTCCCCTTGCAATAACTCTACCAGGAGCCAATGCCTTCCTGATTCTTCATTCTGTCCCCAATTCTAGTCATGCTTTCTATGAATTGTGATGTTGGAGAGCTGGTTACAAATCAACTCATGCTCATTACATTCACATATTTATGTATTCTTTTCTAAAAATATTTACATTTTAAAAAGGACCAAAGCCCCAAACCAATCTTTGATAGTGGCATTTACGGCCAGTGATTCTCAGGCTTAGCTAGTTTAACAATTACCAGGGAAGCTTCCTGTAATTGTAAATTCCTAGTCCCCAGAAACAGACAATCTGATTCAATGGATCTGGGTGCAGGGCAGCCCAGAAATCTGCTAATTGCGCCCTACCCTCAGGTAGTACTCATTTTCTCTCCTTTACCCTTTATTCCCTTTCACTATTTTTTATATTCCCCAAATGAATGAGACCATATACTGTTTGTCCTTTTCCGATTGACTTATTTCACTCAGCATAATACCCTCCAGTTCCATCCACATCAAAGCAAATGGCGAGTATTTGTTGTTTCTAATTGCTGAGTAATATTCCATTGTGTACATATACCACATCTCTTTTCTATAATAAGGCTTCTTCTGCTGGGCAAGCAGAAAACATCAGGGAGTATTCAAGGCCTGTAACTCAACAACTACATAAGGTAATAGAGAATAACTGAATAAGGCTATTGAACCTAACTCCTTATTCTCCCCTGACTTTCTGTTGGGGAGGGTAAGAAAAAACAAAACCTTTATAAATAAGTCACAAGGATAGGAAGGCAGATGATTGCTGGAAAACTAATAGTGGTGAATAACAGTTACTCTGAGTTGTAAAAGACAAAGATACAAAGGATTCTGTGATACTGCAGTCCTTGCACCAATATCTGTCTATATTTGCCCTCCTTTACAAACCTTCTGACCTTTCTTTTTAGCTTCTCTTTTCAACCACCACCACCATTTAGTACATATATATTCAGTGCCAGGGACTCTAATGTGCTTCAGATACACATGGACACATCCCATTTAATCATCACATGAATCCTGATAATGTTCATTTGTATATTAGGACCCACAATATTGTAGCCACCCTAGTAGCCTGACCCATGTCACAAATCTAAACCCAAGTAAGCCTGCACTTACAGGAAGCTCCTCATTGTCAAGGAAACTTAACACCAATAACAATCCCCAGCTCGACTTAAGCTAGCTTACCCTAGAAAATAGGACCTTCTAGCCAATCATTTCTCATTCCTCAGATACCTCTTCTAAAGTTCTATAGAAATTACTCTTGCCCAAAATCCCTTTGGAAGGATGCTTCACTGCTTGTGACACACTGTACCCCCAAATCCATGGAAATTTTCTCTTGAATAAAGGATACCAAACTTATTACTAAATTGCTTTAGTTTTGTTGTTTGACAACCTGAGTGAGATAAGTACTATTTTATCTCCTTTTTCCAAATTGAAATGATAAGAAAGGCAAGATGATTTAGCCAAATACATATGCCACTAAAATAGGAACTATGAGGACAGGGGTTCTTTCTTTCTTTCTTTCTTTCTTTCTTTCTTTCTTTCTTTCTTTCTTTCTTTCTTTCTTTCTTCTTTCTTTCTTCTTTCTTTCTTTCTTTCTTTCTTTCTTTCTTTCTTTCTTTCTTTCTTTCTTTCTTTCTTTCTTTCTTTCTCAGAGGTATTTTGAGCATCTAGATCAGTATTTGGAAGATAATAGCCACCCAATAAATATTATACCTACCTGTAAAAAATACCTCCCTCTATTTTTTGTCTAGGGTTAATTATTTATAAAAAACATAAATCCACTCAATCCAAGTTAGGCAAAAAGGATTTAGGTTAAGGAATAAAGGGAATCTTGCAGGCCCCGAGTGACAGGAAATACAGCCAGAGTACTAGCTATGTGAGTATTACAAAGTGTTGAGGTAGATACTTTCTACATCTCATTGTGATCTTAAGATCTCTCATATGTGTTGCATTGTCTACCCTCAATTTTCTTTCTGTACAAGCTTCACTGCAAACTTTACAGCTCCTCTTCCCTCATCACATAAGCTTGAATTTGTTTTGCCATAGTAGTAATTCTGGCTTCAACTTCACAGATGCCGGGTAAAACAGTTTCTCTTGCCAGTCTTCATTGGCAGGTGGGCCAGATTTCCACCTCAGGCCCTATTAGCTGTGATCAGAAGAGCCATGTGAGCTATCCCTTTAAGCCAGTGGTCAGGTCAGATTCCCTAAAGAAATTATGTAAGCAAGGAGGATGTGACTGACATCTCTAGGCTAGGCAGGGAGCCAGAGACCCAGAATGGCATTAGAGGAGCTATACTATATGCCAGAGGCTTCTGGGACAGGGGTCACAACATTTTTTTTCTGCAAAAGGCCAGATGGTAAATATTTTAGTCTTTGAAGCCCAGACAGCCCATGTGAGCAACTAATTAGCTCTGGGATTATAGTGCAAAAGCAGTTCTAAACAGTAAGAAAAAGAATGGATGTAGCAGTGTTCCAAAACAGTATAAAACACAAAAACAAGCAGCAGGCAGGCTTTGGCCTAAGGACTGCAGTTTTCTGACCCCTGTTCTAGGGCAAAGGCCTCATCTGGAAATATGAAACTTGTCCGTATTCACATAAACCTGATTTCTGGTTGTCTGGACCAATGATATCATATTGTTTTTATTGATTTCATTTTTCTTTTCTTTCTTTTTTAAAAACGATCAATGATTTGCAATGATCTAGTTGTTAAGATGCAGAACATTCTGTTAAACAGGTAATGCAAATGCTTTAATGTACTGCAAGGGTGGTGCTTTAAGGACCAAGTCATAGTTATTTGAGTAGCTTAAATGAGAGTGAGTGTGCTAGGGTGGTGTAATTATCCAAGCTTAAAGAGCCACTTACATAGAAACAATCTGTGTGTTACTCTTTCCCTAACTTACTAACTCTTGACCAACATCTTAACGGAAAAATTTTAGTAGGTGGGGTATTCTCTCTCTACAGAGGATACCTCTTTCCAAATCTCTTAATATAGTATGAGAAATAACGGTCCAAAAAAGGATGAGAACTGGAACCAATGTATATTACCATTGAGTTCATGGATTGTCAAGTAGAGAAGCAGGGAGTTTTAAATGTAGTATTATTTTAAAAAGTCGGTGTTTATAGATGCAGCCCATGTGGCTGGAGCTAAGCTTGTAATAACTTCACAAGTGCCCTGAAGAAGCCCCAATTTCTCTCTGAAAGTAGTTTTGTCATACTGTAATATAAAAGGGAAAGGGAATTATCTGACCATGTGTGGCTGGGTGGATGCTGTTGCTAGCAGTTTATAATATTTAGGTAATGCTTAACTGCACACGATACACATTACTTTTATTTTGTGGTTCCTGGACTGTTTTATGCTCCCTGGTCATTATGCTAAGAAATGAGGCTCTCACCTTTCAGAGCTAAATTCCTCTGCTCTTACCCCAAGTCCTAATATGATTCTGACAGTGTAATTACAAAACTCAGTTCCTACTTTCTCATCTAAAAAGAGAATTAAGGGATCCCTGGGGGTGGCTCAGTGGTTTAGTGCATGCCTTCCGCCCAGGGCATGATCCTGGAGTCCCGGGATCGAGTCCCTCATCAGGCTCCCTACTTGGAGCCTGCTTTTTTTTCTCTCTCTATCTCTCTCTCACTCTGTGTTTCTCTCATGAATGAATAAATAAAATCTTTAAAAAAAAATAAAAAGAGGGATCCCTGGGTGGCGCAGCGGTTTGGTGCCTGCCTTTGGCCCAGGGCACGATCCTGGAGACCCGGGATCAAGTCCCACGTCGGGCTCCCGGTGCATGGAGCC
The DNA here is from genome assembly GCF_011100685.1 of Canis lupus familiaris. NCBI lineage: Eukaryota > Metazoa > Chordata > Mammalia > Carnivora > Canidae > Canis > Canis lupus. Next base: position 71,437,507 of record NC_049260.1, read on the forward strand.
TGCTTCTACCTCTGCCTATGTCTCTGCCTCTCCCTCTCTCTCTCTCTCTCTCTGTGTGACTATCATAAATAAATTAAAAAATTTAAAAAAAAATAAAAAGAGAATTAGTCTACTCTGAACAGGCTTGAGGCCCTGAAAATGAATGGATTGCCAGTAAGATAGCAAGATATCTGTTGAGTCAACACATTATTTAAGTGCTGTTATACAAAGCTGTCTTCAAAGTGTGGGGCAATTGTGTAGCTACTAGTAGGAGGAGAAGGCAATTAGGGCAGTTGTGGGAAGCACTAGCTCCTAATCATCTTTCTCTTCAAAGCCAAGGTTCGAGGGTGGTGCCACCCTCTTCCACATAGGTCCTTCCTTAGGTAACATTATGCTTTCCTGACTTCTCCCTTCACCCCACACTTTTGGTAATGAGTCATCCCAAGAAAAGAAAGATCATTAGTATAAATGATAGAACTGGTCTTTCCAACTCACAGCCAAAATAGTCACTGCAATCTGATTCTTACAATTTAGACGGTACAGAATAAAATTTCATGAACTGCACCTTTATTAAATTGACTTAAGATTTCTTGCTCCTTGCAACTTTTCTATAGTTTGAGGTTATTCAAAACAATTATAGTACAAATAAACTTTTTTTCCCTTGAACAATGTAAGAGTAAGTTGATGTCGCATCATCTTATCATACCGGTTTAGTAGACATTTTCTACAAAAGAGGATATTCTCCTACTGCAAAACAACCAACCACCCAAATGAGGATATTCGTTACTACCACTGCATCCTAAGAGACCATTCTCATTTTGCCAGTTGCCCCAATAATGTCTTCTAGAGCAAGAGAATCTCATTCAGAATAAGGTGGTGCATTTAGTTGTCATGACTCTTGTTGCATGCTGCGGCAACACCATCAGGGTCCCGAGGATAAGGGGATGAGGAAAATAAAAGAAAAATAAAGATATGGGGACAGGAGGGACACAGTGGATGATGTCCAAGCAGTGCCAGCTTTATTCAAGGGTTTACAACATTTTATAGCACGAGCAAAACAAAGCCAAGAAGGTGTTTATTTTTAGCAGGTTTGTGAAACTCTCCAAAGTTCCCTTTTCTCAGCATGCAAGACAGACTCACGGGTGCCAGAAGACCTTGGTAAATAGATAAGCTTGTTGCTCCAGATGTGCATACTTCAAAGGAATATTAGGTATGGTAAACAGACCAGCAAGGACAGACAGACCCTTATTTACATTTATGACCAGGTCAGAATAAGTTGTATCTATTGTGTTATGTGGGCGATCACATACAAGCGAGCCCTGAGAACCATTGCTCAAGCCCTTTCTCAAGCGTCTTCACCCTTTAGACTCCCGAGCCTTTTGAGTGAATGAGGGATGCAAGTCTGGGCCTGGTTTGGTTCAATTACTCCAGCTAGTTCGTGGTCGCCCACAGACTCTTTACCTTCCTTGAGCCTGAGACATTTCCTTAGTTTTAATTTGACTTTTTTGACCTTTATATTTTCAAAGAATACAGACCAGTTATTTTGTAGTTTCTCCCTCAGTTTAAGTCATTTGATATTTTATCCTAATTAGGTTCAGGTATGTACCTTTGGCAGGAATATCACAGAAGTGATACTGCATTCTTCTCACTGCATCCTATCACATGCCATGTGATTTCTATTTGTTCCATTATTGGTGGTGTTCACCTTGGTAATCTGATTAAATTAATGCTCTAAATTTAATCTTTCTTCTTTAGGACATTTACAATTTTTTATTTTAAAATAATTTTAGATATGTAACAAATTCATACAGCAAATCTCATATATCCATCACCCAATTTCTACTAATGTAAGCATCTTCAATGACCATATTAACGTTTTATGAGAAGGCATATAGAAGCCATGTCGAACAAATATATCAAAAAAGAAGCCATGTAGAAATACATTTCTCATCAATCTTTCAATATATTTTATAAATTTATATCACCATGAGTTCAGGACTTGCCATTGTCATTCAATGGATAATATCCATTATTATCAATAACTATTTGTTTATTGACTTTTTGTTGAGGTGAAATTCACATAACATAAATTTGACTATTTTAAAGTGAAAAATTCAGTGCCATTTAGTACATTCACAATGTTGTGCAACTGCCACCTCTATCTAGTTCCAAAAAATTTCTATGATCCCCAGATTAAAGTCCTGAACTGTTTTCCATAGTAACTAAGCCATTTTACATTCCCACCAGTAACATATGAGGATTCCAATTTCTCTGCATCCTCATCAATAACACCAGTTACCTTCTGTTATTTTTATTCTAGCCATTTTAGTGGGTATAAACTGATAACTCATTGAGATTTTGATTTGCATCTCCCTAATAACTAATGACATTGAACATCTTTTCATGTGCTTGTTGACTATTTGAATACCTTTTTTACAGAAAGGTCTATTAAAACCCTTTGCCTGTTTTTTTTTATTGGATTATTTTTCTTTTTAAGGTTGAGTTCTTTATATATTCTATAATAGAACTCTGTAAGAATTCTTTATATATTCTGGAAAACAGATCCTTACCACATATATGATTTGCAAATACTTTTCTTCTTTCTATAGGTCATCTTTTCACTTTCTTGATAATGATCTTTGAGGAAAAAATGTTTTTAATTTTGACAAAGTCTAATTTATCTGTTTGTTTTTTCTGTTGTTCATGCTTTTGGTTTTTTATCTAAGAAGCCATTATCAATTACAAAGTCATGAAGATCTGCCCCTATTTTTTCTTCTAAGAGTTTTATAGTTTTAGTTATTTAAGTTGTTCATCAATTTTAGGTTAATTTTTGTATGTGATGTGAGGTAGGGGTCCAACTTCATTTTTTTTTGCAAGCGGATATCTAATTGCCCTAGCATCAGTTATTGAAAAGATTATTCTTTCCTCATTGAATAGTCTTGGTACTTCTGTTGAAAGTCAGTTGGCCATAGAAGTATGGACTCTCACTTCTATTAGTCTATAATCATAATGCCAGCGCCATCATAGTTTGATTTCTGTAAGCTTGTAGTAAATTTTAAAATTGAGATGTGTCAGTCTTCCTGCTTTGTTTGCCTTTTACTTTTTTTTGGCTATTCAGGTCCATTGCAATTACATATAGATTTTATGATAAACTTTTCCACTGCTGAAGAAAAGCACCTTTTGAAATTTGATAGGGTACACAATCAATCTATATTTTGCTTTGAGGAGTATTACCATCTTAACAATATTACATTTTCCAATTCATGGACATGAGATGTCTTTCCATTTATTTATCTCTTTTTTAATGTCTTTCAACAATGTTGTAAAATTTTTAGTGTATAAGTCTTGCTTCTCCTTGGTTAAATTTATTCCTAAGTAGTTTATTCTTTTGGATATTATTGTAAACAGCTTTGTTTTCTTAAATTCCTTTTTGGATTGTTATTGCTACTGTATAGAGAAACAATGGTTTTTGGTGTGTTGGTCTTGTACACTGCAACATTGTTGAATTCTTTTATTAGATCTAGCAGGTTTTCTTGGTGGGTTCATTGGCATTTTCTATATATAGGATAATATCATCTATAAATTTAATATTTTGATGCTTAAATTATCCCAGATTTGGCCAGCGGGAGACTTGTTCAAATGAGCTCCTGTGTCCTTTAGTCATGACCTCATCATTCTCTGAGCACCTCCCTGTTTTCTAATACAATAAATATATTCTATGATCACTTTGTATTTTCCCTTCCCTAGCCCTCAAATTATCCATTTCTCCAGAGTCATCATTCCTTTTCGTGAAGAAGGGTATTGAAAAAACAACATCTGAGTGGTAGATGTATCCATTGTTTTGGTGTCACTGTTCCCAGGCCCTCTCTATGAACAGAACTAGGAAACATATGTATGTGCATACTCTATAAACCTACATGCACAAATTAACATCTATATTAAATTTTATGTATTTATGCATATTTTTTTAACAATTTGAATTTTTTTTTATTTATTTATTTACGATAGTCATAGAGAGAGAGAGAGAGAGGCAGAGACACAGGCAGAGGGAGAAGCAGGCTCCATGCACCAGGGAGCCCGATGTGGGATTCGATCCCGGGTCTCCAGGATCGCGCCCTGGGCCAAAGGCAGGCGCCAAACTGCTGCGCCACCCAGGGATCCCTGTATTTATGCATATTAATAATAAATTCATACTAATAGAGATCCCTGGGTGGCGCAGCGGTTTAGCGCCTGCCTTTAGCCCAGGGCGCAATCCTGTAGACCCGGGATCGAATCCCACGTCGGGATCCCAGTACATGGGGCCTGCTTCTCCCTCTGCCTATGTCTCTGCCTCTCTCTCACTCTCTCTCTCTGTGTGTGTGTGACTATCATAAATAGATAAAAATTAAAAAAAAAATCATACTAATAACTCTAATTCCAATCTAATACCACAAGAGTCATTCTAGATTTTACTTTTTTCATAGTTTAACTTTTCTTAGACAATGAAAAACCTGATGCCCATTATTCTTAATGTATTTATTTGATAAATCCTCCTGCATGTACTGATTACTCATTTTTGGTGCTATCTCCCTCTAACTCTGAGCAAATATGCTTTTCCCCCTTGGGCTCTGAATTCTATGCTAGGCTGCTGTCACCATTCCCAGTGTGGATTCCTTCTAATCCTGCTTATGCTCCCATAGATGTTATAGGGCCATCCTCCATGCAGGCTTAGGCACTGACACTACTTTCTAGTCTACCTCTTGCAGGGCTGTCCTTCTATAGGGCAACCTCTTTACTCTATTTTTGTTCTGTCACCCCATACTTAGTCACCCATATGTATGAATGCCTCTGTCATCCTATTTTACTTCCAACACACTTCTCTAGTCTCCTCAACTGTGCCCCATCCCTCAAGCATTCCAGTATGCAAGCCTACCTTGCTTGGGCCCTTCTAATACTATAGGACCAAAGAGTTTAGGAAGTAAAGGGAAGGGAGGATAAAAGGGAACACTTTTTTTTTTTCTGTTTTGCTAAGGCAAACAAAGAGTTAAGATGCTCTGGTTTTTAAATTTGTCTCTTATTGATGCAACCTAGGTTAAAAGTAAAGATGGGGCTATTTAGTCCCAGTTATTACCCAATATTGAGTTCCTTAGAGAACATCTCTGACAAGGAGTTGTTCCTATAGCTTGAGCACCTCATAACTATCATAACAGAAAACAGCTATACTATATACATATTTAACACAAGCACGTTTAACTATGAGCACACCTAAAAGGAAGAAAGAAGTGGGTGAGGAAGGAGGAGAGTGAGGAAAAGAAAGAAAGAGGAAAGAGAGAGAAAAAAACACCATGAAAACAGTGCTGTTGATATTTTTCACCTATGTGATCAATGAGTACACGCCCTAGACTGACATTTAGTCATCAGAGCATTCCTATATAGTAGCCACTTAGCCCCATTTTATGAATGAGAAAATTGGGGCTTGAGAGATTAAGTCATGCTCAGGTCACACAGTATGTATGACAGAGCTGGGATTCTTTTTTTTTTTTTTTTTTTTTTTTTTTTCAGAGCTGGGATTCTAACCTGTCTGACTCCAGAGCTATCCATTCCTATATCTAGGGATGTGAAGCCCACTTTCCACTATGGCAGCCCACTCTAGTGTTGGGTTGCTGTGACTGTTAGAATGTTTTATCCTTTTATAGAATTGAAAATCTGTCTCCCTGAAGGCTTTCTACCCATTGGTCTTGGTTTTTCCCTTTGAGAATGTATAACACAATTCTAATTGTTCCTCCATATGACAGCCCTTAAAATATTCATAGACAGCTATCATATCCCCTGAGTTTTCTGCTCTCCAGGCTAGATGTTTCTAGTCCCTCCAACCATTTCTCTAATGAATGAGAAAATGCCTTTCCTCTAGCTTGTTACACTTCACTAATCTAAAGTAAGAGGGGGGATCCCTGGGTGGCGCAGCGGTTTGGCGCCTGCCTTTGGCCCAGGGCGCGATCCTGGAGACCCGGGATCGGATCCCACGTCAGGCTCCCAGTGCATGGAGCCTGCTTCTGCCTCTGCCTGTGTCTCTGCCTCTCTCTCCTCTCTCTCTGTGTGACTCTCATAAATAAATAAAAATTAAAAAAATAAAATAAAATAAATAAATAAAGTAAGAGGGATTTAATTCATGCCCCCAGAATATTCCATTGTATCCGAGGCAAAAGGTAAGTTAGATATTTGCTTTTCAACTGGAATGGCAAATATGAAATTCAATCTGCCTTCCACTGTAGACACTTATTAGATTCTGAGATATAAGTGCTACATTTTCTTTTTTCACTTAGGTCTTTCTTTTTTTTAAAAAAAAATATTTTATTTATTCATGAGAGACACAGAGAGAAGGCAGAAACATAGGCAGAGGGAGAAACAGGCTCTTTGCAGGGAGCCCAATATGGGACTTGATCCCAGAACTCCGGAATCATGCCTGAGCCAAAGGCAGACACTCAACTGTTGAGCCACCCAGGTGTTCCTACCTAGGTCTTTCTATATATAAGGCTAAACCATTGGTCTAGATCTCATTCTTCTTTTTGGTCTAGATCTCATTCCAGGAATTTCCATCAAGGATTATTATTGTCTATGAGAATACGTAATGTTATAACTAGTTCAGTAACATTTCAAAATTACCTGGAGCTTATATATCTGATAAAGATCTATTATCCAGAATATATAAAGAACTCTTACAACTCAACAATAAAAAGACAACTCATTAAAAAATGGACAAAAGACTTGAAGACATTTCTCCAAAGAAAATATGCAAGTGCTCAATAATAACATACTTAACACTGTTAGCCATTAGGGAAATGCAAACCAAAACCACAAGGAAATACCACCTTACAGTCACTAGGATGGTTAGAATAAAAGAAACAAAAAGTGTTGGTAAGGATGTGGAGAGATTGGAACACTCATATATTGCTGGTAGGAATGTAAAATGATTCAGCTGCTGTGAAAAACAGTTTGGCAGTTGGTGAAAACATGAAATACCATATGACCTAGCAATTCCACTCTGGATATATAACCAAAAGAACTGAAAACAGGTATTCAAACAAATATCTGTACATCAGTGTTCAGAGCAGTACTGTTGTCAACTGTCAAAAGGTTGAAAGAACCCAAATGTCCATTAACAGATGAGTAGATAAAGTTATACCATACAATGGCATATTATACAATCATGAAAACAAATGAAGTACTGGTGTATGCTATAGTATGGAAGAACTTTGAAAATATGTTAAGTGAAAGCAGCCAGACATAAAAGGTCACATGTTGTATTACTCCATTTACATAAAATATCCATAATAGATAAATCCATAGAATCAGAAAGCAGATTCATGGTTGCTATGGGCTACAGGTAGGGGGAAATGGGGGAAATTACTGCTTAATGTGTATGGAGTCTCCTTTTAGAGTGATAAAAATGTTTTGGAACTAAATACATTGTTCATGTGCTAAATGCAAATTAGTTTTATACTTTAAATGGTCAATTTTATGTTATGTGAATTTCACTTCAATAAATACAATTACCTGGAGCTCTCTGGCAGGTGACAGGGCAGTAGGAAGGTCAAACACAGTGTTTTCCCCTATTTCTGTCATTCAAGGTTAAGTTTCTGTTTCAAAAGATATTCCAAACAAATAAAATGAGCTGAAAAGAAATCATGCTAGCTTAGCACTGTGGTAACTGTACATTATCTGAGCCAAGGCCTTTGTTTTCTAGCCAGATTGTTCTTAAAACTGTGCTAAATAAAATAATGACAATTATAATGAAATGGCCACCAACATCAAGGTTTGTGGATGAGTATATTTATCATTTAAATATATAATTTTTAAGTCAGGGCATTTTTCCATTATGTGCTATTTTGAATGGAACCAATGCTTCTTTTCCAGAAGAAATAAATTTTAACTAAAACCATTGCATTTTAAATTTCCATGCAGTATGCAGTATAGGACTTAGTATTCATTAATATTTGTCCTACATATTTTCACTTGCAAGGTGTTTTCTTCCCAGATTCAAGAGTCTATCAGAGTTGTGAAAAGGCATCATCAGAGACAAAATCTCAAACTGCCTCCAAAAGAGCCAAATTTTGCTTCTCTGCATTTATTGAGTAAACTTCACATATCTTTCATTGTTAATGAGCCAAATTCTCCAAAAGTTTCCATCCTTCCCCAGGGGAAAGTTAGACACTTGCAAAAGCTGTATCAACTTACAGACCACAAGGGTGCCATTTGGCAAATTACAATTTCCATGTTCTGGGACCCTAGAGAAAATTAATATATTTTCTAGACTGCCAAAGTTTTTCTTTTTCCACAAGTGGTTGGGAAAAACAATTAAAATATTGAGTAAAATTTACATGTACTATTTAGATATGCAGAGTCAAATGGCTAAAACCAGATTGCTGTGTTGGAAACAAATGGGTGAAATAACTTCCTTTGAGTGCTAAGGTTGGGGTAAGTAACTGCATCTTAATTTCTAAAGTATGAAAAGGAAATAAACTTTTTCTTCCTAAAGTTAGAAGATTGCATGGGAATTCCTTTAAGAATTTCTCAACATCACCTATAGCAAAGCCACAATTTCATCCACAAATCTCATTGCAGATGTTTCTATAGGCCTTCACCTTCTTCTGGTTATACAGAGCATGTGACATAGTATCCTATAAAGAGGGATGATCATGACCTGCATGGGCAATTTGATATCTGAGTCCATCATTCTGTAAGGGGCATATGAGTATCAGAATTTACAGTAGCTATTAAGTCAGTAAATTAGCAGAATAAGCCATTATTACATCTAAATTGATTTTTCTCCTTTTCCTTTCCCTTCCTTTCAGTTGTCTATAAGCATATTCTTTGTAATTATATATCACCACAAACTTATAATCATTGAGTAACCAAAATAATTTCACTGCCAAATCTGTCATCTGGCTCATTACTACCACGTTTCACGTATGGTAGCAACGGATATGGAAAACACTAAAAAAATGGTGTTGCTCCAAAGAAAGGCCAGATTGATTATTTTTAAGAAAGAACAGATTTCTTTTTAAAGAAAAAAAATACAGCTAAGAATACTACATTTTCTCATCTGCTTTGCCTTGAAATTTTGGTCTTCAAATGTTTTTGTCTGTTTGCTTGTCAAAAACCCTTATATGACTGCAGAATGGCACCAAGAAAATAGGAAATGATAAAAGCCAAGAAATGCATGGGATCAAATTCTCTTTCTGTTCTAGTTACTATTGTTATATAATAAGTCACTCCAAAATGTAGAGCTGAAAACAACAATCTTGTTATCACCTCCCATTGCTTTTGTGGGTCAGGAAGACAGGAAGGTTCATCTGGGAGGCTTTGGATTGGAGTCTCTCCTACAGTTGCAGTCAGAAAGTGGTTGGAGCTGGCAGTGGTGGGCTGGAGCAGAGGGAGTTGGCTGGGCATCTCTGTGCAACTTTAAGTACTTCTCTATGTGGAGAACTCCTCATCCACTATCTGATACTATTTAAAATCTAGTAAAAGGTCCAGACATCTTTTCCAATAACCTATCAAAATATTATTTTCTTCCTTCTCATGTTACCATAGTTATTTTGGAGAATAAAGAGAAGCCAGCTCAACATTTTTAAACAAATGCTTGGTTCTCCTTATTAAACTCAACACCAAAGAAACAAATAACCCAATCATGAAATGGGCAAAAGACATGAAGAGAAATCTCACAGAGGAAGACATAGACATGGTCAACAAGCACATGAGAAAATGCTCTGCATCACTTGCCATCAGGGAAATACAAATCAAAACCACAATGAGATACCACCTCACACCAGTGAGAATGGGGAAAATTAACAAGGCAGGAAACCACAAATGTTGGAGAGGATGTGGAGAAAAGGGAACCCTCTTACACTGTTAGTGGGAATGTGAACTGGTGCAGCCACTCTGGAAAACTGTGTGGAGGTTCCTCAAAGAGTTAAAAATAGATCTGCCCTACGACCCAGCAATTGCACTGTTGGGGATTTACCCCAAAGATACAGATGCAATGAAACACCGGGACACCTGTACCCCGATGTTTATAGCAGCAATGTCCACAATAGCCAAACTGTGGGAGGAGCCTCGGTGTCCATCAAAAGATGAGTGGATAAAGAAGATGTGGTTTATGTATACAATGGAATATTACTCAGCTATTAGAAATGACAAATACCCACCATTTGCTTCAACGTGGATGGAACTGGAGGGTATTATGCTGAGTGAAGTAAGTCAATCGGAGAAGGACAAACATTATATGTTCTCATTCATTTGGGGAATATAAATAATAGTGAAAGGGAATATAAGGGAAGGGAGAAGAAATGTGTGGGAAATATCAGAAAGGGAGACAGAACGTAAAGACTCCTAACTCTGGGAAATGAACTAGGGGTGGTAGAAGGGGAGGAGGGCGGGGGGTGGGAGTGAATGGGTGATGGGCACTGGGGGTTATTCTGTATGTTAGTAAATTGAACACCAATAAAAATAAATTTAAAAAAATGCTTGGTTCTCAGATAAACTAGTTAATATATTATGTTAGACCATGATCAGAATAGTTTATTCAAATATCTTAATGTATTGATATGTCACAGCCAATTGTGAGATATAAGTAATATGGTGGATTAAAAAGTTCTAAAGTTTAAAAGATTTGTTTCAAAAACAAAATCAGAGCAGGTTCAAGAACAGCCCTATAATATCAGCACTTTTTCTTTTCTGCACTTGGATAGGCTTTTTTGAGTGGGCAAGAATTACAGATGGTGCACCAAGAATTGCAGAAATCCTGATACATTATGGGGGTCATGTCATGTACATGAATATCATTAGACATATGCATTGCAGTGGAAAGAAGGTTAGGAACCCTTGCATTAAAAATCCTGAAGAGCTTGAGAGAAGATACGAAATAAATCAATTTCAACTTGATAGTAGAGTTTAGAAAAATGTGGTGAGAGAAGCCCTGGGCAGGCTGTCGGGGAGGTGTGGGTGAGAAGCTATATTCCGAACAAGGAGGAGAGAACCAGAACAGGTCCCTGGAGAGAGAGGGCTGCTGGAGATCTGAGATACTGAAATAGGGGGAAAAAGGCAAGGAATGGAAGAGAAGTTTCACATATCTCATCATTTAACCCAGGACAAGCCCTGTTTGCGCAAACTTGTTATCATATGTATAAGATTTTTTTCATCAGGACAAACTTTCATGTAATGAGATTCCACCTGTCTCATTATCAAGTTAATCAAAGCATTCATGGGCCATAAGCACAAACTCACAAACACATCTCCAACATTTGGCAATCTGTATAGCACTTGAAAGAAAACCAATTATGATTCAATACATGTGCCAAGGCCAAATTAGCTCAGATTAGCAACCAAGAGATCATAATAGCCTATTTCTACAGGGAGGTAGATGAATAAGTGCCCACAAAGAGGCTCTAAGTACCTGAATAAGTGTATGTGATATTTTCCATCCTTTATATTTCCAGTTTTGCAGTATTGCCCTTCAAGGAAATGTTTATATTGTTAAAATGAAAAAAAATCTTGCAGATTTTTTCAATTTAGGTATGCTGCTACCAGGTGGTGGTGGTAAAATGGCATAGCCATATAGTCCAAGCAATAAGGCATAAGCTATAAACGTGTGCTTTAGGGAAAAGATTAGCATTCTTCATTCCTATCTTCTGTTAAAATTTTTTATTACAAAAAAGCTTTGCTTAAACTTATAAGGAGGCAATTTGTTTATAGCTTTTAAGATTTTGTTTTTAGTTTTATCTTTTTAAAGAAATTTATACTATGTACAATTTAGTATCAATTTTTCTGATCTTTAATTTTATAACATCATTCTGAATTACAGCCTGTAGTCAAGAAGCCATCTTACAGGTTTGGCTTCAACTTCAGGTATTTATATTGGAGGTCAAAATGATCAGGGTACTTATCTCTCAATGAAGGCCTACTCTTGGATTTTTTGTAGGCAGCCAATTCACCTTGCCTAGCTAGTCAGAAATAAGTTTTTTCTAACTTTGATGCTTACAGAAGCTCTGATTTTTTTCTCTCTAAAATTAACCAAAGAATAAGAAGAGAAAAGCACTTCACTATTTGGAGTAACAGCTTGTCTTCACAATGTTATTTGCAAATAACATTTGCAAGCACTTTCTCTCCTCTCTCTCTCAGTGGGAAAAAAAGAGAAATGTATTCATTCATTATATGATACATCCCAATTTAAGATACTTAAAAAAAGCTAAAACATATATATTAGTAAGAATTTATAGAATAAGATAGTACTTCCATCTTTTTAACTGCTTTGACCAAAACTACAGGTCCCTTCATTTACACAAAAACATCCCTGATTTACATAGCATTTTGCATTTAACTATTTAGTCAAGACAGTGGTCAGAACATTTCCAAAACTTAATTTTTAAAGTTCAGTATTTCATACACAAAACAGAGCATTCTGCATTAAAAATACATTGGTAGAAAAATTTTTTGATTACATCATAATATGTCCAAGTCTTTCTGTTGGATTATGTAAAACTGATATCATTATCATCATTGTCATCAGCACCCCCCACACCATTCTCCATTTCTTTCTTGAGCAATTGGTATCTACCAGGCTCTGTGATAGGTGCTGCCTACTTTTGTTATAACAGAACTTAGCCAAAGATATCCTATTGGTTATTCACAATCCCGGGGAATCAAACATTTCTTAAGCCTTGGTATCTCTGCACTGTCTTCTTTCCTTTTTTTGTGTGTATCTTCTATAAACAATTTCTGTAAAATGATCTCCTTTCTTGATGTGGAATCTGTTACGAGGAACACTTTTTTCACTGTGGCATAGTACGGTGATTAGCATGATGGTGTGATTGTGTACCTGTTTTGGCATTGATCTAAACCATGGATCTTTTACAAGATAGTTTATCCCCAAATAATGGCTTTTGCCATGCAGACATTTGTTTTTCAGAGGTAGTTCTACAAGACACAACACTACAATGATAAAGTACATCCATAACTTTTAGAATGAGTCATTTAGCAGGATGACAGATGTTATCTGGATCTTGTTACCAGAGGTCTTTGTCTTTTGGGTTCTGAAGATCAGACTAAAGCAAAATTAACCTTAGAAAAACCAACTGACCAATTGCTGCAGAACTTTTCAGTCATCAACCTTTGGAAATCTAAGTTCATTATTTTTGTTATTGAAAAGTGTTACAGTGTGGTGTGTTATATTCAGTTTGTTTAAAGTACTTTTTAAAAAGTATCATAGGTAGGATATATTCCTATCTGTCTCATTGCCATAAATTGCAATCTTTGAAGGCAACCTGTTGAAACAGTACCTGAAGGTACTGTTGAAAGAAGAGAAGCAATACAAGTCAAGAATCCAATCTGAATTAGTTCAGCAAATGCACTCCTTTCCACCCTCCTCACTACCCTCCATCTTCCAACTCTTGCTCTGTCTACCTAGAGGTAGGGATAAAATTGGATATATGATTAAACTTTTGAAAGATTTTCTATATATCAGTGTACTTATGGAAACCAATACCTTGTAGGTCCATGAATATAACACCCAGTCATATCAGTTATTCACTCTCACATAGATAAATGGAATATAGCCAATGGGTGCAAAGTGCACAGTGGACTGTGTTTGAAATATTATTGTTGTGAATTCTCCAAGCCTTTTATGAAATAACAACTCTTTTAAAACAAGTATAGTAATATACTTCAAAGATTAGCGTGGCATTCATGATTTCTTTCAAAACAGACCACTATTACTATAGATGCTTTTTAGAAATTCCATGAAAAATAGTTTACTTCTGGGGCATCTGGGTGGCTCAGTGGTTGAGTGTCTGCTTTTGCTTATGTCATGATCCCAGGGTCCTGGGATGGAGTCCCACATCAGGCAGGGAGCCTGCTTCTCCTTCTGCCTATGTCTCTGCCTCTCCCTCTGTGTCTCTCCAGAATAAATAAATAAAATATTTAAAAAAAAGTTTACTTCTACCTGAGGTTAAAGCTTTGTCCTGCTGGTTGTAAGACATGTTGGACATAATATGGTTGATTTCTGGGGCTCTTGCTCAGTACCAGACTCTCTCCTACATAATATATGACAACTCAAATGATTTTGGACAAATAGTGGCAGTACTAGTTCATCTTTTTCACCTTGAATTTTAGGTTTTACTAAAGAAGATGGGGTCAGCTTGGTGGCTAATTATACTTTTTACTGAAATAATCAACCTAATGTCCACAATAGTAACATATAGTGGCACATAATATAGTGAACTCATTTTAATGTGTTATAGTCTACTTTAGAGATCTAGCAAATAGAGTTTATGGGGAAGGCATAAAATAGACCATCGTATGATAAGAAAATAAAAGTTTCACAGCTTTAGAAGCAAAAAACCCATAGAATTACAGAAGACAAAAGTGAGGAGATGCAAAAACATATTGGGCTCTTAACAGATTTACACTTTCCATAGTCTGAAGTAGTGAAGCACAAGAAAAAAAAAAAAAGATATCTATCATCTTAGTACCTAAGTACTTTTGTGATACTTGAGAGTTATTAAGGTAAGTTTGTGGGTTACATTTTGAAAATTATTTAAGATAAAAATAAATTAGAAGCTAATTCAGAAGTATGCAATTAGAGTAACTTTAGCATTTATTGTTGCTTTCCCCCTCCTAACCTATATTGTTTTTTTCATATAGATAGAAAAACTCAATTCAATATGAAAAACATTTAATTCTGTGTAGTATTATTTATATAAAGAGACGATTTGGCCACCTTTTGTTACTCAGTTATTTTCTTACTATGCACAGCCTCTATAAAGATAAGATGGTAGATATTACCATAGCAGATTGGGGTTTGCAGAAATTTTTTACAGAAGGGAAAAATGGGTTTGGAATTTAGGAAAATCAATGATGTTTACAAAAAAACACAAGAATGGCAAGTAGATTTCAAATGAAGAATGGCAGATTAGGAAAATATTAGCCTATGATTTCTCCTAAAAATTATAGGTATATTTCAAAAGGCATAAACTTACAATAAAAAGTAAACATGAAAGGTACCAGAGGAGTAAAATTTTGTATGTTGGAAAGCTTATAAACAAGTACTACCTGATTTTGAAACCCCAAGAAAGCCTATTCCTAAACTGAAAATGGGGAAGAGAAACAGTTCAATTCCAATTGCCAAACTTTACATTAAGAAACAGATTTACCAAGTGTTCTTTTCTTCTCAATGTACTGAAGAACCAGCCTTCCCATATCTTGACAGAAGGTTGAGAATTTATTGTGTGTAGAGCATAAATAGAGGCTCTGGGTAGGGAACACCAATCATAATTGAGGATTGGGTACTGTGCTGAAAATAGGAGAATTCATTGAATATTGGGATCCCCAGTACTCTTCCCCTTCCTTATCTCTCATAAACATTATTATCTAGGCAGAAAATCTGAAGGTTTTATTTTTCTTGGTAAATCTAACCAATATAATAGAAAAGACCGAAAAACTCTGAAATCAGGGATTCTGCAAAGAAATGACTCAACCAGAAAACCCTACAATAAAACATGCAGGCTTTTTTAGTTTCTCATTCTACAATATGAAGATAGCCAAGGATGACCAGACACTTGAGGAAAATCTCTAATATGAATGACAAAGACCAAAACAACAAATAAGCACGTACACAAAAATTAAACAAAAGGAATTGTGGAGAAATAAACTACACAGTGCAATATATAATATAAAAAAAATTTCATGAAACAGTAAGTTTTATACACATACACACACACCATTCAGGGAATAAGGAGACATTTCAGAAATTTAAAAATATAGCAGAAATAAAAACACTAAAAATGATAGAATGGTTTAAAAACAGTCATTGGAAATTTTTCAGAATGCAGAGTAAAAAGACAAAATAATAAGAAAGGGAGAGAAAGGTAAGAAATCAGAGGATCATTATAGGAACTCCAACATTTGAATATTAAGAAGTTTCAGGAAAAAAAAAACAACAGAAAACGTAGTGAAGAATATTAAAGAAATAATTCAAGAAAAGTCCCTACTCCTAAAGAACATCAATATTCATATTGCAAGGGCCCACTGACAAAGTACATCACTATGAAATTTCAGGATACCTGGGACAAAGAGAAAAAATCCTGCAAACTTTCCAAGAGAATGAACCAGATTCAGAATGACAAAAAAAAAAGTTCTCAGTAGCAATATTGAAAGCTAGAAGCTAATGGGACAAGTCTTCAAATTACTAAGAGAAAATTATTTTGAACCTAGAAAGCTATACTCAACCAAACTGTTAATCAAGTGTCAGGTATAAAAAATACATTTTCAAACTTGAAAAATCTCAAAAAAATATCCCCTTTGTGTGGGAGGTACAGGTTTCCACGGAATGAATAAGTAATAGGAATAAAAGGCACAACATAGGGAATATAGTCAGTGATATTTAAGAGCTTTGTATGGTGACAGGTGGTAGTTACATTTGTGGTGAGCATGGCATCATATATAAACTTGTTGAATCACTATGTTGTACACCTGAAACTAATATAATATTGTTTGTCAACTATATTCAAAAATTTTTTAAAATTTCCTTTTCCCATGCACACTTTTCTGGAAAATAACTAGGGCATATCTTCCACCAAAGTGGAGGAGTAAACCAAGGAAGAGGAAGTCTGATAATAAAATTCACATGGACTCCAACTTAGAAGAGAGGCAAAGGGTATTCTCAGAATGATAGTGACAGACAGTCTTGGTATAATCTACTCTAAAGGCTGTAGGACAGGTTTTTTTCACAAGAAAATGAAACTGATAGAATACTTGATATACCTTAATGTATTAAAGGAGTTAAAAATAGAACTACTGGTACAATTGCTGGATCGTAGGGTAGTTCTATTTTTAACTTTTTATATACAATGGAATATTATTCAGCCATCAAAAAGAATGAAATATTGCCATTTACAATGACATGGATGGAGCTAGAGAGTATTATGTTAAGTGAAATAAATCAGAGAAAGACAAATACCATATGATCTCATTCATATGTGGAATTTAAGAAAGAAAACAGATGAACATATAGATAGAAAGGGGGGAAAGAAAAAAAGAAGGAGAGATAGAAATAAGCCATAAATGACTCTTAACAATAAGAACAAACTGAGAGTTCATGGAGGGAGGAGGGTGGGGGATGAGCTAGATGGATGATGGGTATTAAGGAGGGCACTTATGATGAGCATTGGGTGTTTTATGTAAGTGATGAATCATTGAATATTACTCCAGAAACCAATATTGCACTATATGTTAACAAAATTTAAATAAAAAAAAATCAGTTTTCTGAAGCATTCAAGCTGTATAAATTAACAAAACCCTATGACAGTTTATCATCAAGGGATGAAACCTCTCCCTCCAACCTACCCACAATCTACAATCCTATTCTGGGAAACCATAGCATATTTTTAAAAATCAACTAGAGTTGCTAATCAAGAAAGCAGCCAGCAATGTTGAGGGTCTGCCACTCAGACCCTCTCTAACCTATGATAAATAGGTTAGATTTGTGATGTTTCTGGTCAGCTTTAGTGCTGCATTAATTAGAAATTCTTTTCTTGATTTTTCTTCAGTCCTACTAGTACCCCAAAAAAGAGAAGTGAAAATTTGCAGAAAAGAGAAAGTGACCATTTGCAGTTGAGCTAACAGGCACCACAATGCATTTGAAATAGCAATTTTCTAGAGAATTGTCAGGTATAGACTGTAAGGGTGACTGAAAAAAATTCACATGGGAAAATGAAGGAAAACAGAAAAAAAATCTTTTTCCTTTCCTCTCCCCTTCTTGTCAAATCCATATAATAAAGAAAATAGACTTTCTTTATCCTTATCATTTTTGTGTGTATTTGAAATAGATTTTGTCTAAATCCCATATACATTTTTGTGATCATTTTAATATTTTATGTCTGTACATTGAGTGATTTTAGTACTTAAGAGAGACTAAGAAAAGTTTAGAGGTCCTAAAGGAGAACCAAGAAGATGAGTAAAAAGTCAAAATGGTAAAGCTAGAGAAAAACGACAGAAGGGCAACTGAACATTGGCCTTTAAAGAAACAATCAACTTGGGAATAGTGCACATGAGGGACAGAGAACCTATTGGGGAGATTTCTGATCAGTGAAGGTCGTCAGCATTTGGAATACTCTACTACAGAGATTATAGAATTTCCTTTTTTAATAGCCTTTTGCAATAGGATAAATGTATATATATTTTTATTTTTATTTACCCACGACAGACACAGAGAGAAAGAGAGAGGCAGAGACACAGGCCGAGGGAGAAGCAGGCTCCATGCAGGGAGCCTGACGTGGGACTTGATCCCGGGTCTCCAGGATCACACCCTGGGCCGAAGGCAGCGCTAAATCACTGGGCCACCAGGGCTGCCCTAAATGTGTATTTTATAGAAGATTTTATATGGCTTTTAAAAATTTAGGGAAATTAATTATATGGCCTTTTTAAAGGTCTTTTTCAGCTATAGGAGTCTCTAATCATTTCCCCATTTGAAACTACTTATTGAATACCTGTGATAGGCCAAACATGGTGCTGGGTTTTGGAAAGACAGCAGAGAACAAGAAAAAAACATCTCCACGTTACTGGAGTTTATTAAATGTTTTCCCATGGCTTATGAAGGAGCTGGGCTAAGTAATCTCTAATCTTTCAGCTTGAACATTTAAGAATAAATTGGCCAGACCATTTCTTGCCAGTGGCAGAGGGATAATAACTTAGAAAAAGCCAGTTCTATGGCTAACCTATAGGTAGATTTTATTAATTGTAATTTCTAAATCTCTTGATTTTTTTTCCAAAAAGTCAATGTTTGGGAAATTGGCCATTGTAAAATCTTTTCAGATATAACATTTAGAAATCTAAAAGGACTTTATGATTTGAAAGCACTTAATAATCATGGATTTATCCTATAAACCTGGAAGTATGTATGTGTCCCTTAGGAGCCACTGACAATTATTTCTCAAAATCATCTCATCAATGCTGGAATACCTGCATAAAGCAGACTTCTTAGAGTTATGGCAAATGGAAATTTCATCACATTGCTCTTCAACCTCCTGCTTCCATTTTGTAAAAGACAAGATGCTATTTAAAACTGTTCTTCAAAAAGGATGAAGGCAGACCAAATTGGTAACAATCAGCTCAAGTAACTCTGGAAAGCAAGGCAGGATATGATCTATTAAGTCAGGCAGATCTCCATAATGTCATCTCCAGAGCAGAATTTTCAGGATTTCAGGCCATCTTTATGGTCTGCTCTGATAAGGCTTTTCCCTTCTTTTCCCTCACTGAAAACAGGGGGTAGATCAATGTGAAACATACCCAGCCACTAAGATGTCTTAGGAGACTTGATGGTGGGGACCTGGGAGAGAAGCCAAGGTTCCCTGGTTCTATTTCTTTTTTTTTTTTTAAGATTTTATTTATTTTTTCATGAGAGACACACAGAAAAAAGCAGTAACATAGGCAGAGGGAGAAGCAGGCTCCCTGCAGTGAGCCTGATGTGGGACTCAATTCCAGGACCCCGGGATCATGACCTGAGCCAAAGGCAGATGCTCAACCAACGAGCCACCCAGGTGTCCCTGCCAGGTTCTATTTCTCACAGAATTTGTTGCATCCCACACAGAGGCATTATGATATAAGAAAGATGGGGCTGTCCCTCAAAAATATCCTCTTCCAGGGAATGCTTACGCAGTATAAACTACTCTCGGGTAAACAAATACTATCCTGCCCTCCCTTTTTCCCAATTCAAAACAATAAAAACAGTAATAATTGTTAAAGTTTTGTCTCCATTCTACAGAGTAAAAAACCGCAGAGAAACCAGTTTACTAGGAAGTATTCAGGGAGGGGAGGCAGAGAACCCCACCCTTGCACATAAAGTACCCTACAGTAGTGAGTAAAAGCCTATTTGCTTAGGAGCCAAATTGCTTGGGTTCAATTCTCAGCTGTCACTTATTATTGTGTCGCCTGGGAACAGATACCTAATCTCCTAATGCCACAGTTTCATTTTTATTTTTTTTATTTTATCATTATTTATTTATTTATGTATTTTAATATCTTATTTAAATCCAATTTGCCAACATATAGTATAACACCCAATGCTCATCTCATGGTGTGCCCTCCTTAGTGCCCACCACCCAGTGACTCCATCTCTCCACCCTCCTCCCCTTCTGCAACCATTTGTTTGTTTCCCAGAGTTAGGAGTCTCTCATGGTTTGTCTCCCTCTCTAATTCTTCCCACCCAGTTTCCCTCCTTTCCTTTATATAGTCCCTTTCACTATTTCTTATATTCCACATATGAGTGAGACCATATGATAATTGTCTTTCTCCGATTGACTTATTTCACTCAGCATAATACCCTCCAGTTCTATCCATGGTTCCATCCAGCCAACTGATGGATGAGTAATATTCCATTGTGTGTGTGTGTATATATATATATATATATATATCACATCTTTATCCATTCATCTGTCAAAAGACATCATGGCTCTTTCCATAGTTTGGCTATTGTGGACATTGCTGCTATGAACATTGGGGTGCAGGTGTCCCATTGCTTCACTACATCTGTATCTTTGGGGTAAATACCTAGTAATGCAATTGCTGGGTCATAGGGTAGCTCTATTGTTAACTTCTTGAGGAACCTCCACACTGTTTTCCAGAGTGGGTGTACCTGTTTCCTCATTTATAAAGCAACGATAATAATTGTATATTATAAACTTAATTGCCTACTCCCTGCCCTATATTCATATATTGACGTTCTAACACCCAGTACTTCAGAATGTAACTAACTTCATTTGGAAAAAAAGACCTTGAAAGAAATGATTAAGTTAAAATGAGGCCATTAGAGTGGGGTCCTAACACATGTGCAGAGAGACCATGTGAACAGGCAGTAGAAATGCAGTCCTTGGCAAGCCAAGGAGAGAGGCCTCAGAGGAAACTCACCCTGCCAATACCTTGAACTTGAACTTTAGTCTCTAGAACTTTGAGAAAATTAATTTCTGTTGTTTAAGCTATCCACTCTGTGATATTGTTATGGCAGTCCTAACAAACTAATACATAGTACTTATCCTTGTAAGATTGCTATGAAAATTTAATTAGTTAATTCATATAAAACCCCCCCAAATGAAAGCTGGCACATAATAACACTGTAGTTAGCCATTAAGTGGAACAACAAAAAGGGACAATCTTTGCAATGTATAGTGTGATTTAAAACCATCAGCCCAGTGGCCCCTAACCTTACTTGAGATAAGGAGTCCAGGCTCCTCCTGTTCGTTTTGCTAAAGATATGGATGAAAGTAGACCCCACATTATGTCCTGCAGGGGATTTCAGATTCTAGGGTCCCTAATGGTAATGTTATGACTGGCTCTCTGGTAGGCATAGGAAAGCATGTTCAGCATTCCCCTTTAGAGCAGGTTATTTCACCAAGAAGTTTCATTTTTTTGTTTATTCCTGTGAATATCAGTTTAACTTTATTATGCACCATCACAACCTATCAATTTGTAATAACACAAATTTTATAGATTCTATATATCAGATGCTGCTGAATATAAAAATGTAATGATTTCAGCATATGCAAATTAATTTTTCCTAACTCTATTAGATTAAAAATGTACTAGGCTAAGAAAAAAATAGATTAGAGTTTTACAGGAGAGTATCCATTTTAATTAATGAGTATTGCTTATTATTCAGGAGCGAGTGATGGAGCACACTTTCAATTAACTTAATGAAGATGCTTTATACCTATAGTATTTAGTATCACTGATCCCCTATTTTAATGCTTTGTTCCTGGAGACCATTAAAATGATTGTTTTGGGGGATCCCTGGGTGGCGCAGCAGTTTGGCACCTGCCTCTGGCCCAGGGTGCGATCCTGGAGACCCGGGATCAAATCCCACGTCGGGCTCCCGGTGCATGGAGCCTGCTTCTCCCTCTGCCTGTGTCTCTGCCTCTCTCTCTCTCTCTCTCTGTGTGTGACTATCATAAAAAAAAAAAATGATTTTTTTGTACCTTTATAGAAGTGAGAAAATGAGATAGGAAGTCCTATTCTGATGTGAACAGCATAAAATGGTTGCCTGTCCCCAAACATCCCCAGTCTTCAGCCTATCAAATTATTTCAAAGATAGCATTCCTAGAACTCTCTACTGCAAATAGATAATCTGGACAAGTTTTCATTGAGTTTCATTATCTAGTTTTCATTATCATTTCACCTATCTAAATATCAATTTCCCTAACTAAAAAATAAACATAATACTCCCCATCCCAATTCATTTACAAGGACAAGGGTTGTTTACAAGGACAAAGTGAAATCAAGGATAATCACACACTAATCTTTGTTGGGCACTTAAGTATTAAACTTTCTAATTCTCTGCATATGTTACCTCACTTAAATCCTCAAAAAATAACACCATGAGGTAGATACCATTATTATACTACTTTATATAACCCATTTTTTACAAAGGAATAAACTGATACTTAAATAAGTTAACTAACTTGCCTGAGGTTCACACAGCTAGCAAAGAGCATAGCTCCAGGACTAGAATTCAATTCTCAGCTCCAAAGGTTAACTCCTGAGAGTCTTCTGGACATCTCTAATCTAAAGTAATGAGCACCCTGCACAGGTCATTCTCTGTCACATCACTCATCATTTTTGTTTTATTTTCTTTATAGTGCTCATCATCATCTAAAATTCATATTCATTTGTTTTCTTTGTTTCTTTTCCCCCAATGGAATGTAAACTCTATGAGATTAAGGAGCTTGCCTGTCTTGTGTACCACTGTTTTCCCAGTGTCTAGAACAGTGACTGGCACAGAACAGGATGAAATATTTGTTGAACAAATTGATACTTGTCTGGGCATGAAGCTCCATGTTAAACTGGAAAAGTTTAGTTAACTGAAGTTATTGTAATCATTACCTGAGCTTGGTTAGTTAATCACAGTAGCTGGGCCTGTGAAAACCTAGGGAATGTTTTCATTGGTGAAAGAGGTTGGACATCCTACCCTAGTGAATAATCCAAGTAGGATTTTGCAGTCAGGCAAGAGGGCTCCTGAGAAGTATTGAAAATAAATATTTCACTATATTTCAATTTTAACTATGATACATTCAAAACACCCTGAGAAATCCTTTTATTCTGGTGAGAAACATGATTATGGGACAAATCAACCTCTCTGAACCTCAGAAATCACTTAATTAGGGGAAAATATCTGCCCTGCTGAACTTCACAGAATCAGTAAGAAGGTCAAATGAGACAATGCATATGAAAATGCTTTGTAAAATTTAAAGTCCTATGATACAAGGGTAAGGTGGTATTAGGATGTTAATTTGATCTACTTCAGTTTCCATTTCAAATGGATAGCATACGATTTATTTCCTGGAAAGTCTTTCCATAATAATATGATTATAAAAACTCTTCAAATGACATTGGCTTCTTGCATCAAACTCAAGAAACATTGGTCTTTGCAAACATGCAAGTGTGAGAGACTTAACTATAGTGGTCTCTGTGGAGGGAAACTAAGAAGACTGTGAGGTGGTTAATCCAGGGTGGACGGCAGATTTACTTTTCATTGTACACTGTTTGTACCATTAGAGATTTTTCTAAATTAACCACTTACAAAATATCTAAAAGGAAATATATGAAACAAAGAAGCAACAAGTTTATATATTGGCATGATTATAGTTATCTAAACTAAGAAGCTTTCAACTGGGGGGAGGGCAAGATGGCGGAAGAGTAGGGTCCCCCAAATCACCTGTCTCCACCAAATTACCTAGATAACCTTCAAATCATCCTGAAAATCTATGAATTCGGCCTGAGATTTAAAGAGAGAACAGTTGGAATGCTACAGTGAGAAGAGTTCACGCTTCTATCAAGGTAGGAAGACGGGGAAAAAGAAATAAAGAAACAAAAGGCATCCAAGGGGGAGGGGCTCCACGAGGAGCCGGGCTAAGGTCAGGGCGAGTGTCCCCAGGACAGGAGAGCCCGGTCCCGGAGAAGCAGGAGCTGCACCAACCTTCCCGGGCAGAAAGGTGCCCGCAGGGAGTCAGAGCAGGACCCCAGGAGGGCGGGGATGCCCTCGGGCTCCCGGGGACACTAACAGAGCAACTGCGTGCCCAGGAGAGTGCGCCGAGCTCCCTAAAGGGCTGCAGCGTGCACGCATTGACCCAGGAGCAGCTTAGAGCGGCTCGGGCGGGGGCTCTGCAGAGAGGCGGCTGCGCGGCCTGGAGCCTGAATCCAACAGCACGGGCCCGGGAGCACTGGGCGCCGAGAAACAGCCCAGGATCCGACCTCCCCCCACAGACAGGCAGGGGTCGGGAGGGCCCAGGACAACAAGGATGCTCCTGCCCGAAGCTGAGCAGATCAGCGGCCCCTCCCCAGAGCATCCAGGCCCCTGCAGACTGAGAGCTCCATAGTTACTGCGGGAGCTGACTACAGGGCTCCAGAGCTGGCCGCGGCCACTGTGGTTGTTCCTCCTGGGCCCTCACGGGGTAAACAACCCCCACTGAGCCCTGCACCAGGCAGGGGGCAGAGCAGCTCCCCCAAGTGCTAACACCTGAACATCAGCACAACAGGCCCCTCCCCCAAAAGACCAACTAGACGGACAAGTTCCAGGGGAAGTCAAGGGACTTAAAGTATACAGAAACAGAAGATACTCCCCCGTGTTTTTTTGTTTGTTTGTTTGTTTTGTTTGCCTTTTTTTTTTTTTTGCATGCTTTTTTATTTCGGTTTGCTTCCCCCACCCTTTTTTCCCTTTCTTTCTTTTTCTTTCTCTTCTCTCTTTTTTCTTTTCTTCTTCATTTTCTTATTTCTTTTTCTCTTTTCTTTCCTTCATTCTGTCCTCTATTTTTCTCCTTTTCCCAATACAACTTGTTTTTGGCCGCTCCGCACTGAGCAAAATGACTAGAAGGAAAACCTCACCTCAAAAGAAAGAATCAGAAACAGTCCTCTCTCCCACAGAGGTACAAAAAGTGGATTACAATTCAATGTCAGAAAGCCAATTCAGAAGCACTATTATACAGCTACTGGTGGCTCTAGAAAAAAAGCATAAAGGACTCAAGAGATTTCATGACTGCAGAATTTAGATCCAATCAGGCATAAATTAAAAATCAATTGCATGAGATGCAATCCAAACTAGAAGTCCTAACGACGAGGGTTAGCAAGGTGGAAGAACGAGTGAGTGACATAGAAGACAAGTTGATGGCAAAGAGGGAAACTGAGGAAAAAAGAGAAACAATTAAAAGACCATGAAGATAGATTAAGGCAAATAAACGACAGCCTGAGGAAGAAAAACCTATTTAATTCAGGTTCCCGAGGGCACCAAAAGGGCCAGAGGGCCAGAACATGTATTTGAACAAATCATAGCTGAAAACTTTCCTAATCTGGGAAGGGAAACAGGCATTCAGATCCAGGAGATAGAAAGATCCCCCCCCCCCCCCTAAAATCAACAAAATAATGAAACCAGAAGGAGGAATCAAATATCTCCTTGAGAAACTAACCTAATATTTATACAGGGGGATATATATAATATATTATACATATAATAATATGATTAGATTTATATCTTCTTAAAAGAATATTAGCAATTGATGTATAGAAACCCAGGAGAAGAGACAGAGTAAAGTCAGGTTGCCCAGTTAGGATAAAATCCACTTCATTCCTTCCCCATATTTTAATTTGTAGAGCATTGTGCAGTGTAATAAATACTATCTATAAGTCAGTAATTTATTTGATCCTTTCAATTAGTCAGGAAAGCCTGGTGTGCTTCAGTAACAACACCACCAACAACAACAAAACCAGAACTACCCTATGATCCAACTATTGTACTTTTGTAAATTGGGTATTTACTAAAAAAATACATAAACATTAATACAAAAGTGTTTATAGCAGCATTATTTACAAAAGCCAAATTATAAAAGCAGCCCAAGTATCCATCAGTAGGTGAATAAAGAAGAAATGATGTATGTATGCAATGGAATATTATTCCACCATAGAAAGAAATGAAATCTTGTCATTTGCAACAACATGAATGGAGCTAGGATTTATCATGCTAAGTGAAAGAGGTGAGGTTTTCCTTCTAGTTATTTTGCTCAGTGCAGAATGGCCAAAAACAAGTTGTATTGGGAAAAGGAGAAAAAGAGAAAGAAGGAAAGAAAAGAGAAAAAGAAAAAAGAAAAAAGGAAGAAAAAAAAGAATAAGAGAAAGAGAAAGAAAAAGAATGAAAGGGAAAAAGGGTGGGGGAAGCAAACAGAAATCAAAAAGAAAAAAAAAAAACAACAACACGGGGGAGTATCTTCTGATTCTGTATACTTTAAGTCCCTTGACTTCCCCTGGAACTTGTCCGTCGAGCTGGTCTTCTGGGGGAGGGGCCTGTTGTGCTGATTTTCAGGTGTTAGCACTTGGGGGAGCTCCTCTGTCCCCTGCCTGGTGCAGGGCTCAGTGGGGGTTGTTTACCCCGTGAGGCCCCAGGAGCAACAGCCCTAGTGGTGGCGGCAGCTCTGGAAACCTGGATTCAGCTCCCGCAGGAACTCCGGAGCTCTCGTCTGCAGGGCCTGGAGGCTCCGGGCCGGGCCGCTGATCTGCTCAGCTGGGGCAGGAGCGTCCTTGCTGTCCTGGGCCCTCCCGGCCTCTGCCTGTCCAGGGGGGAGGCCGGATTCCGGGCTGTGTCCCCGGCGCCCTGTGCTCCCGGCCCTGCGTTGTTGGATTCGTGCTCCCGGCCGCGTAGCCGCCTCCGCGGAGCCGTTGCCCGAGTCCCTCCGAGCTGCTCTGGGTCCCGTCGTGCGCGCTGCAGTCTTTTGTTTTTGTTTTTGTTTTTTTTGTTTTTTTTTTTTTAGGGAGCTCGGCCGCGGGGTGTGGCGCACTCTCCTGGGTGCGCAGGTGTCTGTTAGTGTCCCAGGGAGCCTGAGGGCATCCCCGCCCTCCTGGGGTCCTGCTCTAACTCCCTGCGAGCCCCTTTCTCCCCAGGAAGGTTGTTGCAGCTCCTGCTTCTCCGGGACGGAGCTTTCCTGTCCTGGGGACACTCGCCCCGGCCTTAGCCCGGCTCCTCGCGGGGCCCCTCCCCCTTGGATGCCTTTTGTTTCTTTCTTTCTTTTCCCCGTCTTCCTACCTTGATAGAAGCGCGAACTCTTCTCACTGTAGCGTTCCAGCTGGTCTCTTTTTAAATCTCAGGCTGAATTCGTAGATTTTCAGGATGATTTGAGGGTTATCTAGGTAATTTGGTGGAAACAGGTGATTTGGGGACCCTACTCTTCAGCCATCTTGCCCCTCCCCGAGGCTGGGCTTTAAATGAAAACTGTAAGCACCCTTTTTTTTTTTGCTGAAAATGCAAATATTATTGACAAAGAGCCTAAAGTTCTTAAATTTAGCAGGTGGGAGTAAGCGGCAGAGAACCAGTTCATTGCCATTAAATGGGTTCATCTGTACTTGGCAGCTACTAAGGCTGGAGAAAATTCAAAGATGGGAAACATTTCTTTGTAGCTTTCTCTCTGATTTGAGGGCAGGGTCTGTGTATAAGTATCTTTTATATCCTTTGTGGTGCCTTATCACACAGCATGGCTCAGAGTGGTCACTCAACAAGTAAATGAATGGAGTATAACATACAAGGCAGAGTTGGATATTCCAGGAGAGAGAATTGGGCCATGTTACCTATGCTCTCCAGACATAACAACTGAGGGGTGTGGGCAAAGTGATGGTGAGAAAATACTTCAGGAGGTCAAAGCAAGATAAACCTGAAGATAAAAATGCAGTTCCATGTTGCCACTGACTACTAATATATGTGCTCATGACTAAACTGGATTTAATACTCATGGGACAATGTTCAATGTACTATATGGAATGTGAAGAAAAGTATAGGCCTTCTTGGGGAGTCACTGTCACCTTGGGTTCCTTGAAGCATTCTTTTTCCATTTGACCCACTCTTCCCTCCTGGTGCATTTTCTCCCATCCTGTGGAAGAAACTACTGTTTGCACTGCTTCATCAGCCATGAGAATAGCTTGGTGACCTGAAGAACTCTCTCTGATCTAGTCTCTCCACTCCTCAGAGGAGGATAATTGCATTTCAAAGGGCAGTCATGGAAGCAACTTGGCATGCTAGGATAGAATCAGTGAGAACAGCCATCAAGGATGAGACTGTGCAGGAAGAGCTGAATTTTTGTTATGGTTTTGTGCACCTGCTAGCAACTACTTATTCACCTGTTCATTGGTATGTTGGCTGGATTTTTTTAAAAATGAGACTCTCACTAGGTGTATTTAGCAAATGATGTGTAGAAGCTATTTATTCTCTGTCTTCCATGGACTGTCAGGCTCTCCTCAAATTATCCATACCTTTGCTGTTCCCATTCTCATTTCTTGCCACCTGGTGTCCTGTCAGGACATTTTTTTTTTACTGTAATGGTTTTTATCTGCATAGATGTGCCTGGCAGAATTACCTCTCTCAGCACAGCTATGCTTAGAGATAATGACATAAACATTTGGGCAATGGACTGCAGGACCATAGCCCTGGGATTGAGTGCCATGCACAGTGCCTGCTCACATGCAGTTCATCTGTTGCAGGGCATACCTGGGACAGTCTTCAGCATTAGTTGTCCTGCACAAGTGGCCCTCTTAACTACATTACCATATGCTACACAAAGACAATGTAGTGTAGATTTTAGGAGCATGGACTATAGTGTCAGACGGACTCCAAATTAGAGTTCTATCCCTTATTACCTCTGATACCTTGGCAAGTCACTTAACTTCCCTCAGCTTGTTTCCCTGTTGATATCATAGGAGGAAATAACAATGTCTACCCTCCTCAACTGTTATGGGGACTAAATTAGATAATCAGGTAAAACAATTGGCATGGTGGCTGGCAAATAAGAAGTGCTCTACAAATATTAACTCTCATTTTAAAATTCATGGAAGTGTTTTTAGATCTTTTGGGATTTCTTTTCTGTTGCCTCTAGTCTGTGTTCCGCATTTGGTCTTCTCGGCATAGGTCTCTGGGGGATGGAGCGTTTCAAACAGAGGTTTGGGAAAAGTGAGGCAAAGCTAATGGAACCTACTTTGAAGCCTGAAATAAACCTCCCAAGTTGGAGGCATGACATTGAGGGATTAGGCTGCTTACAAGCTAGGAAATGATGGTCTCTAGACTCTACCAGCATCTCCTATAGTCTGAGTACTCTGTTCTGCCTAAGGCCTGCCCTGACTGTTCAGGCAGCTGCCCAGACTGTATTTGTTTGTCTAACTGCCATATCCCGAGGCACTCAGATGCTTGTGTTAGTCTTGAAGCTGTTTTAGTATTTACTAGCTTGAAAAAAATCCTTGGAATTTAAATATGAAAACCATGATCCAAATCAGCCATTCAAAATTCAGGAAGCATCAAACATAACTGTACCTAAACAAACATTTAAAAGTTAAGGTAGCAATAGAAAATTCTACAGAATTATCCAATTAACACTGGTAGCAAACTGTAATTTCTTACATATCTATAGCATAGTTTTCTTAGAACCATCAATACAATGATTTTAAATGCTGACTTTTGTGGAGAATGGGTTAATGTATCATGACTTCCTTTCTTAGGAATGAAACACAAGCTTTCTTTTATTTTGGTCATTGTTTCTGAAAAACTTATTAAGAATGGATGTTACGGGATTCCTGGGTGGCTCAGCGGTTTGGCGTCTGCCTTTGGCCCAGGGCATGATCCTGGAGTCCCAGGATCAAGTCCCACATCAGGCTCCCTGCATGGAGCCTGCTTCTCCCTCTGCCTGTGTCTCTGCCTCTTTCTGTGTGTCCCTCTCATGAATGGACAAATAAATCTTAAAAAAAAAAAAAAAAAGAATGGATGTTACAAGACAAATAGGTTGATACCTTAACAATTAAGGCTTCACTTTATTTTTAAATCATTTTTTATTATTTTAATTCCAATGCAGCTAACATATGTTATATTAATTTCAAGTGTATAAAGTAGTGGTTCAATGATTCCATATATTACTCAGTGTTCATCAAGATAAGTGGGTGAAATACATAAAGGTTTCACTTTAATACTCAATGATCTAAAAGTTTTCCAGATTCAAAGAAATTTTCTAGATCACTCTTAGATGCCTAAGAGGCTCCAAAGAATGTTTTGCAGTTCACCAAAAACTACAGTAAAAAAAAAAAAAAGAAAAGAAAAAAAGAAAGGAAAAGAAAACTGCAGGAATCTGGATGGTCTTTAACAGAAGATGAATCTAAGAGACCCTGGGTCTAGGGTTCGTGCAGTCTGCTCTCAGGAAGTAGGCTAAGTTCAGAGAGAATCTACTTCCACCATCAATCTGATAATGTCTATGTTGATCTACAGTGGCTGCTACACAGCCCTTAAGACTTGTTTAGAATCATGTTACTATAGATCCATTTATAAGAAGTTCAACTTGGTTTTCACTATCACTTGAACTACAGGCCACCCATAAACCTCAGAGAAGCAATATGTTTTATTTTTTTTAAGTGATTTTTTTTAATTTTTTTTTTTTTTTATCTACAATAGTCATACAGAGAGAGAGAGAGGCAGAGGGAGAAGGGGGCTCCATGCACCGGGAGCCCGACATGGGATTCGATCCCGGGTCTCCAGGATCGTGCCCCGGGCCAAAGGCAGGCGCCAAACCGCTGCGCCACCCAGGGATCCCGCAATATGCTTTAAATATCACCCAGTTTAAACTTCTGTATTTTATAGACTGGGAAATGCAGAAGGGGGAAAGAGGATATAATTTGTTCAAGGTCACAAAGCTAGTCCACAGAGGGGTCTGGGCTAGAACCCAGACCTTAATCCAGTGCCTTAACTCCCCATTCAATGTCTTCTAAAGTACCCCCCTCCCCCGCAAAGTGAGGTTCTGTAGCCTTACCAGTTAAGACTCCTGCTTATATCTATGCAAACAAAGCATGTTTTAATGGTTTTGAGGAGTATAGAGAGTACTGAACATATTGCAGTGTGGAAATGAAGTCTACTATATTTTTATAAAGTTGCCAATTTTGGTTTTGCACTAAGGATTTGCCTCTGGAACCCTCTCAAGGAGTTTAAATTCTCTACTGTTGTCAATAATTGTGTGTATGCATAAACAGGCAGTACAACTCAATAATGGAGTTAAATATGAGATTAACAGATATCTTGAAATCAATGGGAAATTGTTTTAGCATAAAGAAGAGTTTTTTGTTGTTGAGAACGGCTTCTTTTTCTTGTCTGTTGATGCTTTATTAATTGCAAGGATGGTTAAAAAATGGTATTTTCCTCCAAGGAATGGCATAATCAACACTAAATGAATTTAAGAATATTAATAGAATATTGAGATCCGTATTTTCTTCTCCTCATAACCTTGATATGAACTCCAAGTCCAGTAATGTCTATATCACTGTGATTTTACTAGACCATGGTGCTTGCTTCGGCAGCACATATACTAAAATTGGAATGATACAGAAAAGATTAGCATGGCCCCTGCGCAAGGATTACTAGACCATGACCCTAGAAAAATATCAAAACCAATATGTCTTGTGAAAAAAAAAAAAGATAGCAAATAGAGAGTAAATAGGCCCTTAGGAAATCAGACATTTCTTAAGCCAGGCATAGAAGAGTAGTGGTTCTTAAACTTTAGTCCAGGACTTGTGAAAACACAGATTGCTGGGCCCCTTTCCCAGAGTTTCTGATCTAAGTTCCCAGGTCCATACCATGAGAGTCACTAGTAAAAATAATTAAAAAAAAAAAAAAAAAAGAACTTCCCCTTTACAGAGTTCCTAGAGAATCACACTGTGCTAAGAGAGCTGATGGCCTGGAGACAAAGGAATGGAGTCTCAGTGTGCAGCGAACCCAAGGCCCATGACCCAGATCACAAACTCAAACAGCGGGTTATAAGCAGGAACCATGCTTTGAGAACGAGTATAGAGACTACAGAGGCAAAGAGCTCCTCAGGGAGCTCCTAGACTAGCAAGGGACATGGTTAAGGAAACAGACGTTTATAATAACAGTGTAAAGTGATATGTTGGTTATAGACTTTAAGGTATGGATGATAATATAAAGATAGCCTGAAAAAATAATAGCTAATGTTTTGAGTGTTTTTAAAATATTATAGTATATATCCTCTAAACTGTGTTAAGTATTTTATATGGATAAACTCATTCACTTCTCAGAAAAATCCTGAAGTAGGCACTATTATTGTTGACAATTTAGAGATGAAGAAATTGAGGCCCAGAGAGGTTAAATAACTTGGCCATATGGTTAATATGGTACAAAGTAGGTTTATAATTCAAGCCCAGTCCTGGGCTCTTAGCCACTGTACTACATTTTTAGTATGATCAGTTCCTTTGGGTTGAGAGAGAGCAGGGCAGAGAAAGAAAAAGAGCAAGGGGAGAAAGGTGTTCAGGGAAGGATTTCTAAAGATAGCATGTGAGTTAGGTATTGATGAAAAATTAAAAAAATAGGAAACATTTGTGTTGGGGCATTCCAGATGTAGGCTATGATCACTGACTGGGTAAGTGCTCCCTGATTGGGGTTAGCTGGTGGAGAAGATAAGGGTAGAGATAATGGAGAAAAGTGAAGACATTTTTAAAGGTTAGTCCAGCCTGACAAGGAAAAGTGGTTCTTTGGTGCCAAAGAGAACAGCACAAAAATACCTGAGGCAAGGTCAAGGCACTCCTGAGATGGAAGGCAGGAACAGGTTCAAGCAGTCACCTTCATAACCTCTACAGTCAGACAGTTAAATTGCATTTTTGCTTCTTACAAGCTATGAGGCCTTAGTCAATTTCCCCAACCTTTGTGGGTGTTTATTCTTCATCTGTGATCAGGTACTGGTCACAGCACCTTCTTCAGATAGCTGTGGTGATGCTTAAGTGAGGCAATACACATAAAATGATTTCCATAGTGCCTGGCATACAGTAAATGCTTAAAAAATTATAGTTGTTATAATCTTATAAAACAGTCATTCTTAACTTACTTTAATGCAGTGGTTTGCAAAGTGTGGTTCCCCATACCAGTGGCATAAGAATCATCTGGAAACTTGTTAGAAACGCAGTCTCAAGTCCCATCCCAGACCTTCTGAATCAGAAACTTGGGAGGTAGGAGCTAGTACTCTGTTTTAGCAAGCACCTCCAGGTGATTCTGATACAAACAAAAGTTTGAAAACACTATTTTAATCATTTCACATGAATGGATCTCATTTATTTCACATAACAAACCGATGAGGTAGGTAATATTATAATTTATACTTTATATATGAAGAAACTGAATTACAGAAAGGTAAAGTAGCTCTATAAGTTCATACACCTAGAAATGAATGGAAACTGATTTTGAATCCCATTTTAAAATTTTCAAAATTTCAAAACTTTCTTAGAAAAAGCCTTTCTTTATGCTTCCTTCCCTTTTCTGATATCATAGCCTATCCCCGTCTATCTTCATGCCTTTAATGTCCTGCACCAAAAAGAAATTACCACCTATTGCTTTATCCTCACCTTTTGGACCCATTGCTCTTGAGCATCCATAAAACTTTGCATGAAGCTAGTCATAGACAAAAGGGCA
This sequence comes from Canis lupus familiaris, assembly GCF_011100685.1. NCBI lineage: Eukaryota > Metazoa > Chordata > Mammalia > Carnivora > Canidae > Canis > Canis lupus. The sequence continues at coordinate 71,470,979 of NC_049260.1, forward strand.
GGTATTGCACAGGCCATATCACTTGAATGATTCTCTATGTATTGCTTGCCTAGATACAGAAAACACCCTTGTCAGTAGTGCCAAGTTAGATTACAAAGGACAGCGACTGTTTGGGCAACCATTAGACATTTTTTTTAACCTTCTTTAACAATTTAAATACCTTTCATTTTATTTTGCAAATTAAAAATATTGAATTTCATGATTTGACCACACCTACAAACCATCTCTGGGTAGAAAATGCAATTCCAAGTGCCCTTACATCATTAGACTTTTATCAATATACTCTTAATCAGCAAGAAACTAAGGTCTAAATAGCATGAACTCTGCAGCATGAGATGGTAATGGTGCCTGTTTCCCTCCCTTAGTGAACATCCTAACCTTGTTTATTTCTTAGCTACTTTGATGAATTCTTTTAACGTGTGGCCAATATATCATTTAAAAACCCAGAACAAGCACTTTGAGATCTCAGAATTCTGATAATTTTGACCCCTGCTAAAAGCTAGTTTCTCCTGATAAATTATAGCAGATTCTCTGCTAACTTTGGCATTTAAATATTCAGATAATATAATAATAATTATTATTATATATAATAATATATGATAATAACCATAATAATAACCATTCCTAAAGACAAGAGAAAAACCTAATGATCTTTAAGGAGTGGATATTTGCTAAACATTTTCTTGCTGATTATGAATTTTATGGAGAAAATTTTGGAATATATAATTGTGTAGAAAGATATCTGATGTTGTTATCGGAGGCAAAATAACTACAAAGAAAGGTAGGGATTATAGTTCTAAAAAAGCAGTTACTGAACTAAGTCAGAAAAATAAATACCATATAATTTCATTTACATGTGGAATTTAAGACACAAAACAAATAAGCAAAGGGAAAAACCAAGATATGGACTCTTAACTATAGAGAACAAACTGATGGTTACCAGAGGAGAGTTGGGTGGGGGGATGAGTTAAATAGGACATGGGGCTTAAGGAGTGTACTTGGGTTGAACACCAGGTATTGTATGTAAGTACTGAATCAGTAAATTGTACACCTGAAACTAATATTACACTATATGTTAACTAGCTGGAATTTTAATAAAAACTTAAAAAATAAAAATAAAAAGTTTCCTAATTGTCACATTATATTCTAAAATTTATTTGCACATTAAAAAATATTTTAAAATATTCTACAAGTGGGGCACCTGGGTGGCTCAGTCAGTTAAGCATTCAACTCTTGATTTCAGCTCAGGTCATGATCTCAGGGTCATTAGATCAAGCCTCACATGGGGCTTCATGCTGGGTAGGGAGCCTGTTTGAAATTCTCTCTCCTTCTCCCTCTGCTCCTCCCCCCTACTTGCCCTCTCTTTCTCTATCTCCCTAAAAAAATATTCTACAAAGCTCCCTCATGACAGATTTTTAGAGCGAGCTGTGGTTGTCATTATTTCTTATCATAAATACTTTTTATTAAGGTGGAACTCATAAAACAAAATAATCATTTTAAAGTGAATAATTCAGTGGCATTTAGTACCTTCTGGTGTTGTGCAAGCACATCCTCTATCTAGTTTGAAAATATTTTCATCACCTCAAAAATAAACCCCATACCCATCAAACCATTATTCCCATTCCCCCATCTTTTAGCTCCTGGCAACAACAAATTGCTTTTTGTCTCTTACAGACTTACTTGTTCTGGACATTTCATATGATTGCAATAATATTTTTTTAAAAAAGGCATAATATAATATGTGTTCCTTTATGTCTGGCTTCTTTCACTTAGCAAATTTTCAAGGTCATCCACATTATAGCATTAATCAGTATTTCATTTCTTTTTACGGTTAAATAATATTGCATTATATGTATATACCAGGATATATTTATCATGAGTGCTTCTATGAATGTGTATGTCCATATGTTTGAATACCTGTTTTCAGTTCTTTGGGATGTAAACCTAATGGTGGAAATGATGTATGATGTAATTCTATAGTTAGCTTTTTGAGGAACCACAGTAGCTGAACCATTTTGTAAGGTTTCTAACATACCTATAACTTCATAAACGCTGATTATTTTCCTTTTTTAAAAAATTCTAGCCATCTCATAAAGGTGAACTGCTATTTCATTGTGGTTTTGATTTGGATTTCCTTTTTTTAATTTTGCACCCACATCAAACATTTTATTAAATAACAATATATATTGGCCAGAATAATGAACTGCACACATTCGCAGCTTCCAACGTAAAAACTGAACATGTCTGGAGGTATGCAGTATGTGGGAGTCAGCCAAAATTTTTTTTTAATAAATTTATTTTTTGTTGGAGTTCAATTTGCCAACATATAGAATAACACCCAGTGCTCATCCCGTCAAGTGCCTACTTCAGTGCCCATCACACGGTCATGCCCAACCCCCACCCATCTCCCCTTCCACCACCCCTACTTCCATTCCCAGAGTTAGGAGTCTTTCATGTTCTGATTCCCTTTCTGATATTTCCCACTCAGTTTTTCTCCTTTCCCCTTTATTCCCTTACACTATTTTTTATATTCCCCAAATGAATGAGAACATATAATGTTTGTCCTTCTCCGATTGACTTATTTCACTCAGCATAATACCCTCCAGTTCCATCCACGTTGAAGCAAATGGTGGGTATTTGTCATTACTAATGGCTGAATAATATTCCATTGTATACATAAACCACATCTTCTTTATCCATTCATCTTCGATGGACACCGAGGCTCCTTCCACAGTTTGGCTATTGTGGACATTACTGCTATACACATCGGGGTGCAGGTGTCCCGGCGTTTCATTGCATCTGTATCTTTAGGGTAAATCCCCAGCAGTGCAACAGCTGGGTCGTAGGGCAGGTCCATTTTTAACTCTTAGAGGAACCTCCACACAGTTTTCCAGAGTGGCTGCACCAGTTCATATTCCCACCAACAGTGCAGGAGGGTTCCCCTTTCTCCATATCCTCTCCAATATTTGTGGTTTCCTGCTTTGTTAATTTTCCCCATTTTCACTGGTGTGAGGTGGTATGTCATTGTGGTTTTGATTTGTATTTCCCTGATGGCAAGTGATGCAGAGCATTTCCTCGTGTGCCTGTGGGCCATGTCTATGTCTTCCTCTGTGAGATTTATCTTCATGTCTTTTGCCCATTTCATGATTGGATTGTTTGTTTCTTTGCTGTTGAGTTTAATGAGTTCTTTATAGATCTTGGAAACTAGCCCTTGCAAATACGTCATTTGCAAATATCTTCTCCCATTCTGTAGGTTGTCTTAGAGTTTTGCTGACGGTATCTTTTCCTGTGCCAAAGCTTCTTATCTAGATGAAGTCCCCAAAGTTCATTTTTGCTTTTGTTTCTCTTGCCTTCATGGATGAATCTTGCAAGAAGTTACTGTGGCCGAGTTCAAAAACGGTGTTGCCTGTGTTCTCCTCTGGGATTTTGATCGAATCTTGTCTCACATTTAGATCTTTCATCCATTTTGAGTTTATCTTAGTGTATGGTGCAAGGGAGTGGTCTAGTTTCATTCTTCTGCATGTGGATGTCCAATTTTCCCAGCACCATTTATTGAAGAGACTGTCTTTTTTCCAGTGGATAGTCTTTCCTCCTTTATCGAATATTAGTTGGCCATAAAGTTCAAGGTCCACTTCTGTGTTCTCTATTCTGTTCCATTGATCTATGTGTCTGTTTTAGTGCCAGAACCACACTGTCTTGATGACCACAGCTTTGTAGTACAACCTGAAATCTGGCATTGTGATGCCCCCAGCTATGCTTTTCTTTTTTAAAATTCCCCTGGCTATTCGGGGTCTTTTCTGATTCCACACAGATCTTAAAATAATTTGTTCTAACTCTCTGAAGAAAGTCCATGGTATTTTGATAGGGATTGCATTAAACGTGTAAATTGCCCTGGGTAACATTGACATATTCACTATATTAATTCTGCCAATCCATGAGCATGGAATACTTTTCCATCTCTTTGTGTCTTCCTCAATTTGTTTCAGAAGTGTTCTATAGTTTTTAGGGAATAGATCCTTTACCTCTTTGGTGAGGTTTATTCCTAGTATCTTATGCTTTTGGGTGCAATTGTAAATGGGATTGACTCCTTAATTTCTCTTTCTTCAGTCTCATTGTTAGTGTATAGAAATGCCACTGATTTCTGGGCATTGATTTTGTATCCTGCCACGCTACCAAATTGCTGTATGAGTTCTAGCAATCTTGGGGTGGAGGCCTTTGGGTTTTCTATGTAGAGTATCATGTCATTGGCGAAGAGGGAGAGTTTGACTTCTTCTTTGCCAATTTGAATGCCTTTAATGTCTTTTTGTTGTCTGATTGCTGAGGCCAGGACTTCTAGTACTATGTTGAATAGCAGTGGTGAGAGTGGACATCCCTGTCTTGTTCCTGATCCTAGGGGAAAGGCTCCCAGTGCTTCCCCATTGAGAATGATATTTGCTGTGGGCTCTCATAGATGGCTTTTAAGATGTCGAGGAATGTTCCCTCTATCCCTACGCTCTGAAGAGTTTTGATCAGGAATGGATGCTGTATTTTGTCAAATGCTTTCTCTGCATCTATTGAGAGGATCATATGCTTCTTGGTTTTTCTCTTGCTGATATGATGAATCACATTGACTGTTTTATGAGTGTTGAACCAGCCTTGCATCCTGGGAAAAAATCCCACTTGGTCATGGTGAATAATCTTAATGTATTGTTGTATCCTATTGGCTAGTATCTTGTTGAGAATTTTTACATCTATGTTCATCAGGGATATTGGTCTGTCAGTCTCCTTTTTGGTGGGGTCTTTGTCTGGTTTTGGAATTAAGGTGATGCTTGCCTCATAGAATGAGTTGGTAGGTACTTGATCTCTTTCTATCTTTCCGAACAGCTTTCATAGAATAGGTATGGTTTCTTCTTTAAACGTTTGGTAGAATTCCCCTGGGAAGCCATCTGGCCCTGGACTTTTGTATCTTGGGAGGTTTTTGATGACTGCTTCAGTTTCCTCCCTGGTTATTGGCCTACTCAGGTTTCTATTTCTTCCAGTTCCAGTTTTGGTAGTTTGTGGCTTTCCAGATATGCGTCCATTTCCTCCAGATTGCCTAATTTATAGGGGTATATCTGTTCAGAATATGCTTTTAAAATCGTTTGTATTTCCTTGGTGTTGGTAGTGATCAATCCTTTTTCATTCATGATTTTATTAATTTGAGTCTTTTCTCTCTTCTTTTTAATAAGGCTGGCTAATGATTTATCAATCTTATTATTTCTTTCAAAGAACCAACTCCTGGTTTTATTGATCTGTTCCACAGTTCTTCTGGTCTCGATTTCGTTGAGTTCTGCTCTAATCTTTATTAACTCTCTTCTTCTGCTGGGTGTAGGATCTATTTGCTGTTTTTTTCTATAGCTCCTTTAGGTGTAAGGTTAGCTTTTGTATTTGAGTTCTTTCCAGTTTTTGAATGGATGCTTGTATTGCGATGTATTTCCCCCTCAGGACTGCTTTTGCTGCATCCCAAAGATTTTGAACGGTTGTGTCTTCATTCTCATTAATTTCCATGAATCTTTTTAATTCTTCCTTAATTTCCTGGCTGACCCTTTCATCTTTTAGCAGGATGGTCCTTAACCTCCACATGTTTGAAGTCCTTCCAAACTTCTTGTTGTGATTTAGTTCTAATTTCAAGGCATTATGGTCTGAGAATACACAGGGGATGATCCCAATCTTTTGGTATCAGTTCAGACTTGATTTGTGACCCAGTATGTGGTCTATTCTGGAGAAAGTTCCATGTGCACTTGAGAAGAATGTGTATTCAGTTGAGTTTGGATGTAAAGTTCTGTAGATATCTCTGAAATCCATCTGGTCCAGTGTATCATTTAAAGCTCTTGTTTCTTTGGAGACGTTGTGTTTAGAAGACCTACTGAGTGTAGAAAATGCTAGATTGAAGTCACCAAGTATAAGTGTATTATTATCTAAGTTGTCTTAACTTTGGTTATTAATTGATTGATATATTTGGCAGCTCCCCCATTCGGGGCATATATATTGAGGATTGTTAAGTCCTCTTGTTGGGTACATCCTTTAAGTATGATATAGTGTCCCTCTTCATCTCTCACTACAGTCTTCGGGGTAAATTTTAGTTCATCTGATATAAGGATGGCTACCCCTGCTTTTTGTGAGGACCATTTGAATGGCAAATGGTTATCCAACCTTTTATTTTGAGGCTGTAGGTGTCCTTCTGTCTCAAATGAGTCTCTTGTAGACAGCGAATAGATGGGTCCTGCTTTTTTATCCAGTCTGAAACCCTGCGCCTTTTGATGAGGTCATTAAGCCCGTTCACATTCAGAGTTACTATTGACAGATATGAGTTTAGTGTCATCATGATATCTATTCAGTCCCTCTTTTTGTGGATTGTTCCACTGGACTTCTTCTTAAAGGGGAATTTTGCGAGTCCCCCTTCAAATTTCTTGCAGAGCTGGTTTGGAGGTCACATATTCTTTCAGTTCCTGCCTGTCTTGGAAGCTCTTTATCTCTCCTTCCATTCTGAATGAGAGCCTTGCTGGATAAAGTCTTCTTGGTTGCATGTTTTTCTCATTTAGGACCCTGAATATATCCTGCCAGCCCTTTCTGGCCTGCCAGGTGTCTGTGGAGAGGTCTGCTGTTACCCTAATACTTCTCCCCATAAAAGTCAGGGCTTTCTTGTCTCTTGTTGCTTTAAGGATCTTCTCTTTATCTTTGGAATTTACAAGCTTCACTATTAAATGTCGAGGTGTTGAACGGTTTTTATTGATTTTACGGGGGGATCTCTCTATTTCCTGTATCTGAATCCCTGTTTCCTTTCACAGATTAGGAAAGTTTTCAGCTATGATTTGTTCAAATACACATTCTGGACTTCTGTCCCTTTTGGCGCCCTCGGGAACCCCAATTAAACGTAGGTTTTTCTTCCTCAGGCTGTCACTTATTTCCCTTAATCTATCCTCATGGTCTTTCAATTGTTTGTCTCTTTTTTCCTCAGTTTCCCTCTTTGCTATCAACTTGTCTTCTATGTCACTCACTCGTTCTTCCACCTCGCTAACCCTCATCGTTAGGACTTCTAGTTTGGATTGCATCTCATTCCATTGATTATTAATTTCTCCCTGATTAGATCTAAATTCTGCAGTCATGAAGTCTCTTGAGTCCTTTTTCCTTTTTTTAGAGCCACCAGTAGCTTTATAATAGTGCTTCTGAATTGGCTTTCTGACATCGAATTGTAACCCAAATTTTGTAACTCTGTGGGAGAGAGGACTGTTTCTGATTCTTTCTTTTGAGGTGAGGTTTTCCTTCTAATCATTTTTGCTCAGTGCAGATGGGCCAAAAACAAGTTGTTGGGAAAAGGAGAAAAAGAAAGAAGAGAAAGAAGGAAAGAAGAAGAAAAAAGAAAAAAGAATAAAGGAAGAAAAAAAAGAGAATAAAAGGGAAAAAAGAGAAGAAAAGAATAAAAGAAAAAGGGGTGGGAAGCAAACAGAAATCAAAAAAGATACAAACAAACAAACAAAAAACAAGGGGAGTATCCTCTGATTCTGTATACTGTAAGTCCCTCGACTTCCCCTGGAACTTTCCAGTGCTGCTTGGTCAATAATTTGTTTTTCCCCTGTCTGTCTAGCTGGTCTTCTGGGGGAGGGGCCTGCTGTGCTGATTTTCAGGTGTTAGCACTTGGGGGAGCTGCTCAGCCCCCTGCCTTGTGCAGGGCTCAGTGGGGGTTGTTTATCCCGTGAGGCCCCAGGAGGAACAACCACAGTGGCGGCAGCCAGCTCTCCAGCCCTAGATTCAGCTCCTGCAGTAACTAAGGAGCTCTCAGCCTGCAGGGGCCTGGATGCTCCGTGGGTGGGGCCGTTGATCTGCTCAGCTCGGGGCAGGAGTGTCCTTGCATTCCTGTGCCCTCCTGGATTCTGCCTGTCCTGGGGGGAGCGCCGGATGGTGGGCTGCGTCCCCCGCGCCCTGTGCTCCTGGGCCTGTGCTATTGGATTCGCACTCCCCAGCCGAGTAGCCCCCTCTGCGTGCAGCCTCTCCCGGAGCTGCCTCCATGCAGCTTCTGGGTCCAGCCGGGCGTGCCTGCTGCAGCCATTTAGGGAGCTCGGCCGGGGTGTGGCGCGCTCTCCCCGGGGTACAGGTCCTCTGTTAATGCCCCTGGGAGCCTGAGGTCATCCCTGCCCCTCCTGGGGTCCTGCTGTAACTCCCTGGGAGCGCCTTTCTGCCCGGGAAGATTGGTGAAGCTCCTGCTTCTCCAGGTGGGTCTTTCCTGTCCTGGGGGCATTATGCTACCATTTGTATAGCCTCTTTGAAGAGATATCTATTTTTTTTTATTAAGTTTTTAATTTAATTCCAGTATAGTTAACATACAGGGTTTTCTTAGTTTCAGGTATACAATTTAGTGATTCAACAACTCTATACATTACTCAGGGCTCATTATGATAAATGTACTCTTTAATCCCCATCACCTATTTCACCCATCCTCCACCACCTCCCCTCTGGTAACCATCAGTTTCTTCTCTATAATTAAGAATCTGTTTCCTTCTCTCTCTCTCTCTCTCTCTCTCTGCCTTTGCTAATTTGTTTTGTTTCTTCAATTCCACTTGAGTGAAATCATATGGTATCAGTCTTTCTCTGACTGATTTATTTCACTTAGCATGATAAATCCTAGCTCCATTCATGTTGTTGCAAATGACAAGATTTCATTTCTTTCTATGGTGGAATAATATTCCATTGCATACATACATCATTTCTTCTTTATTCACCTACTGATGGATACTTGGGCTGCTTTTATAATTTGGCTTTTGTAAATAATGCTGCTATAAACACTTTTGTATTAATGTTTATGTATTTTTTTAGTAAATACCCAATTTACAAAAGTACAATAGTTGGATCATAGGGTAGTTCTGGTTTTGTTGTTGGTGGTGGTGTTGTTACTGAAGCACACCAGGCTTTCCTGACTAATTGAAAGGATCAAATAAATTACTGACTTATAGATAGTATTTATTACACTGCACAATGCTCTACAAATTAAAATATGGGGAAGGAATGAAGTGGATTTTATCCTAACTGGGCAACCTGACTTTACTCTGTCTCTTCTCCTGGGTTTCTATACATCAATTGCTAATATTCTTTTAAGAAGATATAAATCTAATCATATTATTATATGTATAATATATTATATATATCCCCCTGTATAAATATTAGGTTAGTTTTCAAGGAGATATTTGATTCCTCCTTCTGGTTTCATTATTTTTCATCTGTTCTCCTAGAGCACCCAGTACTTACTTATCCTGTTACTTATTATATGATAACTATATTGCAGTGCATCTGATTGTTTATATGTGTTGTTCCAATGGAATAAAAACTCACTGAGGGCATAGACCTTGCTTGCATTATTGAACACTGCACTTTTAGTGCCTTGAATGGTGCTTGGCACAGGGTAGGAAGAAATAATGATTACATTCATCTTTTAGTTTTATATATTTTGCAAGTGAGTCAGGAATCAAAGTAGAGCTAGAGCTCCATATTCAGTTATATTATTGACATTATGCTAGTTTTACTACCTTTTATGAGCCAACCTTGTAAACTGTAATCACAATTTATCTTTGGTTCTAAACATTTTTGTTTTGTTTTGTTTTCATTTGTTTTTATTTAAGTTCAATTTGACAACATAGAGTATAACACCCAGTGCTCATCCCATCAAGTGCCCTCCTCAGTGTAAACATTTTCGAATTAAATTTATTAAGCATGCTAAGTCCTTGAGCCTTTTATGAATATGGCTATGACTACAAATCAAGGATACAGACTATCCTAATAGTGTTTATGTGTGCTTTTAACAACAAATACATCATTCTAGTTTCAGTTATTTTGTATTTGTCACTCTTTCACTTACATATTTTTATAAGAGAACAGAAAACTATAGGTAGTAGAAAATGTTTTAAATTTCTCCCTCCTTAAAACAGTTAACCAAATTAACTGAAGCATTCAATCTTGCCTGATTGCCCATCAGACTATGTTATTTTTATTTCACATTCACAAGCACTTATTAAGAACAAAACACCTACCTTATACCACTCACAAAAATTAACTCAAAATGGATTAAAGACTTAAATGTAAGAGTGGAAACCATAAAAATCCTAGACAAAGGGAAAGAATAAAAAAACTTCTTTGACATGGGACTTGGCAATGACTTTTTGAATCTGACACTTAAAGCATAAGCAACAAAATAAAAAAATAAGTTAGACTATATAAAAAATCTTCACAGTAAGAAAAAAGGTCAACAAAATAAAAAGACAGGGTAGCCTTGGGTGGCTCAGCGGTTTAGTACCGCCTTCAGCCCAGGGCATAATCCTGGAGTCCCAGAATGGAGTCCCATGTCAGGCTCCCTGCATGGAGCCTGCTTCTCTCTCTGTATCTCTGCCTCTCTCTCTCTCTCTCTCTCTCTCTCTCTCTGTGTGTGTGTGTGTGTCTCATGAGTAAATAAATAAAATCTTAAAAAAACACAATAAAATAAAAAGACAACTTACAGAATGTGAAAAAATATTTGCAAACTATATATCTGATAGGGAGTTAATATTCAATATATAGAGAGAACTCATAAACGTCAATAGTAGAAAAAATAAATAATTCAATTTAAAAATGGTCAAAGGACATGAATAGGTATTTTTGCAAAGGAGATATATGAATAGCCAACAGGTACATAAAAAAGTGCTTAACGTCACTAACCATTAGGGAATGCAAATCAAAACCACAATGAGATATTACTTCATTCCTATTATAATAGTTATTGTCAAAAGGATAAGAGATAGCAAATGCTGGCAAGGATGTAGAGAAAAGGGTATACTTGTGCACTGTTGGTGGGAGTGTAAATTGGCACAGCCACTATGGAAAGCATTATGGACATTCCTGAAAAAGTTAAAAATAGAACTACCATAAGTTTCAGCAATTCCACTTCTGGGAATATGTCCAAAGGAAATGAAAACAATATGTCAAAGAGATATCTGCATTCTCATGTTCATAGCAGCATTATTTACAATAGTCAAGACATGAAAACAACCTATAGTCAAGACATGAAAACAACCTAAGTATCTACCAATGGACGAATGGATAAAGAAGTTGTGGTATATATACACAATGCTGCATTATTCATCCTTAAAAAATAAGGAAATCCTGTTATATGTGACAATGTGGATGGACCTTGAGGACTTTATGTTAAGTGAAATAGACAGCAAAACACAACTACTGTATGATCTCATATATGCAATGTGAGAAAAAGAAGAAAACAACAAACTTCTAGAAAAAGAGATCAGACTTGTTTTTTTTTTTTTTTTTTTTTTTTTTTTTTTATTTTAATTTTTTAGAGATCAGACTTGTGATTACCAAAGTGGGGGTTAGAGGAATCAATGAAGGTGGTCACAAGGCACAAACCTCTAGTTGTAAGATAAATATAAACCCTGTAATTGTAATATGCATTGTAATGTAATAACTAATTAACACTGCCCTATGTTTGTATAAGAAAATCGTTGAGTAAATCCTAAGGGTTCTCATCACAAGCAAAATACCCCATTTTTTTTTCAAAATTTTATATCTCTATGAGATGATGGATGTTAATTTATGGCAATCATTTCATAAAATATGTAAGTCAAGTCATTATGCTGTATACCTTAAATGTATACAGTGCTAGATATAAATTATATCTCAATAAAGCTGGGTGATAAAGATGAGAGCTGAAAGAAAAGCAAAAGTTAGGTAAGAGGGAGGCAAAGAGTATTTTGGGCAGATGGAAGAGTGTGTGCAAAGATCAGGACTTGAGAAAGAAGGTAGCATTCATTGTAGATAACTGCTCACTGCCTCCTCAACATCCACTTACCCCTTTCTTACTCTGAATGTAACTTCAATTTTGTCAGATATTCAGTCGTGGATGTTCATCTCTGGATGTTTAGGAGAATCTGATTGGTTTAAGCTAATCAGTGTGTGTGGCATTCCTTTGGTAATTGTTATTTGTCCAGCAGTTGGAATCTGGCCTAAATCAGCCCAATAAAACTTAAAGAAAAAGACCTAACCCATGCTTCAAGGAGAGATTTTCCTCTCCTTTCCTGATGCTGCTGTTGCCAAAACAAAACAAAACAAAACAAAACAAAAAACAGAAAAACCTTGTAGTCCTTATTTCCACTGGCAATTATCTTGCTACACAGAAAATAACCAACCTTAGAATAAAGCCAAACTGCAGAGAGCTTAGCACAGAACTGGAATGAATCGAAGGGTTTCACAATAATAATTGAGTAGCTATCGATTTCTAGCATAGCTAGAGCTTGCCATAATTTTAGACCTCCAATTTTGAGTTAAGTTTCCTCATTACATGAGTTTTGAGTCAGTGTTTTCTCTTACCTAAAATCAAAATTATTGTAACTGATAGAGAATTTGATAGAGTGAAAGAAATTTAGTATAACAAAATTATAGAGTGGAACAAGATGAAGCTGAAGTAGGCAAAATCTTGTGGACCTTATTTCTGCTGGCAACACAATAAGCTCAGGGCATCCATACAGAAATTATTCCACCAACTAGGCACACATTAAAGGATTGAAAGACAAAGCAAGCTTATGACATTTAAAACTTCATTCTTGTAAATACTATAGCTCAGTCCTTTTAGGAAATACATATTGATCTGTGTATTGTGATTTAATCAGCTCCATTTTATCCACATATGTCCCACATTAGAGATGGGTTATATATTTTGTAAAGTTTGAGAAAATCCTTTTGAATACAGTAGGGGATGTGAAAAATAATATTGGAGGGGTTGGTGCTATTTAGGAGTAAGAGTCATGTCCAAGAAGACTTTTAAAAAAATTATTAGAAAATGGAAAAAAGTGATACAATATGGAGAATGGCTCTAGGAAATCCAAATTTTCCAATCACATGAAGAACAGATCAAGTAAAATAAAAAAAATGTTTAGTAGAAACTCTGAGCTTAAAAGTGTCAATATAATACAAAATAAATGAGATAAGCAGGACCAGACATGTCCTGGTTGAAACTTTTAAAATTTAAAAATAAGTCTTATGAATATCTAGCTATGCAAAACATTACTTTATTTATAGTAGAGAGAGTTTTGGGAGAAGGGGAGAAATCAAGAAATACCAGTTTTACTTAACATTGATAAGAGGGATCCCTGGGTGGCGCAGCAGTTTGGCGCCTGCCTTTGGCCCAGGGCGCGATCCTGGAGACCCGGGATCGAATCCCACATCAGGCTCCCAGTGCATGGAGCCTGCTTCTCCCTCTGCCTGTTGTGTCTCTGCCTCTCTCTCTCTCTGTATGACTATCATAAATAAATAAAAAAAATGTTTAAAAAAAAACATTAATGAGAGAAATATAAGTACCACATTTAAAACACATAGGTAAATTTAAAGGGTGGTTAATTTCTTCCAAATATCTAAACAAAAAAGGAAAGAAAAATATTGTAAATAGAACAAAACAAACAGCATGAAAATATGAAAACATTAAAGCAAGGGAGTTTATAGAAGATAAAGCCAATGTAAATTAGTTAAGTCCTCTCAATAAAAGTTTCAGACTTAGCCTAGCAGACCCCACCGCCCATCCATGGTCAACCCCACTGTGTTCTTTGACATTGCCATGGATATGAGCCCTTAAGCTGTGTCTCCTTCAAGCTGTTTGCAGACGAATTTCCAAAGACAGCAGAAAACTTTTATACTCTGAGAACTGAGGAGAAAGGATTTGGTTATAAAGGTCCCTACTTTCACAGGATTATTCAGGGATTTTTGTGCCAAGGTGGTGACTTCATATGCTATAATGACACTGGCAGCAAGTCCACCTATGGGGAGAAATTTGGTAATGAGAATTTCATCCTGAAGTATATGGTTCCTGGCATCTTGTCATGTCAAATGCTGGACCCAAAACAAATGGTTTCCAGGTTTTCATCTGCATTGCCAAAACTGAGTGGTTGAATGGAAAGCATGTGGTCTTTGGCAAGGTGAAAGTGGGCATGAATATCATGGAACACATGGAGAGATTTGGTTCCAGGAGTGGCAAGACCAGCACGAAGATTGCCATTGCTGACTGTGAACAAATCTGATAAATTTGACTTGTGTTTTATCTTAACTACCAGATCATTACTTCTGTAGCTCAGGAGAGCACTCCTTCACCACCATCTGCTCAAAATATCCAATAATCTTTGGGATCTCATTGTGGTTCTATGAGATCCGTATTTCCTTACTCCTCTCCAAGTCTAGATGGATTACAGAGTTAAGTTTATGATTATGAAATAAATAACAATGACAAAGTTTAGACTCAACTGACAAAAGAAAAATACAATTATCTGCAACTTATAAGGCATAAAATAAAGTCTCTTAAAAAGTAAAAATATTTCTTAAAAGAAAAATGCAAATAAAAATGTATAGATGATCATTAATAATAATAATCAAAGTAAAATTCAATAAGTAATGCAGTTTATTTTACATTGATTTAATAGTATATGATTAATGAAAATAGAGGTATGGGCCTTTATAATAATGAACAATTTGACCAGGTACTACACTACAATTTCTGCATGTGTTAGCTAACTTAATGTTCAAAATAATACGATGTGGCAGACATGGTTATTCTCATTTTGGATATGAAACAATTGAGCATAGAGACGTTTAATAATTTGATCAAGGTTCTCCCTGGTAAAGGCATAACTGAGATTTGGACCCAGGTCATTATAACTTGAGAACCTCAAAGACACTTCATTAGTGTATCTGAAAGTTTAGTCCTTGCATTACCTGCATCAGAGTGCTTATTAAAAATGTAAATTCCTGACATCATCTCTGATATATTCTAAAGCTCTTAAGTTTGCATTTTAACAAGTATTCCAGGTGATTCTTATACATGCTAACATTATCTTTTCAAAGCTCTCAGTTTCATTTTTTGGTAATGATTTCTTATATTTCTACTCTGATCTTTATACTAATACCTATAATAATGGTTATTTAAGAAATTGTATAAGAAAAAAATGATATCTTTCCTACTTCTGCTTTTTGGAATTAGTTTTCTTTTAGAATCTAATGTGTGATCAGTTTTATAAAAGTAAAATGGATGGTTGAAAATAATATATATTTTCTGTAACGTTTCAAGTTTGTTTTGATAACCTGATTAATATGAAATTATATATTATTTTTTTCTACTTAATATGGCTAATAAAGATCATATTAATTAATCACAATGTGCTAAGACTAGAATTTAATAAACATTTAAAGAAAAAGACGCAGGAATAATTTTAAAAGACACTTTCATGAATAATTATTATTATATAGATCAGAGTAGAAATATAAGAAATCCTGAGTAAAAAAATAAAAAAAACAATTAATAAGAGCTTTGAAAAGATAAACAGGGGTGCCTGGGTTGCTCAGCAGTTAAGTGTATGTCTTTGGCTCAGGGCATAATCCTGGAGTCCCTGGATTGAGTCCCACATTGGGATCCTGCATGGAGCCTGCTTCTCCCTCTGACTATGTCTCTGCCTCTCTCTCTATCCATGTCTCTCATGAATAAATAAATAAAATCTAAAAAAAAAGAAAAGATAAACAAAATTGATAAACCTTTGGCCAGACTCATTGAGAAAAAAAAAAGAAGTTACAAATGACACCACTGAAATACAAAACATTATAGGAGACTACTACAAAAAATCATAAGCCAACAAATTGGACAACCCAGAAGAAATAGAGAAATTCCTAGAAATATACAATTTTCCAAAAGTGAATCAGGAACAAACAGAAATCCTGAATAGATCAATTACTTGTAATGAAATTGAATCAGTAACCAAAAAAGTCCCAACAAACAAAACTCCAGGACCAGATGGCTTTAAAGGTGAATTTGACCAAAATTTGAAGAAGAATTAATACATATCATTCTCAAAGGATTCCAAAAATTGAAGAGGAGGAAATGCTTCTAAATATGAGGCCAGCATTATTCGGATAACCAAACCAGAAAAGGCTGCCACAAAAAAGAAATTTACAGAACAATATCCTGAAAAACATAGATGCAAAAATTCTCAATAAAATATTAGCTAACTGAATTTAACAATATCCCAAAAGGATCATTCACACCTATCAAGTGGGATTTATTCCAGGGATGCAAGGATATTCCAAGAATGTTTCAGTATTCACCAATAATTAATCACATTAACAAAACTAAGGATAAAAATCATATAATCACCTCAATGGATGCAGAAAAAAAAATTAAAAAAAAAAAAGACCATAAGTAACAACCCCACAGCTAACATACTTAATGGTGAAAAGCTTAAAGATTTTCCTCCAAGATCAGGAATAAGACAAGGATTTTAGCTCTGCTCACAATTGTTCAGCATAGTACTGGAAGTCCTAGTCACAGCAATCAGACAAGAAAAATAAATAAAAGACGTCCACACTGGTAAAGAAGAAGTAAAACTGTCACTATTTTCAGATGACATAGTACTATATGTAGAAAACCCTAAAGATTCTACCAAGAAAATCTGTTAGAACTAATAAATAAGTTCTAATAAATACTAAAACAAAAAAAACAGTTGCAGGATACAAAATCAATATATAGAAATCTGTAGCATTTCTGTGCACTAATAAAAAAGTACCAAAAAGAGAAATTAGAAAACAATCCCATTTACAATTGCATTAAAAAGAATAAAATACCTAGGCAAAGTTTAATAGTGGAAATAAAAGACCTATATTTTGAAAGCTGACATTGATGAAAGAAATTGAAAATGACACAAATAAATAGAAAGATGTATCATGCTCATGGATTAGAAGAATTAATATTGTTAAAATGTCACTACAACCTACAGCAGTACATAGATTTAATGCAATCACTATTAAACACCAATAGTATTTTTCACAGAACTAGAACAAATAATTGTAAAATTTTTATGGACTCCATAAGACCAAAATAGCCAAAGCCATCTTGAGAAAGAAGACCAATGCTGAAGGAATCCGAATCCCAGATTTAAAACTATACTACAAAGTTATAGCAATCAAAAAAGTATGTTATTGGCACAAAAATAGACACATAGATCAATGGAACAGAATAGAAAGCCCAGAAATATACTATGCTTATATGGTAAATTAGTGTATGGGGAAAGAGGCAGGGATACAAACTGAGGAAAAGAGTCTTTTTAATAAAGTGTTGGGAAAAATTTGCAGCTAAATGCAAAAGAATACAACTGGACCATTTTCTTGCACCATACATAAATATAAATTTAAAAGTGATTAAAGACCTAAACGTGATATGTGAAATCATAAAACACCTTAAGAAAATATAGCCAATAAATTCTTAGACATCAGCTTTAGCAATATTTTTCTTTATTTGTTGCCATAGGAAAGGGACACAAAGCAAAAGTAAACATTTGGAACTACATCAAACTAAAAAGCTTTTGCATAATTAAAGAAAACATCAATAAAACAAAAAAGCAACCTACAGAATGATAGATTTTGCAAATAATAAATCTGATAAGGGCTTAATATGAAAAATATAATAAAGAACTCATACAACTCAACACCAAAATGCAAATCAGCCAATTAAAAAAAGTATGGATATCCTGAACATCTATTTTTCCAAAGAAGACAAACAGATGGCAAATAGACACACGAAAAGATGTGTAGCATTACTCATCATCAGGGAAATGCAAAATAAAATCACAGTAAGATATCATCTTACACCTGTCATAATGGCTAGAATTAAAAAGACAAGAAATGGCAAGTTTTGGCAAGGATGTGGAAAAAAGGAAACTTTGTACACTTTGGTGGAAATGTAAATTGGTGCAGCCACTGTGAAAAGCAGTGTGGAGGTTTCTCAAAGAATTAAAAGTGGAGGAGGCAGGGCAAGATGGAGGAAGAGTAGGGTCCCCAAGTCGCCTGCCCCACCAACTTACCTAGATAACTTTCAAATCATCCTGAAAACCTACAAATTTGGTCTGAGATTTAAAGAGAGGACAGCTGGAATGCTACAGTGAGAAGAGTTTGCACTTCTATCAAGGTAGGAGGACGGGAAAAAAAAAAATAATAAATAAATAAATAAATAAATAAATAAATAAATAAATAAGCATCCAAGGGGGAGGGGCCCTGTTGCCCGCACTGCAGCAACACGATCAGGGTCCTGAGGATAAGGGGATGAGGAAAAAGAAAAGTAAAGAGATGGGGACAGGAGGGACACAGTGGATGATGTCCAAGCAGTGCCAGCTTTATTCAAGGGTTTACAACATTTTATAGCATGAGCAAAACAAAGCCAAGAAGGTGTTTATTTTTAGCAGGTTTGTGAAACCCTCCAAAGTTCCCCTTTCTCAGCATGCAAGACAGACTCGGGTACCAAAGACCTTGGTAAATAGATAAGCTTGTTGCTCCAGATGTGCATACTTCAAAGGAATATTAGATATGGTAAACAGACCAGCAAGGACAGACAGACACTTATTTACATTTATGACCACATCAGAATAAGTTGTATCTATTGTGTTATGTGGGTGATCACATACAAGCGAGCCCTGAGAACCATTGCTCAAGCCCTTTCTCAAGCGTCTACCAACTATTCACCCTTTAGGCTCCTGAGCCTTTTGAGTAAATGAGGGACACAAGTCCAGGCCTGGTTTGGTTCAGTTACTCCAGCTAGTTCGTGGTTGCCCACAGGGCCCCTGCGAGGAGCCAGGCTAAGGCCACTCAGCGAAAGCCCCCAGGACAGGACAGCCCAGTCCCGGAGAAGCAGGAGCTTCACCAATCTTCCCGGATGGAAAGGCGCTCACATGGAGCTCAGGCAGGATCCCAGGAGGGGCGGGGATGCCCTCAGGCTCCCAGGGGCACTAACAGAGGACCTGCACCCTGGGAAAAGCACACCACACTCCGTGGCTGAGCTCCCTAAAGGGCTGCAGCGCAATGCCCAGCTGGACCCAGAAGCAGCGTGGAGGCAGCTTGGGCAGTGGCTCCACACGGAGGGTGCTGCGTGGCCCCTGGACGCAATCCCAGCAGCACAGGCCCTGGAGCCCAGGGTGCTGGGGATACAGCCTAAGATGCGGCGCTCCCTCTGGGACAGGCAGAGGCCGGGATGACACATGGCAGCGAGGACTCTCCTGCCACCAGGCAGCCCCAAGCTGTGTAGATTGGCACCCCTGGCCCCCAGAGCATCAAGGACCCTGCAGACTGGTTGCTGTGGTACTTACTGCGGGAGCTGACTATAGGGCTGGAGAGCTGGCTGCCGCCACTGTTGTTCCTCCTGGTGTCACCTTGTACCTGGGACTGAGCAGGGGCCTCACAGAATAAAGAGCTACCACTGAGCCATGCACCTGGCAGGTGGCTGGGCAGCTCCCCCAGGTGCACACACCTGAGAATCAGCACATCAGGCCCCTCCCCCAGAAGACCAGCTAGAAGGACAGGGGAAAAGCAAGTTATTGATCAAGCAGCACTGGAAAGTTCCAGGGAAAGTCGAGGGATTTACAGTAAACAGAATCAGAGGATACTCGCCCTTGTTTTTGATTTGTTTGTCCCCCCCGCACCCTTTTTTTTTTCTTTTTTCTTTTCTCTATTTTTCTCCTTTTTCCGCTACAAGTTCTTTAGGCCACTCTGCACTGAGCAAAATGACTAGAAGGAGAAACTCACCTCAAAAGAAAGAATCGAAACAGTCCTCTGTCCCACAGAGTTACAAAATTTGGATTACAATTCAATGTCAGATGCCAATTCAGTAGCACAATTATACAGCTACTGGTGGCTCTAGAAAAAAGCATAAAGGATACAAGAGACTTCATGACTGCAGAATTTAGATATAATCAGGCTGAAATTAAAATCAATTAAATGAGATGCAATCCAAACTGGAGGTCCTAACCACTAGGGTTAGCAAGATAGAACGAGTGAGTGACATAGAAGACAAGTTGATGGCAAGGAAGGAAACTGAGGAAAAAAGAGAAAAACGAAAGCTCATGAGGATAGGTTAAGGGAAATAAATGACAGCCTCAGAAAGAAAACTCTACATTTAATTGGGGATCCCAAGGACGCTGAAAGGGGCAGAGGTCTAGAATATGTATTTGAACAAATCATAGCTGAGAACTTCCCAAACTTGGGAAGGGAAACAAGCATTCAGATCGAGGAGATAGAGAGATTCCCCCCTAAAATCAATAAAAACAACTCAACACCTCAACATTTAATAGTGAAACTTGTAAATTCCAAAGATAAAGAGAAGATCATTAAAGCAACAACAGACAAGAAAGCCCTGACTTTTATGGGGAGGAGTATTAGGGTAACAGCAGACCTCTCCACAGACACCTGGCAGGCGAGAAAGGAGTGGCAGGATATATTCAGGGTCCTAAATGAGAAGAACGTGCAGCCAAGAATACTTTATCCAGTAAGGCTCTCGTTCAGAATGGAAGGAGAGATAAAGAGCTTCCAAGATAGGCAGAAACTGAAAGATTATGTGACCACCAAACCGGCTCTGCAAGAAATTTTAAGGGGAACTCTGTAAAAGAAAGGGGAAGTCCAAGGAAACAATCCACAAAAACAGGGACTGAATAGGTAAAATGATGACACTAAATTCATATCTTTCAATAGGAACTCTGAACGTGAATGGGCTTAATGACCCCATCAAAAGGTGCAGGGTTTCAGACTGGATAAAAAAGCAAGACCCATCTATTTGCTGTCTACAAGAGACTCATTTAAGACCTAAGGAAACCTACAGCCTGAAAATGAAAGTTTGGAGAACCATTTACCATTCAAATGGTCCTCAAAAGAAAGCAGGGGTAGCCATCCTTATATCAGATAAATTAAAGTTTATTCCAAAGACTACAGTAAGAGATGAAGAGGGACACTATACCATACTTAAAGGTCTTATCAAACAAGAGAAACTAACAATCATGAATATTTATGCCCCGAATGTGGGAGCTGCCAAGTATATCCATCAATTAATAACCAAAGTTAAGACATACTTAGATAATAATACACTTATACTTGATGACTTGAATGTAGCATTCTACAATCGACAGATCTTCTAAGCACAATATCTCCAAAGAAACAAGAGCTTTAAATGATACACTACCAGATGGATTTCACAGATATTTACAGAACTTTACAACCAAACGCAACTGAATACACATTCCTCTCAAGTGCACATGCAACTTTCTCCAGAATAGACCACATACTGGGTCACAAATCAGGTCTGAACCGATACCAAAAGATTGGGATCCTCCCCTGCATATTTTCAGAACATAATACTTTGAAATTAGAAATAAATCAAAAGGGATCCCTGGGGGGCTCAGCGGTTTGGCGCCTGCCTTTGGCCCAGGGTGCGATCCTGGAGTCCTGGGATTGAGTCCCGTGTTGGCTCAGGGCATGGGGCCTACTTCTCCCTCCTCCTGTGTCTCTGCCTCTCTCTCTCTCTCTCTATGTCTATCATAAATAAATGAATAAATAAATAAATAAATAAATAAATCTTAAAAAGTAGAAATAAATCAAAGGAAGAAGTTTGGAAGGATTTCAAACAACATGGAGGTTAAGGACCATCCTGCTAAAAGATGAAAGGGTCAACCAGGAAATTAAGGAAGAATTAAAAAGATTCATGGAAACTAATGAGAATGAAGATACAACCATTCAAAATCTTTGGGATACAGCAAAAGCAGTCCTGAGGGGGAAGTACATCCCAATAGAAGCATCCATCCAAAAACTGTGAAGAACTCAAATACAAAAGCTAACCGTGCACCTAAAGGAGCTAGAGAAAAAACAGCAAATAGATCCTACACCCAGCAGAAGAAAAGAGTTAATAAAGATTCGAACAGAACTTAATGAAATAGCGACCAGAAAAACTGTGGAACAAATTAACAAAACTAGGAATTGGTTCCTTGAAAGAATTAATAAGATAGGTAAAACATTAGCCAGCTTTATTAAAAAGGAGCGAGAAAACACTCAAATTAATAAAATCATGAATGAGAAAGGAGAGATCACCACCAATACCAGGGAAATACAAACGGTCTTAAAACTTATTATGAGCAGCTTTACACCAATAAATTGGGCAATCTAGAAGAATGGACACATTACTGGAAAACCACAAACTCCCAAAACTGGAATAGGAAGATATAGATAACCTGAATAGGCCAATAACCATGGAGGAAATTGAAGCAGTCATCAAAAACCTCCCAAGACACAAAAGTCCAGGGCCAGATGGCTTCCCAGGGGAATTCTATCAAATGTTTAAAGAAGAAACCATACCTATTCTACTAAAGCAGTTTGGGAAGATAGAAAGAGATAGAAAACTTCCAAACTCGTTCTATGAGGCCAGCATCACCTTAATTCCAAAACCAGACAAAGACCCCACCACAAAGGAGAATTACAGACAATATCCCTTATGAACACAAGTGCAAAAATTCTCAACTAGATTCTAGCTAAGACGATCCAATAGTACATTAAGAAGATTATTCACCATGACCAAGTGGGATTTATTCCCGGGATGCAAGGCTGGTTCAACACTCATAAAGCAATCAGTGTGATAGATCATATCAACAAGAGAAAATACAAGAACGATATAATCCTCTCAATAGTTACAGAAAGCATTTGACAAAAGACAGCATGCATTACTGATCAAAGCCCTTCAGAGTGTAGGGATAGAGGGAACATTCTTCAGCATCTTAAAAGCCATGTATGAAAAGCCCACAGCAAATATCATTCTCAGTGGGTATACACTGGCGGCCTTTCCACTAAGATCAGGAACATGACAGGGATATCCACTCTACCTCTGCTATTCAACATGCTATTAGAAGTCCTAGGCTCAGCAATCAGGCAACAAAAAGAAATAAAAGGCCTTCAAATTGGCAAAGAAGAAGTCAAACTCTCCCTCTTTGCAGATGACATGATACTGTACCTAGAAAACCTAAAAGACTCCACCCCAAGATTGCTAGAACTCATACAGCAATTCGGCAGTGTGGCTGGATACAAAATCAATGCCCAGAAGTCAGTGGCATTTCTATATACTAACAATGAGACTGAAGAAAGAGAAATTAAGGAGTCAATCCCATTTTCAATTGCACCCAAAATCAGAAGATTCCTAGGAATAAACCTAACGAAAGAAGTAAAGGATCTATACCTAAAAACTAGAGAACACTTCTGAAAGAAATTGAGGAAGACACAAAGAGATGGAAAAATATTCCATGCTCATGGATTGGAAGAATGAATACTGTGAAAATGTCAATGCTACCCAGGGCAATGTACACATTTAATGCAATCCCCATCAAAATACCATGGACTTTCTTCAGGGTTGGAACAAATCATCTTAAGATTTTTGTTGAATCAGAAAAGACCCCAAATAGCCAGGGGAATATTAAAAAAGAAACCATAGCTGGGGGCATCACAATGCCAGATTTCAGTGTACTACAAAGCTGTGGTCATCAAGACAGTGTGGTTCTGGCACAAAACCAGACACATAGATCAATTGAACAGAATAGAGAATCCAGAAGTGGACCCTCAATTTTATGGTCAACTAATATTCGACAAAGCAGTAAAGACTATCCACTGGAAAAAGGACAGTCTCTTCAATAAATGAGGCTGGGAAAATTGGACATGAACATGCAGAAGAAGGAAACTAGACCACTCTCTTGCACCATACACAAAGATAAACTCAAAATGGATGAA
Source organism: Canis lupus familiaris (assembly GCF_011100685.1). Taxonomy (NCBI): domain Eukaryota; kingdom Metazoa; phylum Chordata; class Mammalia; order Carnivora; family Canidae; genus Canis; species Canis lupus. The sequence goes on from NC_049260.1 coordinate 71,494,577, forward strand.
ATATCTACATGTGAGACAGGATTCCATCAAAATCCTAGAGGAGAACACAGGCAACACCTTTTTTGACTTGGCCACAGCAACTTCTTGCAAGTTGCATCCCTGAAGGCAAGAGAAACAAAAGCAAAAATGAATTATTGGGGCTTCACCAAGATAAAGAGCTTCTGCACAGCAAAAGAAACAGTCAACAAAACTAAAAGACAACCTACAGAATGGTTTAGATATTTGCAAATGACCTATCAGATAAAGGGCTAGTATCCTAAATCCATGAAGTACTTATTAAAAACAACAGCAAAGAAACAAACAATCCAATCATGAAATGGGCAGAATATATGAACAGAAATTTCACAGAGCAAGACATAGACATGGCTAATAAGTACATGAGAATGCTCCGCATCACTGTCCATCAGGGAAATTCAATCAAAACCACAATGAGATACCCCCTCACACCAGTTGGAATGGTGAAAATTAACAAGACAGAAAGCCACAAATATTGGAGAGGATGTCGAGAAAGGGGAACTCTCTTGCACTGCTGGTGGGAATGTGAACTGTTCTAGCCACTCTGGAAAACTGTGTGGAGGTTCCTCAAAGAGTTAAAAATAGATCTGCCCTATGACCCAGCAATTTCACTGCTGGGGATTTACCCCAAAGATACAGATGCATTGAAGCGCCAGGCCACCTGCACCCCGATATTTATAGCAGCAATGTCCACAATAGCCAAACTGTGGAAGCAGCCTCATTGTCCATCAAAAGATTAATGGATAAAGGAGATTTCGTATATGTATACAATGAATATTAGCCATTAGAAACGACATATACCAACCATTTGCTTCGACGTGGATGGAACTGGACAGTCTTATGCTGAGTGAAATAAGTCAATCGGAAAAGGACAAACATTATATGGTCTCTTGCATTTGGGGAATATAAAAATTAGTGAAAGGGAATAAAGGGAAAGGAGAGAAAATGAGTGAAAATATCAGTGAGGGTGACAGAACATGAGAGATACCTAACCTTGGGAAATGAACATGGGGTAGTGGAAAGGGAGGTGGACGGGGGGTTGTGGCGACTGGGTGATGGGCACTGAGCGGGGCACTTGGCTGGATGAGCACTGGGTGTTTTGCTATATGTTGGCAAATTGAACTCCAATAAAAAAAATTTTAAAAAAGAAGTGGTATATATACAATGGAATATTACTTAGCCATAAAAAGGATGAAATCGTACCATTCATAACAACATGGATGAACCTAGTATTATGCTAGGTGGAATAAGTCAGACAAAGACAAATACCATGTAATTTCACGTATATGTGGAATCTAAACAAACAAACAAATAGTAAAAACAGATTCATAAATATAGAGAACAAACTAGTGATTGCCAGATGGGAGAAGAGTGGGGAGATAGGAGAAATAGGTGAATGGATTAACAAGTCCAAATGTCCAGTCATAAAATTTATAAATCATAGGTATGAAGATACAGCATAAGGAATGTAGTCAATAATGTAATGAATTTGTATAGTGACAGATGATATCTATCTACACTTATCACAGTGAGCATTTTATAATCTATAAATTGTTGAATCACTATGTTGTATACTAGAAACTAATATATTGTATGTCAACTATAGTTAAATTAGAAAATATATAAAAAGATATTAGTTCACCCACCAAAATTTCTAATATGAGAAAGATCAAAAATAACAAGTGTTGACAAAGCTATAGAGCAAGTGGAACTCTCACTTATTGCTGGTGAGACTGGAAGTTACAATCATCTCAGAAAATGGTTTGACAATATCAATTTAAGCAAATTATATGCATGCTCTATGACACAGCAATTCCTCTCCAAGTTTTATAACAAACTGTGTTCATATGCTCACCAGTCCCCAGAAGAAAAGTTCCTAAATACCCAAAGTAGAGTGTATAAATTGTGGTATAGTCACCCAGTTGAATAAGTGGGAAAAAGAACAATCTACAGCTACATGAATCTTATAATGTTGCATGAGAGAAACCAGATGCAAATGCATACATTCTGTAAAATTTCATTTGCATATTGAAAAAACAAACAAAATTAATCTGTTTGATTTTAATTTTCACTTTCTCTAAATTTTTAATAAAATTTTTTTAGATTTTTTAATTTTAATTCCAATATACTTAACATACAGAATTCTCTTAGTTACAGATGTACAACTTAGTGATTAAACAATTGTATACATTTTTTTAAAAGATTTTATTTATTTATTCATGAGAGACAGAGATAGAGACAGAGAAAGACAGAGAGAGGCAGAAACATAGGCAGAGAGAGAAGCAGGCTTTCTATAGGAGCCCTATGTAGGACTCAATCCTGGACCCTCGGATCATGCCCTGAGCCAAAGGCAGACTCTAAACCACTGAGCCACCCAGGTGTTCCAATGATTCTGTATATTACTCAGTGCTCATTATGATAAGTGTACCCTTTAATCCCCATCACCTGTTTTACCCATCCTCCCACCCACCTTCTCTCTGGTAACCCTCAGTTTTTGTATAGTTAAGTCTGTTTCTAGGTTTCTTTCTCTCTCTTTTTCTCTTCTCTCTTTCTTTGTTCATTTATTTTGTCTATTGAATTGCAAACATGACTTAAATCAGATGCTATTGATCTTTGACTGACTTACTTCACTTAGCATTATACTGCCTAGTTCTGTCCATGTTGTTGCAAAGGGCAAGATTTCATTCTTTTTTATGACTGAATAATATTCCATTGCATATATATACCACTTCTTTTTATCCATTCACCTATTGATGGACACATGGGCTGCTTCCTTAATTTGGCTATGGTAAATAATGCTGCTATAAACATAGGGGTGCATGTGTCCCTTTGAATTACTGTTTTTGTATTATTGGGAAAATACTCAGTAGTAAGATTACTGGATCTTAGGGTACTTCTAATTTAACTTTTTGTGAGACCTCCATATTCTTTTCCACAGTGGCTGCACCAGTTTGCATTCCCACCAACAGTGTATAAGGATCTTTTTTGTCCATATCTTCATCCAACACTTGTTTCTTGTGTTTTTTATTTTAGCCATTCTGATAGGTATGAGGTGATATCTCACTGTGGTTTTGATTTGAATTTCCCTGATGATGAGTGGTGTTGAATATCTTCTCATGTGTCTGTTGGCTATCTGGATGTCTTCTTTGGAGAAATGTCTGTTCATGTCTTCTGAGCATTGGATTATTTGGTTTTTGGGAATTGAATTGTAGGCGTTCTTTATCTATTTTGGATATTAACTCTTTATCAGATTTATCATTTGCAAGTATCTTCTCCCAATTCAGTAGGTTACCTTTTAATTTTGTTGATTATTTCCTTAACTGTGCAGAAGCTTTTGATGTAGTCAAAATAGTTTATTATTTTCTTTTATTTCCCTTGGCTCAGGAAACATCTAGAAACATGTTGCTATGGCCAATGTCAGAGAAATTACTGCCTGTGTTCTTTTCTAGGATTTTTATGGTTTCAAGTCTCACATCTAGAACTTTAGTACATTTTGAGTTTACTTTTGTATATGGTGTAAGAAAGTGGTCCAGTTTTATTCTTTTTTGCATGTAGCTGTTCAGTCTTCTCAATACCAAGCTTTGAAGATGCTGTCTTTTTCCCATGGGGTATTCTTTCCTTCTTTGTCAAAAATTGGCCATGTAATTATGGGTTTGTTTTGAGGTTTTGTATTCTGTTCCATTGATCTATGTGTCTATTTTTGTGCAAGTACCATATTATTTTGATTACTACAGGTTTGTGGTATAATTTGAAATGTGGAATTGTGATACATCCAGTTTTGTTTTTCTTTTTCAAGGTTCTTTGGCTATTCAGAGACTTTTGTGGCTCCATAGAAACATTAGGATTGTTCATTCTACCTCTGTGAAAAATGCTGTTGGTTTATTTTGATAGTTTGCCTTAAATCTTGCAAAGCAATAAACATTTGACTATATTAGTTCTATCAACCTATGAGCTTAGAATGTCTTTCCATTTCTTCATGTTGTCTTGCATTACTTTCATCAATTTTTTTTGAGGCAACACACTGGACACTGGATATGTCATTTGCAAATATCCTCTATTCAGTAGGTTACCTTTTAATTTTGTTGATTTTTTTCCTCAACTGTGCAGAAGCTTTTTATTTTGATGTAGTCCCAATAGTTTATTTTTGCTTTTATTTCCTTTGCCTTAGGAAACATAGTTAGAAAAAGAGTTGCTATGGCCAATGTCAGATAAGTTACTGCCTATGTTCTTTCCTAGGATTTTTATGCCTTTTCAAGTATCTAATTGATTTTGAGCTTATTTTTGTGTATGGTGTAAGAAAATGGTCCATTTGCTTTCTTTTGCATGATGTTGTCCAGTTTCCTCAACACCTTTTGTTAAAGTCTGTCTTTTTCCCATTGTATATTCTTCCTAGTTTGTCAAAGATTAATTGACTACATAAACGTGGATTTATTCTGGATTTTCTATTATGTTCCATTGATCTATATGTCTATTTTTGTACTAGTACTATACTGTTTTGATTATTACAGGTTTGTAATATAACTTGAAGTCTGGAATTGTGATACCTCTAGCTTTGCTTTTCTCTTTCAAGATTGCTTTGGCTATTCAGAGTCTTGTGTGCCATACAAATTTTAGGATTGTGTGTTCTGTTTTTGTGAAAACTCCTGTTGGTATTTGGATAGAGTTTGGCTTAAATCTGTTGATTGCTTTGGGTAATATATAATCATTTTAACTATATTAGTTCTATCAACCTATAAGAATAGAATGTCTTTCCATTTATTTGTGTTGTCTTGAATTTCTTTTGTCAATGTTTTACAGTTTTCAGAGTATAAGTCCTTCACCTCTTTGGCTAGATGTATTCCTAGGTATTTTATAATTTTTGGTGCAATTTTAAATTAGATTATTTTCTTAATTTCCCTTTCTGCTGCTTCATTATTAATGTTTAGGAAATGCAATAGATTTATGTATATTGCTTTTATGTCCTGAGACTTTGCTGAAGTTTTATCTCTAGTCGTTTTTAGTGGAATCTTTAGGTTTTTCTTATGTAAAGTATCATGTCATCTGCAAATAATGGGATTTTTACTTCTATCTTACCAATTTGGATGGCTTTTATTTCTTTTTGTTGTCTGATTGATGTTGAATAAAAGTGGCAGGAGTGGACATCTTTGTCTTGTTCCTGACTTTAGAGGAGTCCAGAAGAAACCTCTTTCCCTAAAAGCAAACAAACAACATCAAAGTGGTAAATAGATGGGCTTTAGCAAACCAAAATAGAAAATGTTTGCCATATAATCACTATGTTGAGTGATGCAGTAAAATGCCAAATCATCTACGTATCCATTTATGATATATTAATCAATAACCCAATATGGAAGATACAAAAATTTAAAATTATCTTTGAGATGCACTCTTTATACATATGTACCTACCAGATTATGAGCATCATCTTCTTTTTTTAAAGAAAATATCTCATTTATTTAAATGTCTGAGTCTTTAAAGCAAAGGCAAATTTGGAAGGTGAGGATGCACACTGCACAACTTTGAACCCTACATCTTCATTTTCTCAGTAGATGCCCCAGTTCTTTCTACTTATGAAATACAAGACAGCATTGATTTTGTATCCAGCCACACTGCCAAATTGCTGTATGAGTTCTAGCAATCTTGGGGTGGAGTCTTTTAGGTTTTCTAGGTACAGTATCATGTCATCTGCAAAGAGGGAGAGTTTGACTTCTTCTTTGCCAATTTGAAGGCCTTTTATTTCTTTTTCTCTTAAATTTGTCCATCACCCATTCAATCATCCTTACATATTTCAATGTTAGAAGGAAGCCCTTTTCTTTCAATTCCTCTCTTTTTAGGACTATCAATAATTGTCAACTTCTGTTTCACCTGTACACTTCTTACATCTTTAACCTCTTCCCTCCATCAGCTTCTAAGCCTGGTCAAGTTTTCCCATATTAAAAAAAAACCAAAAACACCAAAATATCAAAACTCCCCTTCTCAAACCCATGACATTTTTAAAGACACTTATTCTTAAGCTAACATTTGCTATGCTCTTTCTGTATTCCCAAAATTTTACCAATCTCAAGTCTCCATAAGTTATTTATTTAATCTTCACACCTACCTTATGAAGTAGGTAATATTGTTATCTTCAATAGACAAAGAAAACTGAGGCTCCAGAGTTTAAGCAAATTCCCCCCAAATCATGCAAATGTTTAAGTGGTGGAGCTGGGACTTGAATCCCTAACGATGTGACTCCAAAGCCTAAGATTTTAACCACTACACTGGCACTGGCTTTTCTCTCCTATTCCCTCTCTCTATGTCTCTCTCTGCCTCTGTCTCTCCCTCCAACCCCCCCCCTTTATTCCCTTCCTCTATCCTTCCTTTCTTCTTACTTTCCCTCCCTTTCTTTAATTATCCTCTTTCTCAAGAGAATATTCACAACCACTATGCTTCCTACGTCACATATTACCTTTTGGCAATGATTTTTGCTCTCACAACTGCATCACAGCTACTCTATCAAATAAATTTCTTGGCACTAAACTTAACCTTTCCTTTTCCCTATAATATTTCCAGTCTCATTTTCTACCTTTCTATAGTATTTAACACAGATATTCATATGTTTTTTTTTTGTAACCCTTTTCCTCTTAACTACAGTAATGCTGGGATCCCTGGGTGGTGCAGCGGTTTGGCGCCTGCCTTTGGCCCAGGGCGCGATCCTGGAGACCCATGATCGAATCCCACATCGGGCTCCCAGTGCATGGAGCCTGCTTCTCCCTCTGCCTGTGTCTCTGCCCCTCTCTCTCTCTCTCTGACTATCATAAATAAATAAAAATTAAAAAAAAAAATCTCTGCCTCGCCCTCCCCTTTAAAAAAAAAAAAAAAACTACAGTAATGCTGTACAATCCTAGTGCTAAATGAGATCTCTCCAAAAATTTAATTGCTAATTTATACCTTTAACTATTTATTTATTCAAGAAATATTTAATGAATCTCTATTATGTGTTATGCCTTAATCTATGTGCTGAGAATACTATCTGAAAAAAACAAAGTTGCTGCCTCCAGAGAGCTTACATTTTGGTGGATAACCCAGTAAGAGGCAACAAAAGTTTTTAAAAGAGTAAAATATGTAACATGTTCTAAAAAAGAGAGAGAGAGATACCTGGGGGGAGAGCATTTAAGCAGAAAAATAGCAAAAAGAATGGTTTTGAAGTAGAAATAGCATGGAGACCACTATAGCTGGAGCACAAGGAGCAGAAGGAGAGATAGATGTGCTGTCAGAGAGCTTGGGAACAGGTTATATAGGGCCTTATAGAACATGTAAGGAAGGACATTGGCCTTTGCTTGGGGTAAGATAGGAAGTCTTTGGAGAATTTGAGCTAAAGAGTAACATAATACAGCTTTTATTTCAAATAATCATTTTCTATGTTGCCAATAGACTATAGGAGGACAAACATAGAAACAGGAAGACCAATTAACAGACTATTGTAATAATTTAAGTGACTATTGATTTTAAAAGTGTAGTAACAGTGGAAGTTGTAATTGTGACTGAATTGGGGATACATTTTTAAGGCAGACCTGACAAGGATATACTAGCAGACCAACTATGGGTGTGAGACAAGGAGATAAATCAAGAGTTTTGGTCTGAGTTATTGGAGATACAGGTGTTGTGGAAACAAAATTATACATACAATGAATATAAAATTATAAATTAATGTATGAAGGTTAATATTTATTTGAATGTGCTGTAGCCTGCCTCCAAGATTATCCCCATTAAATTGCAGATATTGACTACATCTGTCAATTTCCTAACTGCAATGTCTTGAGAGATCCTAAGACAGACCACCCAGCTGAGCCATTTCTGAGTTTCTGACCCACTGAAACTATGTGAGGTAATAAATATTATTTTATGATGCTAAATTTGGGGCTGCTTTGTTTTCTAGGAAAAGGTATGTAATAAAGATTTTGGTGCTAGGAATATAGTGCAACCATAATAAAACCCTAAAATGTGAAGAAGCTTGGAAACTTGGTAGTTAGCAGAAACTCGAAGGATTTTTGAGGAAATATTAGAAAAAGCCTAAAAAACATTGGCAAAACTGTTAGTAGAAGTCTGCTGGATTTTAAAGAAGCTGCAGGGGATCCCTGGGTGGCTCAGCGGTTTGGCCCTGCCTTTGGCCCAGGGCGCTATCCTGGAGCCCCGGGATCGAGTCCCACGTCGGGCTCCTGGCATGGAGCCTGCTTCTCCCTCCTCCTGTGTCTCTGCCTCTCTCTCTCTCTCTCTCTCTCTCTATCATAAGTAAATAAATAAATATTAAAAAAATAAAGAAACTGCAGATGAAGGCTTAAAAGAAAGTGGGAAAATGTTATTGAAAACTGGAGGAAAGGGATCCTTATTGTATAGGGGTTGAACATTTAACAGCACCATCACCTGTGTTAAGAGGAAAGTAGGAAATATACCAGATAAACCAGGTTATCTAGCTATGGAGATTTCTAGGCAGAGTGTCAAGAATGCCTCCTGGTTTCTTCTTGCTGTTGATAATAAAATGCAATAAGACACTGGTGAACTTAAGGAAGGACTATTAACAAAAAGGATCCAGTCTTGCAACTTAAACATTACTAAGAGTAAATTTTCAAAGTTCTTACCATAAGAAATTTGTAACTATGTGAAGTGATTGATGATAACTAAACTTACCGTGGTAATAATTACACAATATATACATATATCAAATCATTATGTTGTACACAGTGAATTAATATGTCAATTATATCTCAATAAAACTGGTGAAATAGAGGAGGTCTTGCAGGTTCTAAAAATTTCCCTCTCTAGATGGCAGATATTGCTAAAATTAAGGAATGGCTCAGAGGCAAGGATCAAATCCAGGTCACTGTTAGAAAAAACAGGATATAGAGATGAAGATCAGAGTGTAGGTGTAAAATTCTTTAACACATCAGAAAAATGTAAAAGTGTTTCACAGATCCATTTAGTTAAGCAATAAAACTTGTAAGAAACAAAAGAGTACTGTCAACAGTCTCAGCAGAAGCCCAAGTTAGAAAAAGGTTATGTGAAGGAGATTTTAATGGTGTGAATCCCCAATAAGATTCACAGTATTTACACAAAGTTTAAAAAAAAATTATATTGGAAGAAATACTGTTAGCTTGTAGTGAAAAGGACAGAAAAATAGAAAATGAAGACTTTGGATCCCAAATCATTCATAAGCCAGAAGCAGGTTGAATAAACCATGGGTCCCCACACATGGGCTCAGAGGATAGCATCAAGAACACAGGATACAGAGTCAAAGGCCATGCAGAATAATTCCTGGGCAGGAATAGGACTTAGACCTAATCGGGGAACTTCCAACATATGCCTAACTGAATTTCAAGAGTTTTTAGATGACTTTGCCTCCCATTTTCTCCCCTCTTAAATAAGAATGTCTACAGTGGTTGTCATAGCAATGTGTTTCCTACTGTTGTGTATTAGGTGGAAAACAAATAGAATATCTCTTTAGTTAACAGGTCTTTGAACCAAGAGGAACTATTTTTGAGAGCTCTGCTTCTGAAACTATAATAAAGGAGCCTCATCCACACTATAACATTATTTAGATGAGGTGATGGTAAACTCTGAACTAATGCTGGAATGCTATTAAACTTTTGGTGACCTTGGAAAAAGAGAGTATATTTTTTGTAAAGGAAGGGCATGAATATTTGGTAGCCAAAGGGAGGACTCTGGTAGCAAGCCTCTAAGATGATCTTTATGATTCTTGCTCCTCAATGTTTATGCTTTTGTATAGTCCCTTTACACACTAGACAGGGCTGACCAATGTAACTAGTAAAAGAGTGCAGAAATGGTGGTATGTGATTTCTGAGAATAAATTATAAAAGTCATTGTGGCTTTACCTTGTTCTTTCTTGGATAACTCACTCTAGGGCAAATCAACTGTCATGTTATGAGAAGCCCTATTGAGAGGTTCACATGGGGAGAAACTGAGGCTTCCCACCCAAAACAAGCATAATTTGCCAGCCATGTGAGTGTGCCATCTTAGAAGTGGATCTTCCAGCCTCAGTAAAGCCTTCACATCACTATAGTCCTAGCTGACATCTTAATTTTAGCATCATAAAAGACCCAAACAAGAAGTACCAAGCTAAGTCATTTCTGAATTTTTGACCCACAGATTCTGTAAAATAATACATGTTTTAATATTTAAGCCACTAAATTTTGGGGTAGTTATGCAGCAATAGAGAACTGTTGCAGAATAAGATATCACAATAAATCATTTATTATTTTTTAAAAGCTAACAAATATCACAAACATGGCACAAAACCAGGAAAATAACACAAGATTCTTCTTAATTAACTACCTGGTACACTGCTAAACTATCTTTTTTTCTATAGCTTTCAGCTACAAACTCTTTGAGAAGTCAATCTTCTCTAGCATAATTGATCAATTTTTTAATGATTGATAGTTTTTACACATTTCTTTCATCTTCCCCACATGTTATTGGTAATGTCATGTACAATATTAGGATTTTTGTAAAATTGGAAACTTCTATCAAATTTATTTAATGTATGAGCTGTAAGAATTCAGAGTATTTTAAATTTTCTTGTTTAATGACTAATATTAATACTGTTTCAATTGATGATACTCATTAACCAGTTTTGCATTGATATACTCATTGTAATGACAGTATTATGAGTTTTATGTTATCTTTACCAATGTTAGCAGTTTTGTTGTGCGCACTGCGGCAACACGATCAGGGTCCTGAGGATAAGGGGATGAGGAAAATAAAAGAAAAGTAAAGAGATGGGGACAGGAGGGACACAGTGGATGATGTCCAAGCAGTGCCAGCTTTATTCAAGGGTTTACAACATTTTATAGCATGAGCAAAACAAAGCCAAGAAGGTGTTTATTTTTAGCAGGTTTGTGAAACTCTCCAAAGTTCCCTTTTCTCAGCATGCAAGACAGACTCACAGGTGCCAGAAGACCTTGGTAAATAGATAAGCTTGTTGCTCCAGATGTGCATACTTCAAAGGAATATTAGGTATGGTAAACAGACCAGCAACGACAGACAGACCATTATTTACATTTATGACCAGGTCAGAATAAGTTGTATCTATTGTGTTATGTGGGCGATCACATACAAGCGAGCCCCGAGAACCATTGCTCAAGCCCTTTCTCAAGCGTCTACCAACTATTCACCCTTTAGGCTCCCGAGCCTTTTGAATGAATGAAGGATGCAAGTCTGGGCCTGGTTTGGTTTAGTTACTCCAGCTAGTCCGTGGTTGCCCACACAGTTTGTATCAAATCAGCAAGAAATTTAAGTATTTTCCTGATACATTCATATGATTTACTTATCTTCCCTATTTGGATTCTTAAACGATCCAAGAGCCTATTCATCACTTCTATTCAACATGTATCTTTTCCTCTTAATGAAGTACTAGTTTGGACATAATCTCTTTAAAAAGTTTTGATCCATTCCTCAATGTCAGAATAATTTCTATTGATTTTATCACTCATCTTTATTAATTTTGCTTCATGTTTTATTAATGTTTTATCTGAATTTTCTTTCTGTGCTTTAATAAATAAATGTAAAGATTACAAATGGAGTACCTTTTATATTTGACCAAATCAGAAGTCTGTAAATTTTTACTTGTTTTACAGAATGTTCCAAGGCATCTTTTCAAATTTGCTTCTCAACATCAGAATAATCTGTATTTTATGTAATACATTTCATAAAAATGTATGATTATGTGAATAAATAAATTGCTAAGACCTGATGTTAGAGTCTTAGGAGGACCCATGAACGTAAGGAGTTGTGAAGTCTTTATTAACTACACCATAAGTTCACCTCTGCTTCTGAGAAACTATGTGAACAATGATGTCCTTTACTGAAATGAAGAGGCGTGCAGGAGGCAAGGAGAAGAGTATCAGGATTTCATTTTTTGGGCATTTTAAAACTGAAATGTCTAAAGGTAGGGCAGCCACAAAATTTTGTATCCAAACCATCACACTGAGTGTGAAAGAGAGACTATTTATAAAAATAGACATAAATCAAGACTGTCCCAAACAGTTACATTACCTATTGAACATCCAAGTAGAGATATTGAGTAGACAATTTGCTTATAGATTAAAGTTCAGAAGAAAGTTCTAGCCTGGAGATATAAATTTGTATGAGAGACATTAGTATTTAAATGATTCTTAATGTCATGGAACTAAATAAAACCACTCAGAGAAGGAATGTAGATAGAGAAGAAGACTGAGATCTGAGCTCTGAGATATTCAAATATTTAAAAGTGAAAAAGAAAAGGATTAATCAGGTAACAAGAGCCAGAGGTATAAGAGGAAAACCAACAACATGGTGTGCATGAAGCCATGTGAAGAAAGGGTTTCAGGAAGTATGTGATCAATTGAACCAAATGATATTGATAAATAGAAAAATGGGAACTTAGAATGATCTTTGGATAGAACAAGCTATTTAATTTTCTGAGTCTAGTGAAAAAACAAAAATATGAGATCTCTTGTTCAAAAGTTACCAAGAATTTCAGGATGGCAACAAGAGTATTAAGTGAAACCTTTGGCTCCTCTAAGAGTGATGTCTTTGAGATGAAAGAGGATGAGATTCAGGACACACATAAAGAAGTGGACAGGACTTCCATTTTAACAGGAGGAAAAGCAGAGTAGATAGTATAGGGTGTAGAGAAACTGATAAATTTGGAAGTGGAATTGTGATTAACTTCTCTTTGGATTTCTTCTATTTTCTCAGACCATCAGTTAAGGGTAAGAAGGAGTGAGGTTGTTAGAGGCTTGAAGAATGAGATGTATTTTCTTTAAGGTTGTATATTCCACATTAGCACACTATTGGTACTTATTAGCTATAACTACTCACAAGAAGTCATCAAATTCTGTTTTTTGTACTCTCAGGATCTCTCTTGGGCTCTGTTCCTTTCTTCACATTTTTATGCTAACTACACTTTTTTTAGGTGTGCATCTTTCCTTGCCTATCTGTTCCCCAATATTTGGTTTTCCCTCCTCCAAATTATCCTCCATACTGAGGTATTCTTATGCTTGTGTTCCACAATAAGATAATGTTGAGTGAATAAATAAATAAATGGTTATACAAACCTTAGCATCGATAATTATACACACAATGGATTTCTTTACAGAGAAAAGGCAAATTTAATGTGAAATGGGAGATCTCAAGCTTGAGTTTATAGAACGCTCAAGGGTCATATATCTTGAGAGAAAGAGAGATAAAAAGAATATAAAAAGTAAAATTCTGTCACTCGGCCTTATAACGGTAATTTTTGTCTCTGGAAAATAAAAATAATTCAGCATATGTTTCTCATCTGAAAATAAGCAGAAGTTTTAAACATTAAAATGTTAAGAAAGTTTCTTCTTTTTTTATTATTTTATTTTATTTAAGTAGGCTCCATGCTGACTCGGGGCTTGAATTCACAACCTGAGACCAAGACCTGAGCTGATATCAAGAGTTGGATGCTTAACCAACAAAACCACTCAGGTACCCTTGTTATTTACTTTCTTTTTTTTAAGATTTTATTTATTTATTAATGAGAGACAAAGAGAGAGGCATACACACAGGCAGAGGGAGAAGCAGGCTCCATGCAAGGAGCCCGATGTGGGACTCGATCCCAGGACCCCGGGATCATGCCCTGAGCCGAAGGCAGATGCTCAACCACTGAGCCACCCAGACATCCCTGTTATTTACTTTCTAATAGCAAAACTGATATATATTTATTGTAGGATACTTCAGAAGTATAGAAATGTATAAAGGATAAAATAAAACCATCATCAGAGATACTTGTTAACATTAATGTTTATCTTTTTTAGTTATATATTTTAAATTGAGTTCATACTCTTCTTATAGTTTCATATTCTAGGATTTTATTCAGTTATTTTATAAACAATTTATCTGTTATTAAATATTCTTTTAAAGTACTAGTTATAATGGCCATATCATATTCTACCATATAGGTATATGATTATTTAAGCATTTCTTTATTGGTGGTCATCTATGTTAAATCTATTTCTTAAAGATTTTATTTATTTATGAGAGAGAGGAGAGAGAGAGAGAGTACAAGTGGTGGGGAGGGACAGAGGAAGAGGAAGGAGCAAACTCTCTACAGAGCAGGGAGCCCAATGTAGGACTTGATTCTAGGGCCTGAGATAATGACCTGAACCAAAGGCAGAAACTTAACCAAATAAGCCACCCAGGCACCCCTGTTGAACCTTTCTTTTTGGATATGCTAAAAATATCATGAGACAAAAATGCGTTCAGGAGATGGGTTCGAGATGGTGTCATAGGAAGATCCTGAACTGCCTCCTTCCCATACATATAACAAATATACAACTATAACTAATTCCTCCTGAAAAAGACCAAAAAATCAGATGAACATAACCTCTATAACAAAGGACAGGCTCAAGATGGGTAGGAAACAGAGACATCATCTTGCCAAACAAACAAACTCACTCCAGGTATAGCAAGCCACATTTAGGAAGGATCTCAAAAATATGCAACTTCTCCCCAAGGAGCGAGAGGTTTGTGCTCCACATCAGGCATTCCAACCCATGGATCCTGCATGAGAGGAATTAGCCTTCTAAATTCCAGGCTTTGAAAGCCAACAAAATTATGTAGGAAATCTATGAAATGATAGGGAATAGAGAACCTGCTTTTAAAGGGCTTGCATGCAGACTCACTTACTCTAGGACCAGGCACAGAAACACCACCTTGAGAAGCACCCAAACAATATGTGAAGGAGACCCACTTACTAATATTAAAGTAACTATTAGAGAGGCAGGAAACCATAGGGACTTTCTCCAAGGACAGAGACTCTGAAGAGCAAAATATTTGCAACCTCATTCTACCTTGCTAATATTGACACTGGTGGGTACCATTTAGAACTATCCCTCTATCCTACTAGAGCTGGGGTGGGCACACACACCTGAAAATGCCACCTTCCCCCATAGCACAACCATGCATCACAGCTAGGCCAAGTTATAGCCCAGCCCACCATTATGCCCCAGTGAAGCCAAGTGTTGCAGTTGTGTAGGCAATAGCCCCACCAATCTCCATGCCCCAGCACAGCTATGTGTTGCATCCAGGCTACATGCCAGCTCCACCCACCCCCACACTGTAGCCACACTATGTAGCTGGGCCAGGTGCCAGCTCTACCCAACTCCATGCTATACATTCAACTCTGCCACAGTCCCTGCAGGGGGTGTTCTTTGAAAACCTAGCTCCAGTGGTCAGAGGGATTGCCCTTCTGGGCTCCAAATGATATCTCCTACACAAGACCATACCTTGAAGACTGGGGAGGTCATTGATTTGAATATGTAGAAACAAACAGAGAGTCAGGCAATATGAGGAGACAGAGGAATATATTCCAAATGAAATAATAAGAGAAAATATAAGAAAAAGAAATTAATGAAATAGAGATAAACAATCTACATAATAAAGAGTTCAAAGTAATGGTCATAAAGATACTCACTGAACATGGGAGAAAAAAATGGATAAACACAGTGAGATCCTCAACAAATAAATAGAAAATATAGAAGGGTTCCTAACAGAAGTTATACAGCTGAAGAATACAATAACTAAGCAGAAAAAAGTACATCATAGGGACTCAATGGCAGACTGAATAAAACTGAAGATCAGATTAGTAATCTGGAAGACAAAGCAACAGAACTCACCCAGACAGAGCAGCAAAAATAAAAAATAAAAAATAAAAAATAAATAAAGATAACTTAGGAGAACTTTAGGACATCAAACAGAATATTTATTTACATTATAGGGGTCCCAGAAGGAGAAGAGAGAATAGAAAGGACAGAAAAGTTACTTGAAGAAATAATGACTGAAAATTTCCCTAATCTTAGGAAGGAAACAGACATACAAATCCAGGAAGCCCAGAAAGTTCAAAATAAGATGATCCCAAGGATTCAAACCAAGACACATTACAATTAAAATGGAAAAAAATTAAAAATTAAGAGATAATTTTTTAAAAAGCAAGAGAAAAACAAATTATTACATACAAGGGAAAACCCATAAGGCTATCACCAGATTTTATAGTGGAAACATTGCAGGCCAGAAGAGAGTGGCATGACATACTCAAAGTGATGAAAGGCAAAAAAGAAAAAAAAAACTTGCAAGCAAGAATTCTTACAGTTAAAAGGCAAAAATAGTAAAATGCACTAAATTATAGTAATTATTAAGGGATACATAACATAAAAAGATGTAAAATATGTCATCAAAATATAAAATGTTGGGGTGGGGCGAGAAAAATGTAAAGTTTTGGAATGTGTCCAAATTTAAACTATCAACTCAAAACACACTTATATGTAGGGAAGTTATATGTGAACCTCACAGTAACTACAAAACAAAAAAACTTATTGGTAACACACAAAAGAAAACGAGAAGGAAATCTAGACATAACATGAGAGAAAACCACCAAACAGCAAGGGAAGAGAGCAAGAGAAGAAGAAAGGAACTACAGACAGAAAACAATGAATAAAATGGCTATAAGTACATACCTATCGATAATTACTTTAAATGTAAATAGGCTAAACTCTCCAATTAAAAGACATAAAATGGCTGAATGAATTTAAAAATCCATCTATATGTTGCCTATAAGAGGTTCACTTAGAAGTAAGGACAAATTGAAAGTGAAAGAATGAAGAAAGGTTTGCCATGCAAATGGGAATGAAAAAAGCTAATGTAGCTATAAGTCCTAACAGAAAAAATAAACATGAAAACAAAGACTGTAATCATAGACAAAGAAGGGCATTACATAATGACAAATCCAACAAGAAGACATAACATTATAATATATTTACACTAAACATAAAAGCACCTTTGGAAGCCTGGGTGGCTCAGTGGTTGAGCTCCTGCCTTTGGCTTAGGTCTTGATCCCTGAGTCGGGGATTGAGTCCCACATTCAGTTCCCCGTGAGGAGTCTGCTTCTCCTTCTGCCTATGTCTCTGCCTCTCTCTGTGTGCCTGTCATGAATAAATAAATAAAATCTTTAAAAATATATATTTTAAACATAGAAACACCTAGATATATAAGGCAAATACCAGTAGACCTAAAGGGAGAATTGATAGCAATACAACAATAGTAGGGGATATTAAGACCCCAATTACATCAGTGAATAGATCATCCAAACAGAAAATTAATAAGGAAACATTGGCCTGATATAAATGACACATTAGACCAGATGGACTTAGCACATTGTACAGAACATTTGATCCAAAAGCAATGGGCTATACTTTCTCCTCAAAGTGCACATGGAAAATTCTATAGAATAGATCACATGTTGAATCACAAAACAAGTCTTGATGAATTCCAAAAGATTGAAATCACATAAAGCATCTCTTCTGATCAAAATGGTATGAACTACAAATTAATTACAAGAAGAAAACGGGAAAAACCACAAAAATGTGAAGGTGAAATAACAAGGTACAGAACAAACAGTGGGTCATTAAATCAAAGACAAATTTAAAAATACCTGGAGACAAATGAACTATGCCATGACAAAAATATTTGGGATGTAGCAAATGTGGTCCTAAGAAGGATGATCATAGCAATACAAGGACTACCTCAAAAAATAAGAAAAATCTCAAATACACAATCTAATTTTAACTATAAAGGAACTAGGGAAAGAAGAACAAATAAATCCCCCCCAAACAAAACAATGAATAAACCAACCCCCGCCCTCCCAAAATAAACTCATAGATACAGGGAACAGATTGGTGGTTACCAGAGGGGATGCAGAGCAGGCAAAATAGGTGAAGGAAGTCAATTGTATGGTGATGGGTGATTACTTTGTAGTGCATGCAGATATCAAATTATAATGTCATACACCTGAAGCTTATATAAAGTTACACACCAAAAAAAATAAGTACAATTATAATCTTATTCTTTTTTATCAAATTTCATTCATTTGCTACTCTATCCCTTCCTTTTTTTAATCCTTCAAGAAAATACAGCAGGGCCAAAAACACTTGAAATAAAAAAACAAGTATAAAGCCACACAATCGTTTTTAGATTGTGCTCGTAGATCTTACGAGCTTACATTGTGTTAAAGGTTACTTAATTAAGATCCCATGAAGATGAAAGTAATGTTGGGAGCTAACTGTACATATCTCCTAATTTCCTTGTCTTTATTCTTATTTGCAAGTGACTGAACTCTCTAAATTGGACAATAAAAACTTTGTGTTACAGAGGATCTGAATTCCCAGAACACCTGTTTTAAAGGCATGTTACTCTGTTAATGAATCACCCAAGCTTTATAAAATAACTTGTCATTAATCATTACTAAAATAAGCTTAAGAATTCATAAGCTCAAAACAATACTATTTTATTAGCTCTATATTTATTAAAACTGTATAACTAAGACTGGAAACAGAAAATTCAAAAACTTTACTCCTGGAAATGACAAACCTTTTCATTCATTCAGTGCTTCATTTTGCTCTATCCATCAAGGTGACATTGATTAGCAGAAGAAACATCTGCTTAATGGCTTTTGCTTTTTTTTCTTTTTCAATTTTTTTATTGGAGTCCAATATGCCAACATATAGCATTACACCCAGTGCTCATCCCACCAAGTGTCCCCATCAGTTCCCGTCACCCAGTCACCCCCACCCCCCGCTCACCTCCCATTCCACCACCCCTTCTTCGTTTCCCAGAGTTCAGACTCTCATGTTCTGTCTCCCTTTCCAATATTTCCCACTCATATTTTCTTCTTTCCCCTTTATTCCCTTTCACTATTTTTTATATTCCCCAAATGCATGAGACCATATAATGTCTGTCCTTCTCCAATTGACGCATTTCACTCAGGATAATACCCTCCAGTTCCATCCACATCGAAGCAAATGGTGGGTATTTGTCGTTTCTAATGTCTGAGTAATATTCCATTGTATACATAAACCACATCTTCTTTATCCATTCATCTTTCGATGGACACCGAGGCTCCTTCCACAGTTTGGCTACTGTAGACATTGCTGCTATAAATACCAGGGTGCAGGTGTCCCGCTGTTTCACTGCATGTGTAACTTTGGGGTAAATCCCCAGCAGTGCAATTGCTGGGTCAAAGGGCAGAACTATTTTTTAACTCTTTGAGGAACCCCCACAAAGTTTTCCAGAGTGGCTGCAACAGTTCACATTCCCATCAATATTGCAAGAGGGTTCCCCTTTCTCCATATCCTCTCCAACATTTGTTGTTTCCTGCCTTGTTAATTTGCCCCATTCTCACTGGTGTGAGGTGGTATCTCATTGTGGTTTTAATTTATATTTCTCTGATGGCCAGTGATGTGGAGCATTTTCTCATGTGCTTGTTGGCCATGTCTATGTCTTCCTCAGTGAGATTTCTGTTCATATCTTTTGCCCATTTCATGATTGGATTCATTGTTTCTTTGCTGTTGAGTTTCATAAGTTCTATATAGATCTTGGAAACTAGCCCTTTATCTGATAGGTCATTTGCAAATATATTCTCCCATTCTATAGATTGTCTTTTAGTTTTGTTGGCTGTTTCCTTGCTGTGCAAAAGCTTCTTATCTTGATGAAGTCCCAATAGATCATTTTTGCTTTTGTTTCTTTTGCCTTTGTGGATGTATCTTGCAAGAAGTTACTGTGGCCGAGTTCAAAAAGGGTGTTGCCTGTGTTCTCCTTTAGGATTTTGATGGAATCTTGTCTCACATTTAGATCTTTCATCCATTTTGAGTTTATATTTGTGGATGGTATAAGAGAGTGGTCTAGTTTTCTTCCTCTGCATGTGGATGTCCAATTTTACCAACACTATTTATTGAGGAAACTGTCTTTTTCCCAGTGGATAGTCTTTCCTCCTTTGTTGAATATTGGTTGACCATAAAGTTGAGGGTCCACGTCTGGATTCTCTATTCTGTTCCATTGATCTATATGTCTGTTTTTGTGCCAGTATCACACTGTCTTGATGACCACAGCTTTGTAGTACAACCTGAAATCTGGCATTGTGATGCCAACAGCTATTTTTTTTTTAATATTCCCCTGGATATTCGGGGTCTTTTCTGATTCCACACAAATCATAAGATAATTTGTTTCAACTCTCTGAAGAAAGTCCATGGTAATTTGATAGGGATTGCATTAAACATGTAAATTGCTCTGGGTAACATTGACATTTTCACAATATTAATTCTTCCAATCCATGAGCATGGAATATTTTTCATCTCTTTGTGTCTTCCTCAATTTCTTTCAGAAGTGTTCTATAGTTTTTAGGTATAGATCCTTTACCTCTTTGGTTAGGTTTATTCCTAGGTATCTTCTGCTTTTGGGTGCAATTGTAAATGGGATTGACTCATTAATTTCTCTTTCTTCAGTCTCAGTGTTAGTGTATAGAAATGCCACTGATTTCTGGGCATTGATTTTGTATCCTGCCACGCTGCCAAATTGCTGTATGAGTTCTAGCAATCTTGGGGTGGAGGCTTTTGGGTTTTCTATGTAGAATATAATGTCATCCGCAAAGAGGAGAGTTTGACTTCTTCTTTGCCAGTTTGAATGCCTTTTATTTCTTTTTGTTGTCTGATTGCTAAGGCTAGGACTTCTGGTACTATGTTGAATACCAGTGGTGAGAGTGGACATCCTTGTCTTGTTCCTGATCTTAGGGGAAAGGCTCCCAGTGCTTCCCCATTGAGAATGATATTTGTTGTGGGCTTTTGGTAGATGACTTTTAAGATGTTGAGGAATGTTCCCTCTATCCCTACACTCTGAAGAGTTTTGATCAGGAATAGATGCTGTCTTTTGTCAAAAGCTTTCTCTGCATCTATTGAGAGGATCATATGGTTCTTGTTTTTTCTCTTGCTGATATGATCAATCACATTGATTGCTTTACGAGTGTTAAACCAGCCTTGCATCCCGGGGATAAATCCCACTTGGTCATGGTGAATACTCTTCTGAATGTATTGTTGGATCCTATTGGGTAGTATCTTGTTGAAAATTTTTGCATTCGTGTTCATCAGAGATGTTGGTCTATAGTTCTCCTTTTTGGTGGGATCTTTGTCAGGTTTTGGAATTAAGGTGGTGCTGGCCTCATAGAACAAGATTGGAAGTATTCCATCTCTTTCTATGTTTCCGAACAGCTTTAGTAGAATAGGTATGGTTTCTTCTTTAAACGTTTGATAGAATTCCCCTGGGAAGCCATCTGGCCCTGGAATTTTGTGTCTTGGGAGGTTTTTGATGACTGCTTCAATTTCCTCCCTGGTTATTGGCCTGTTCAGGTTTTCTATTTCTTCTTGTTCCAGTTTTGGTAGTTTGTGACTTTCCAGGAATGCGTCCATTTCTTCTACAGTGCCTAATTTATTGGCATATATCTGCTCATAGTATGTTTTTAAAATCATTTGTATTTCCTTGGTGTTTGTGGTGATCTTTCCTTTCTCATTCATGATTTTATTAGAGTCTTCTCTCTCTTCTTTTTAATAAGGCTGGCTAATGGTTTATCTATCTTATTAATTCTTTCAAAGAACCAACTCCTGGTTTTGTTGTTCTGTTCCACAGTTCTTCTGATCTCTATTTCATTGAGTTCTGCTCGATTCTTTATTAATTCTCTTCTTCTGCTGGGTGTAGGATCTATTTGCTGTTTTTTCTCCAGCTCCTTTAGGTGGAAGGTTAGCTTTTGTATTTGAGTTCTTTCCAGTTTTTGGATGGATGCTTATATTGCGACGTATTTCCCCCTCAGGACTGCTTTTGCTGTATCCCAAAGATTTTGAATGGTTGTATCTTCATTCTCATTAGATTCCATGAATCTTTTTAATTCTTCCTTAATTTCCTGGTTGACCCTTTCATCTTTTAGCAAGATGGTCCTTAATCTCCACATGTTTGAAATCCTTCCAAACTTCTTCTTGTGATTTAGGTCTAATTTCAAAGTATTATGGTCTGAAAATACTCAGGGAACCATCTTAATCTTTTGATATTGGTTAAGACCTGATTTGTGACGCAGTATGTGGTCTATTCTGGAGAAAGTTCCATGTGCACTTGAGAAGAATGTGTATTCAGTTGCATTTGGATGTAAAGTTCTGTAAATATCTGTGAAATCCATCTCGTCCAGTGAATCATTTCAAGCTCTTGTTTCTTTGGAGATGTTGGGCTTAGAAAACCTGTCGATTGTAGAAAACACTACATTCAAGTCACCAAGAATAAGCATATTATTATCTAAGTATGTCTTAACTTTGGTTATTAATTGTTTAATATACTTGGCAGCTCCCATATTCAGGGCATATATATTCATGATTGTTAGTTCCTCTTGTTGGATAGATCCGTTAAGTTTGACATAGTGTCCCTCTTCATCTCTCACTACAGTCTTTGGGATAAACTTTAATTTATCTGATATAAGGATGGCTACCCCTGCTTTCTTTTGAGGGCCATTTGAATGGTAAATGGTTCTCCAACCTTTTATTTGCAGGCTGTACATGTCCTTACGTCTAAAATGAGTCTCTTTTAGACAGCAAATAGATGGGTCTTGTTTTTTTATCCAGTCTGAAACCCTGTGCCTTTTGATGGGGTCATTAAGCCCATTCACGTTCAGAGTTACTTTTGAAAGATATGAATTTAGTGTCATCATGATACCTATTCAGTCCCTGTTTTTGTGTATTGTTACCTTGGACTTCCTCTTCCTATTATAGTATCGCCCTTAGTATTTCTTGCAGAGCCGGCTTGGTGGTCACATATTCTTTCAGTTCCTGCCTGTCTTGGAAGCTCTTTATCTCTCCTTCTATTCTGAATGAGAGCCTTGCTGGACAAAGTATTCTTGGCTGCAGGTTCTTCTCATTTAGGACCCTGAATATATCTTGCCAGCCCTTTCTGGCCTGCCAGGTCTCTGTGGAGACGTCTGCTGTTAATCTAGTATTTCTCCCCATAGAAGTTAGAGATTTCTTGTCTCTTGCTACTTTAAGGACCTTCTCTTTATCTTTGGAATTTGCAAGTTTCACTATTAAATATCGAGTTGTTGAGCGGTTTTTATTTCCTGGATCTGAATGCCTATTTCCTTTCCCAGATTAGGAAAGTTCTCAGGTATGATTTCTTGAAATACATATTCTGGACCTCTGACCCTTTTGTCACCCTGGGGAACCCCAATTAAACGTAGATTTTTCCTTCTGAGGCTGTATTTTATTTCCCTTAACCTTTCCTCATTATCTTTTAAGTGTTTGTCCCTTTTTTCCTCAGTTTCCGTCTTTTCCATCAACTTGTCTTCTATGTCACTCACTTGTTATTTCACCTCGTTAACCCTCGTCGTTAGGACTTCTAGTTTGGATTGCATCTCATTCAATTGATTTTTAATTTCTGCCCGATTGGATCTAAATTCTGCAGTCATGAAGTCTCTTGAGTCCTTTATGCTTTTTTTTAGAGCCACCAGTAGCTTTATAGTTGTGCTTCTGAATTGACTTTCTGACATTGAATTGTAATCCAAATTTTGTAACTCTGTGGGAGAGAGGACTGTTTCTGATTCTTTCTTTTGAGGGGAGGTTTTCCTTCTAATCATTTTGCTTAGTGCAGAGTGTCTACAAACAAGTTGTATTGGGAAAAGGAGAAATAGAAAGAAGTGAAAAAAGAAAAGAAAAAAAAAGGAGAAAAAAAAAGACGAGAAAAAAGGGGGGGGGGGGGGCAAACAGGAAACAAAAAACATGCGGGAGCATCCTCTGATTCTATATACTGTAAATCCCTCGACTTCCCCTGGAACTTTCCAGTGCTGCTTGGTCAATAACTTGCTTCTCCCCTTTCTGTCTAGCTGGTCTTCGGGGGAGGGGCCTGCTGTGCTGATTCTCAGGTATGAGCCCCTGGGGGAGCTGCTCAGCCCCCTGCCTGGAGCAAGGCTCAGTGGGAATTGTTTATCCTATTTATCCTGTGAGGCCACTGTGAGGCTCAGTGGGGGTTGTTGATACTGTGAGGCCCCAGGAGCAACAACAACACTGGCAGTGGCCAGCTCTCTAGCTCTGGAGTCAGCTCCCGTAGTAACTACCTCAGCTCCCAGTCTGCAGGGGCCTGGATGCTCCGGGGGCAGGGGCCACCGATCTGCACAGCTCTGGGTCCCGCCGCCAGGGGGCAGGAGTGTCCTTGGTGCCCTGTGTCCTCCCGGCCTCCGCCTGTCCCAGGCCGTGCCGGATCCTTGACTGTGTACCCCAGTGCCCTGGTCTCCACGGCCTGTGCCGCTGGAATCGCTCTGGGGGCTGTGAAGCCCCCTTGGGCAGAGTCACAGCAGGAGCTTCTCCCGGGGCCCTGCCAGGCGTGTGCTGCATCCCTTTAGGGAGCTTGGCCATGGGGTGTGGAGTACTCCCCACCTATCCCAGCGCACAGGTCCTCTGTTAGCGACCCAGGGAGCCTGAGGGCATCCCCGCCCCTCCTGGGATCCTGCTCCAACTCCCCGAGAGCACCTTTCCCTCCGGGAAGATTGGTGAAGCTTCTGCTTCTCCAGGAGCGGGCATCCTGTCCTGGGGACACTCACCACAGGACCTTAGCCCGGCTCCTCGTGGGGCCCCTCCCCCTTGGATGCTTTTTATTTATTTATTTATTTTTTCCGTCTTCCTGCCTTGATAGAAGTGCTAACTCTTCTCACTGCAGCATTCCAGCTGTTCTCTCTTTAAATCTCAGGCCGATTTCGTAGGTTTTTAGGATGATTTGAAGGTTATCTAGGTAATTTGGTGGGGACAGGTGACTTGGGGACCCTACTCTTCCGCCATCTTGCCCTCTCCCTGGCTTTTTCTTTCTAAAGGGCAATAGTGTTTCTAGGTCTTTTGTACATGTTTCTGCATAGAATATGTATTTAACTCCATATAGAGCTCCTTGTTGTTGTATACAAGTATGAGAGTCTAGATTCTTAAAATTTCCTAACACCTGGGTATGTTTTGAAGTATTCCAAATCTCAATTTCTAAGTCACAGATAAGAAAACTGAGGCCAGCATGGCTCATTAAGTAAGATCAAGGTCACATCTGTGATCAAACAAATCTTTGAGGAGAACAAAGAACAGTTCCCGAGTTCCCAAAAACGCTGTCCTTTTCCAGACATATGATATTTCAACTATGTTCTTTCACACCTGCCTGGTGCTTTTTCTAATCAGTGTCAGACCAGGAGTTTGAATGCTAATACCCACAGACTGGCATATATCTTTATTTATGTGATCCAGAAGCATGCTTTATACAGGAGGAGCTGTATACCGGCATGAATATATGGGACTCCATGGGCTTTGGAGCCACACTGGAGTAGCTACACCACTGAATGGGGCAAATTAACACTTAATCTCTTTGAGCCTTAGTTGCCTCATATTTAAAATGGAGATGTTTAAGTCCCAATGTCTGAATATTTTGTAGTATTTAACAAGTTAACTTCTTTATGACTCTTAGCACCATGCGTAGCACATAATAAACACTCTGTGTTTGCTCTAAAGGAATATGCATATTACTGTGCTAACAAAGTTTTAGACTACAGATCCATCTTTCTTTGTTGTTCTGTGATTAATTTATGAAAATAGTTTGGTGTTTTCTATCATATGAGTTGATAAGGAATTTAATTCCCGGATTAACATGGTAGGAGTAAGAATCCTAAATACAGTTATTGTTCCAGGACCTTAAATGCTGTAATTTTCAAAAATGACTTCAAAGTTACCTTGGGGGGGCAGGGGGAGGACAGTAATGGTCAGAGCTTCTTTCTTGTGCTTTTGTTTCATTAAGCATGAAACAAGAAATATAGGAAATACTCAGAGAAATCACCCACTCATTTTATTGAAACTTTCCCCCCCAGGATGGCCTCTAATTGCTTCTTGAATAGCTCCAGTGAATTGCTTTTAAAAATGTGACTTTATGTTTCTAAAGGAATTTTCCATATCTGTGACTGTGAAGGAAATAAGGTTATACCAAATTTATACTTGCTTTTTGTTTAAAGTGTGTGCTTTACACACAACAGACATACATAAATACAAATAGCAGGTCCCAAATCAGAGAGAACTCACCACTTTATCACTGCACCTTGCTGTTATCTGCCTTGGACCTTGGATAATTTCTCTTAAGGGAGAGGAAGTCAGAGCTACAATACATGGGATTAATTACTTTAACCTACTTCTGTTTACAAATGTACAATTCCTGTGAATCGCTCTCAACCCTACTACTTCTGAATAACAAAACAGCATAATTTAGGTGGACCCAATAAAGTCCTGTCCTCATTACTGCAAACTAGACCAAGAACAATTCATTTTCCAATGATGGCCTTTTCCTGGCCAGTTTGATATTGTTTCAAGATGATATTAAGATAATTTTTCACTAATTGTTGTGCCCAAGATTGCAAATCCAAGAAACACCTAGGAGCCGACACTGATGTAATTACACGAGAGTTTAATCACAAGCTCGAGCTTGGGTCCAAGTATATCTGACACAGCGGAGCAGGGACTTGGACCCTGAGACAAAGAAGCACAGCAGTGTTATAGGGGCCAGTGGCCAATGAGATTGTAACACACATAGAAAGTTGCACAGTCATGTGGGCCCACACACAGGTGCCAAGTGAATCACAATTTACCCTATAGCAACCATTTGAACTAGCCTATCATTGTGGTTAGAATTGGCGCACGGGTTTGGCGGGCAAAAGACAGGGTTTACATTCTTTGGCGGTTAGAGGCTCCGCATTCCTATGTGGGCTGGTTTCCGATAAGAGTGTGCTTAGTAGTTAGACTAGGGTGAGGGAGTGCCTTGAGCAATAGGCAGGTCGTGTGTGGGGTTTTACATGAGATGGCGGGTGTAGCACAGAATGGAGTTAGTCCTGCTCTGCTTGTCCAAGGGTAGGGGATTTTTGTTAGATTTCCTGGGTCCCACATTAATTACCAAAAGACTCTTTATTATTATTTCAAGTTTTAGATCAATAAGAGTGTATCAAACTCTTCATAGGAAAGGAACTCTAAAATATATAGCTACTGAAGATAAAAATTAGTAAGTATGTGAAGCTGACAAATAATGTGGGAAAAAAAGGCAGAAGAGAATTATTAAATTTCCTTACTACCTACAGCCCATTGACAAGTCCTTGAAACAGGCAGAGTGACATTCCTCTAGGGACTCAACTGCCTTGATGTTAATACTTTGTTATTGGCAGAAGGCATTCTTAGCCCAATTCCCAGGATCCTGTAAGTCTACTTTAACATGGAAATTCCTTTGGAAATATCCTTTATCTCAAAACCCCCAAGATATGTGTTGGCAATCATCTCCCAAGCGTATGGCACACTGATATACATCTGCAGGGACTCATGGCTAAGGTTTTATTATACAGTAATAAGTGACCTTTTCCCAATAGTTAGCCCCCTCAAGGTCCTGGAAGCCTTGCTTCCAAAATTCCTAAAAATTACACTATCCCTAACCCCCTCCCAACTTGAAAGTATATAATGGGCCACTCCTCATGACCACGATGCAGCTCTTTCTGCCCACAGGTCCAGTCCCCGTGCTTTAAAAAAATCACCCTTTTGCACCAATGATGTCTCAAGAATTCTCTCCTGGCCATTGGCTTCGAATCCTAACATCTTTTCCTACATCAACAAGGATAATTCCCTACTATATAGAAGCAGGGTCTCCCTTATAGCTTGCAAATGTTTCCCAGTTATTTCTGAGAGTCCCCAGAGGAGTGCTTTACATGAGCCTACAAACCAGCCTGTCAGTTACTTTCATGAGTGGGGTTTTCTATATTCTTCCTCTCCAACTCACATTTGTTTGTATCTACTGCCCTTAAAATATCCTGGCAAGATGTCAGTACTTTTATAGGCCATAACAGCGAAGGGTAGCAAAATATACCACCCCAAAATATGCCTTTGGCATGAGAATTATTTAGAGCTAATCATTTCGGAGAAACAGCAGATACCACACAAAAAAATCTCTGGAAAATGTAATAGAAGTTATTTTTTTCGTAAGGCAAATTAAAAATTACAAAGGAAATCTCTGTGTCTCCTTCTTTGTACCCAGAAGAGAAGGTTGACTTTATTTTTTAATTTTTTAAAAAGATTTTATTTATTTATTCATGAGAGACACACAGAGAGAGGCAGAGACATAGGCAGAGGGAGAAGCATGTCTCCGTACAGGGAGGCCAATGTGGGACTCAATCCTGAGACTCCAGGAACATGCCCTGAGCAGAAGGGAGACAGACACTCAAATGCTGAGCCATCCAGGCATCTGGAGAAAGTTGACTTTAAATCACAAAGAGAATTTTATCAATGGGGAAGGCACTAACTTAAATTTACATAACAAACTGTACCTTTATTTACTGTGCTTTTCCTAGTAACCTCCCATAACTGATCTCACCAAACCCTAAGATGTTTCCTTTGTCCATAGCTAAAGATTGTATTTAAGGTGGTTGGCATAGGCCACCTCCAGGAGTTTACTCAATTTTCCTGGTATATCTCATGTACAAATAAGGACAACACGTTAATAAACTTGTTTGTTTTTTGTTTTTCTCTTGTTAATTTGTCTTTTATTATAGAGGAGGTGTCTCAACCAAAAACTATGAGAATAGAGGGAAAACTATTTTTCCTTCCCTAAAATGGTAAGACCATTGTCTATGTCAAAGATGTTGTTTCTGGGTAGTAGGATTGTGATTTGTTCCTTAGTTTCTCCCTATAACGTATTCTTTATAGAGAAGCTCCCAAATCAGTCTAAAGATTTTGTTTAGATGGAGCTCATTCCATCCTCTTGGGCCTTCACTCTGTCTCCCTCAGTTCTGTTCAGCCAAACCAAACTATTTCTTTCCTCACTCTTAAAAAAAAAAAAAAAAACAACAACTCCATCACAAGTGACTGGAAACCATTCCCCATATATATTTTGGTGATGGCTAGCAGACTATGTCATCCCCAAATATGCCATTTTGACAAAAACATTATTTTTAATTAAAGATGCTTAAGAAACAGCTGGTACAACAAAGACACTCTGGCCTTCCTTTGTCCTTTCTCATGCAAAAGGTACCCTCATTGTATCAAGAGGATAGAAGACATTCTTATCATCAGAGACAGGGAGTTTAGGGCAGGAAAAGTTGTATAGACAAACCTGGTTATTTCCTCAACATTTCCTAACCATAACCCAAACCTCTTTGTCTTGTGAATTCTTCACAAATTTATTTCTTCACCTAAAGGCATAAAAGCTTATTGCTCTGGTTACTTTTTTGGGGGTTTCTTTTTTTTTTCTTCCTGGGGGGTTTCTTTTTTTTAAGATTTTATTTATTTATTCATGAGAGAAACAGAGAGAGAGAGAGAGAGAGAGAGGCAGAGACACAGGCAGAGAGAGAAGCAGGCTCCATGCAGGGAGCCTGACCTGAGACTCGATCCAGGGTCTGCAGGATCACAGCCCGGGCTGAAGGCGGCACTAAACCGCTAAGCCACCAGGGCCACCCTTTTTTTTTTGGGTTTTCATTCTCTTGTGAAGACTCACATGTACATGAAAATTCAATAAAATTTGTATGCTTTTTCTCCTGTTGATCACTTTTATGTCAGTTTAAGCTTAGTCCCAGTCAGAGGTCAAAGAGGATAGAGAATTTTTCCTCCATTACATTGGCCAAAAGTGATTATATGTATATACATGGTAGGTGTCAATAAAGGTATGGCATGTGAAGGAGAGTTAAAGAGGCTAATTAATATAAACCATCTGTTTCTTTGATTACTTGAGTTATTCCAAATGACCAAATGATTGTGATGGATAAATCCAAGGTCCTCCATCACATCGGGGAATAGCTTCCAAATATTTGTCTATAGTTGGATGACACAGATTTACCAGATAGAACATAATCAGAAAATACCAACATTTTCACCTTCTTCGGTGTGTTACCTAAACTACCTCATACATCCTTTGTGGTTTTCTGTGACCCCTCCCCCAAATGTTGGAAATTTTTGTTTAATTAAAAGATACAGGCAAGACTAACATTGACTTTTCAGAGGATTTTGAAGGTTTAAAAAACTTCCAACAACTTATAATTTTTCTAGATGAGGAAATTGAAGCCCAGACTTTTCTTTTCCCTATCCTCTTCATCTATCGGGATATAGTGGTTTATAGCAAGGAACATATATTTGGTCTTCATACCCATTTCTGTCACAGAGCTTCTAAAATGCCTGCATGTCATCACCTAGGAAATTAAAGTTGTCTCTTATTATGTTAATGAGGTGACTTTTGTAAAGCATCTAAGGGAGGAGTTAAGATGGTACAGGAGTAGGTGGACCCTAAGCTTGCCTCATCCCTGGAACACAGCTTGATAAATATCAAATCATTCTGAACACCCAAGAAATCAATCTAAGTACTGAGTACAAACTACACATCTACAGGTAGAAAAATGTCCACCTCATGGAAGAAACCAGTTTCTTTTAACAAGCAGACCAAAACACACAGTGGACAAAGTCCAAATACTGCGCCCCCACCCCCACCCCACACACACACAAACACTGCAGGTAAGGAGAAACTCTGCAGAGGAGTGAGCTGAGGGAAGTAATAGCCAAAGCACAATAGCAGAGTGCACACTCAAGCACATCCTGAAACACCAGGTCCAAGACAGTATAGGACCTCTTCTTAATATAGCTGTTACACTGAGGAGCAGGAAATATAACAGGTTTCCTAATAATCACACCCACATAAAAACGGTGACCTAGACAAAATGAAATGACAAAGGAATTCACCCCAAAAGGAAAAAAAAAAAAAAAAAAAAACAGGAAAAAGTAAGAGCTAGGGATTTAATTAATAGAAATATAAGTAAGATGCCTGAATCAAAATTTCAAACACCTATTATAAGGATACTAGCTGGGCTTGAGAAAAGCTAGAAGACACTAGAGAATCTCTTATTGCAGACATAAGAAAACTAAAAACTAGTTTTTAGTTTTATTCAAGCTGAAATGAAAGATGCTATAACTGAGATGCAAAACTGACCAGATATAATGACAACAAGCATGGATGAAGCAAAGGAATAGATCAGTGATACACATGATAGAATTATGGAAATTAACGAATCTGAAAAGAGGAGATAAAGGAAGGCATTGGATCATGAGTGTAGATGAAGGGAACTCAGCAACTCCATATGGCATAATAACATTTGTACCATTGGATTCACAGAAGAAGAAGAGAAAAAGAGACAGAATGTTTATTTGAGCAAATAATAGCTGGAAACTTTGCTAATCTGGGAAAGGAAGCATCAAAACCCAAGAAACAGAGAGAATTCCCATTAATTTCAACAAAAGCCAGCCATCACCAATATATGTCATAGTCAAATTCACAAAATACATTGACAAAGAAAGAATTCTTAAAGTAAAATGGAAAAACTGTCTTAACTTGGGATGCCTGGGTGGCTCAGTGGTTGAACATCTGCCTTTGGCTCAGGGCATGATCCTGGAGTCCCAGGATCAAGTCCCACATGGGGCTTCATGCTGGGAGCCTACTTCTCCCTCTGCCTATGTCTGTGCCTCTGTCTCTGTGTCTCTCATGAATAAATAAATAAAATCTTTTTTAACAGGTCTTTAAGTACAAGGGAAGACCAATCAGGTTCACAGAGATCTGTCCACAGCAATTTGACAGGGCAGAAGACAATGGTATGATATACTTAATATGCTGAATTGGGAAAAATATGCAGCGAAGAATGCTTTATCCAGCAAGGCTATCATTCAGAATAGAGGGAGAGATAGAATTTCCCAAAGAAAAACTAAAGGAACTTGTGACCACTAAAGCAATCCTGCAGGAAATATTAAAGAGGATTCTTTGGGCGAGAAAAAGATCAAAAGTAACAAAGACTACAAAGGAACAAGGAACATCACCAGAAACAACATTACCCATAGCACAATGGCACTAAGTTTTGATCTAGTATCAATAATCATTTTGAGATAAGGAGGCAGGGCAAGATGGCAGAAGAGTAGGGTCCCCAAGTCACCTGTCCCCACCAAATTACCTAGATAACCTTCAAATCATCCTGAAAATCTATGAAATCGGCCTGAGATTTAAAGAGAGAACAGCTGGGAATGCTACAGTGAGAAGAGTTCGCACTTCTATCAAGGTAGAAAGATGGGGAAAAAAGAAATAAAGAAACAAAAGGCATCCGAGGGGGAGGGGTCCCGCGAGGAGCCGGGCTAAGCCCGGGGGGAGTGCCCCCAGGGCAGGAGAGCCCCATCCCGGAGAAGCAGGAACTTCACCAATCTTCCCGAGGGGAAAGGAGCTCCCAGGGAGTTAGAACAGGACCCCAGGAGGAGCGGGGATGCTATCAGGCTCCCAGGGACACTAACAGAGCACCTGCGCCCCGGGGAGAGTGTGCCACACCCCGCGGCTGAGCTCCCGGAAGGGCTGCAACGCGCCCACGGCTGGACCCAGGAGCAGCTCAGAGGCGGCTCAAGCAGAGGAAGAGGCTCCACGCGGAGGAGGTTGCGCGGCCCCAGGAGCAACTCAGAGGGGCTCAGGCAGTGGCTCCACGGAGATGGGGCTAGGCGGCTGGGAGCCCGAATCCAACAGCGCAGGCCCAGGAGCACAGGGCGCCAGGGACACAGCTCAGGATCCGGCCTCCCCCCGGGACAGGCAGAGGCCAGGAGGGCCCAGGACAGCAAGGACGCTCCTGCCCCAAGCTGAGCAGATCAACGGCCATGGCCCCAGAGCATCCAGGCCCCTGCAGACTGAGAGATCCGTAGATACTGCAAGAGCTGAATCCAGGGCGCCAGAGCTGGCTGCCGCCACTGTGGTTGTTCCTCCTGGGGACTCACAGGATAAACAACCCCCACTGAGCCTCAGAGTGGCCTCACCTGATAAGCAGCTTAAAAATCACTCACTGAGCCCTGCCCGAGGCAGGGGGCTGAGCAGCTCCTCCAAGTGCTAAAACCTAAAAATCAGCAAACAGGCCCCTCCCCAGAAGACCAGCTAGACAGACAGGGGAAAAACAAATTATTGACCAAGGAGCACTACAAACTTCCAGGGGAAGTCAAGGGACTTACAGTATACAGAATCAGACGATACTCCCCCTTGTTTTGTTTTTTTTGTTTTGTTTTGCTTTGTTAGTTTTTTTTTTTTTTTTTTGCTTTTTGATTTCTGTTTGCTCCCCCCTCCCTTTCCTTTTCTATTTTCTTCTCTTTTCTTTTTCCTTTTTCTCTTCTTTTCTTCCTTTTTCTTTTTTCTTTTTCTCTTTTCTTTCCATCTTTCTCTCCTCTCTTTTTCTCCTTTTCCCAATACAACTTGTTTTTGCCCACTCTGCACTGAGCAAAATGACTAGAAGGAAAACCTCACCTCAAAAGAATCACGAACAGTACTCTCTCCCACAGAGTTACAAAATTTGGATTACAATTCAATGTCAGAAATCCAATTCAGAAGCACTATTATAAAGCTACTGGTGGCTCTAGAAAAAAGCATAAAGGACTCAAGAGACTTCATGACTGCAGAATTTATAGCTAATCAGGCAGAAATTAAAAATCAATTGAATGAGAATCAATCCAAACTAGAGGTCCAAACGACGAGGGTTAACAAGGTGGAAGAACAAGTGACTGACATAGAAGACAAGTTGATGGCAAAGAGGGAAACAGGAAAAAAGAGACAAACAATTAAAAGATCATGAGGATAGATTAAGAGAAATAAGTGACAGCCTGAGGAAGAAAAATCTATGTTTAATTGGGGTTCCTGAGGGCACCAAAAGGCACAGAGGTCCAAAATATGCATTTGAACAAATCATAGCTGAAAACTTTCCTAATCTGGGAAGGGAAACATCCAGGAAATAGAAGGATTCCCCCCCCTAAAATCAATAAAAACCGTTCAACACCTCGACATTTAATAGTGAAGCTTGCAAATTCCAAAGATAAAGAGAAGATCCTTAAAGCAGCAAGAGACAAGAAATCCCTGAATTTTATGGGGAGGAGTATTAGGGTAACAGCAGACCTCTCCACAGAGACCTGCCAGGCCAGAAAGGGCTAGCAGGATATATTCAGGGTCCGAATTGAGAAAAACATGCAACCAAGAATACTTTATCCAGCAAGGCTCTCATTCAGAATGGAAGGAGAGATAAAGAGCTTCCAAGACAGGCAGGAACTGAAAGAATATGTGACCTCCAAACCAGCTCTGCAAGAAATTTTAAGGGGGACTATCAAAATTCCCCTTTAAGAAGAAGTCCAAAGAAACAATCCACAAAACCAGGGACTGAATAGGTATCATGATGACACTAAACTCATATCTTTCAATAGTAACTCTGAACGTGAATGGGTTTAATGACCCCATCAAAAGGCACAGGGTGTCAGACTGGATAAAAAAGCAGGACCCATCTATTTGCTGTCTACAAGAGACTCATTTTAAACAGAAGTACATTTACAGCCTGAAAGTAAGAGGTTGGAGAACCATTTACCATTCAAATGGTCCTCAAAAGAAAGCAAGGGTAGCCATCCTTATATCAGAGAAACTAAAATTTACCCCGAAGACTGTAGTGAGAGATGAAGAGGGGCACTATATCATACTTAAAGGATCTCTCCAAGAAGAGGACTTAACAATCATCAATATATATGCCCCAAATGTGAGAGCTGCCAAATATATCAATCAATTAATAACTAAAATTAAGACATCCTTAGATAATAATACACTTATACTTGGTGACTTCAATCTGGGGCTTTCTACATTAGTTAGGTCTTCTAAGCACAACATCCCTAAAGAAACAAGGGCTTTATGATACACTTGACCAGATGGATTTCACAGATATCTACAGAACTTTACATCCAAACGAACTGAATACACATTCTTCTCAAGTGCACATGAAACTTTCTCCAGAATAGACCACATACTGGGTCACAAATCAGGTCTGAACCGATACCAAAAGATTGGGATCGTCACCTGTGTATTCTCAGACCATAGTGCCTTGAAATTAGAACTAAATCACAACAAGAAGTTTGGAAGGACTTCAAACACGTGGAGGTTAAGGACCATCCTGCTAAAAGATGAAAGGGTCAACCAGGAAATTAAGGAAGAATTAAAAACATTCATGGAAACTAATGACAATGAGGATACAACCATTCAAAATCTTTGGGATACAGCAAAAGCAGTCCTGAGGGGGAAAAACATCGCAGTACAAGCATCCATTCAAAAACTGGAAAGAACTCAAATACAAAAGCTAACCTTACACCTAAGGGAGCTAGAGAAAGAACAGCAAATAGATCCTACACCCAGCAGAAGAATAAAGTTAGTAAAGAATCGAGCAGAACTCAACAAAATCGAGACCAGAAGACCTGTGGAACAGATCAACAGAACCAGGAGTTGGTTCTTTGAAAGAATTAATAAGATAGATAAACCATTATCCAGTCTTATTACAAAAAAGAGAGAGAAGACTCAAATTAATAAAATCATGAATGAGAAAGGAGAGATTACTATCAACACCAAGGAAATACAAACGATTTTAAATTGTTTTAATTGATTTTAAAAACATATTATGAACAGCTATACGGCAATAAATTAGGCAATCTAGAAGAAATGGAAGCATTTCTGGAAAGACACAAACTACCAAAACTGGAACAGGAAGAAATAGAAAACCTGAACAGGTCAATAAGCAGGGAGGAAATTGAAGCAGTCATCAAAAACCTCCCAAGACACAAAAGTCCTGGGCCAGATGGCTTCCCAGGGGAATTCTATCAAACGTTTAAAGAAGAAACCATACCTATTCTACTATAGCTGTTTGGAAAGATAGAAAGAGATGGAGTACTTCCAAATTCATTCTATGAGGCCAGCATCACCTTAATTCCAAAACCTGACAAAGATCCCACTAAAAAGGAGAATTATAGACCAATATAAACCAATATCCCTGATGAACATAGATGCAAAAATTCTCAAGAAGATACTAGCAAATATAGATTTAACAACACATTAAGAAAATTATTCACCATGACCAAGTAGGTTTTTTTTCCCAGGACACAAGCCTGGTTCAAAACTCATAAAACAATCAATGTGATTCATCATATCTGCAAGAGAAAAACCAAGAACCATAGGATCCTCTCATTAGATGCAGAGAAAGCATTTGACAAAGTACAGCATCCATTCTTGATCAAAACTCTTCAGAGTGTAGGGATAGAGGGCACATTCCTCAGCATCTTAAAAGCCATCTATGAAAAACCCACAGTAAATATCATTCTCAATGGGGAAGCACTGGGAGCCTTTCCCCTAAGATCAGGAACAAGACAGGGATGTCCATTCTCACCACTGCTATTCAACATAGTACTAGAAATCCTAGCCTCAGCAATCAGACAACAAAAAGGCATTAAAGGCATTCAATTGGCAAAGAAGTCAAACTCTCCCTCTTCGCCGATGACATGATACTCTACATGGTAAGCAATTCTTTACTACTCCCTGGCATAATTGGAACAATTTTCTCACCTCTAGTGCGAAAGCTGATTCAGTGTCTAGTTCCTAAGACCACTTGTCAAGTTCCTAAGACCACTTGGCAAGAACAGTTTAACAATGCTTTAGGGCAGCCCGGGTGGCCCAGTTGTTTAGCGCCGCCTTCAGCCCAGGGCCTGATCCTGGAGACCCAGGATCCCGTCCCACATCAGGCTCCCTGCATGGATCCTGCTTCTCCCTCTGCCTGTGTCTCTGCCTGTGTGTGTGCATGTGTGTCTCTCATGAATAAATAAATAAAAATCTTTTAAAAAATAAAATACAAATAAAAAATAAACAATACTTTAAGGGGAAGTATAAGAACTGAGTGGCCAGCCCAGCCACATGGGTGGTTCAGGGAGAAGAACTAAGTTGTTTGTTTTTTCCTTTTCCTCATGTACTCATTTAGTGATAGTCTCTGGTCTGAATCTATCATTCTTATTTACAAGATTAAAAGGGTATACAAATTCTAAGTGTATCCCTGATCTCATATTGGGTGGGTAAAGCATTAATATGTGTGCGCATCCCATAAATCCTTCCTACAGACTATAAAATTACAATTATGGATGTGGATATTTCTTTTATAAAGCTTTTTCTCTATGTGTGGCTGCAGTATTTTTTCTAAACCATTCTGACCTCAACGTTCAGTCAAACTGATTGGTTATTTTTCTGCCCAGTGATTGGAACAGATTTTTCCATGTCTCTGCTGCTGTGGGACAGGAACTCAGTTAATTATTTCTGCCTAAATTTACAATTGATGTAGTTCTATAATGATTTTGTCTTTATGTGTATAGAAATAATTGATATCTAGTTTCCTTGTGTTGTTTATTAGATCACAAACTTCTAGGCTTTAAGACATTTATCTTTTATTTGAATCATGAAATGTATCTGTTATATGATTATAACTCTGCCTGGTATTGGTTGTATATTACAACAAATATAATTTTAGCAGTGGTCTCACCTGAGTCTGACATTTAGACATAACTGAATTAATATAATTAGTTGGTGGAAATAAGCCACAGGGTTCATTTATGTGGGCTTAGTCACTTGGAGAGGATGCCTAAGAGAAGGCAAAGAGGAGTTGTGAAAAGGAGATGAGAAGAAGGAGATGAAGAAAAGGCAGGAAGAGTCTTATAAGTGGGTGCTTGATTGGCAAAAGATGAAATGAGGGGAACTAATGTTAGAAAGACAACTCAAATTAAAGAGAGAAAATGCTTCATGAGTAGGAACATCAATTTGAATGTCAAAACCCCCCACAAAAGTGTTATTAAAAAGTGGAATAAATATATCATTGATAATAAAACATTATTTTGACTTTTTCCAGCACTCAGAAAATGAACCATTAGTATATAAAAGCTCCAAGAAAATATGCACGCATCTTATTGAGTCTCTACAACCTCTCCTTC
Organism: Canis lupus familiaris; assembly: GCF_011100685.1. Taxonomy (NCBI): domain Eukaryota; kingdom Metazoa; phylum Chordata; class Mammalia; order Carnivora; family Canidae; genus Canis; species Canis lupus. Next base: position 71,532,298 of record NC_049260.1, read on the forward strand.
AATTCTGTCATTAACACTGAATGTAGATTTATAAAAACAGATAAATTAAACTGAGAAAAGCTAGATTGAACGAATTTTTTGGGAAGCCCTATACTAAATAATTAAGGTAGAGTTGAGGGGGAATTTGTGGTGTATTTCCTAAAGGAAAGTAGAAGTTAGCCATGTAGAATTTTCTACAAGTTGCCTTCATTTTTGTGGCAATAACTCTTCTCTGTTATGAATACACAATATTTTTTAATGAGTGGCAGCCTTAGAAACTGAACAGACTATTACCCCAAGGTTTTTTAAAGGAGAATGATAAATCTCCATCATATTCTAAAACAAATACATTTTAGTCAATCATAAAGACCATACAATACTCATGAAATTGCAAGGAAAAACAATGATTCTGTCAAGAACAAACAGATAGAATGTTAAGCCTCTCTGCAATTCTTGTTTTTTTCCCAAGTGCTAGAAGTGTTGGCAGACATGTGTATGTGGGGCCCTGATAATAAGCGAATGAAAACATTTAACCTCTGGACCAGATAAACTGTATAGAGGATTCAGGTCTGATTGTGTAATGTCTAGGGGAAGCCACATAAGATGTCAGTAAAAACTAGGCTGGTATCAATCAAATATTAGATTCACCAGCTTCTAGGAAATGCATTACCATCTAATTAAGTGACTATCTAAATGGAAAAAGAATAAGATAATTTTGTTTTAATAAGCTACTGCTTTTGGAAAGAGTAGTTTATAGAAAACAAAATTATCAAGTTAGGAGGTATTTATAGAGATAATTTAGATGCAACTTTTCAATTTCCAAATAGGTAAACTAAGATCCAGTAAAGGGAAGTAATTTCCTCCAGGAAGGTGTGTAGAAAAGCAAAGACCTAACTTGCTACTGCTGAATCTACATATGCTTGGGTAGAGCTGTTTGCAAAATGTTACAACCAGCCTTCTTGAATACTATTCCAGATTTTTCTCCACTAGAGGTTTCAAAATTCTTATTCACAATATAAAATATTCCCTAACATTTGCACTCAGGGCATTCTATGAGAAAAGGAAAGTAGATATTGCAGGTAATAATGACAGATACAAAAGAGGCTAAGGTCGAAAAGAATTCAAATACAAAAGCTAACCTTGCACCTAAAGGAGCTGGAGAAAAAAAAACAGCAAATAGATTCTACACCGAGCATAAGAAGAGAGTTAATAAAGATTCAAGCAGAACTCAATGAAGTAGAAACCAGAAGCATTGTGGAACAGATTAACAAAAACAGGAGTTGGTTCTTTGAAAGAATTAATAAGATAGATAAACCATTAGCCAGCCTTATTAAAAAGAAGAGAGAAAAGACTCAATAAAATCATAAATGAGAAAGGAGATATCAACACCAATACCAAGGAAATACAAACTATTTTAAAAATTTAATATGAGCAGCTATATGCCAATAAATTAGGCAATCTAGAAGAAACGGACACATTCTGGAAAAACACAAACTACCAAAACTAGAACAGGAAGAAATAGAAAATCTGAACAAGCTGATCACCACAGAGGAAATTGAAGCAGTCATCAAAAACCTCCCAAGACACAAAAGTCCAGGGCCAGATGGCTTCCCAGGGGATTTCTATCAAACATTAAAGAAGAAACCATACCTGTTCTACTAAAGCAGTTCAGAAAGAGAGAAATAGATGGAATACTTCCAGACTCGTTCTATGAGGCCAGCGTCACCTTAATTCCAAAACCAGACAAAGACCGCACCAAAGGAGAAATATAGACCAATATCCCAGATGAAAACGGATGCAAAAATTCTCAACAAGATATTAGCCAATAGGATCCAACAATACATTAAGAAGAGTATTCAACATGACCAAGTGGGATTTATCCCCGGGATGCAAGGCTGGTTCAACACTCATAAAGAAATCCATGTGATTGATCATATCAGCAAGAGAAAAAAGAAGAATCGTATGATCCTTTCAATAGATGCAGAGAATGCATTTGACAAAATACAGCATCCATTCCTGATCAAAACTCTTTGGAGTGTAGGGATAGAGGGAACATTCCTCGACATCTTAAAAGCCATCTACGAAAAGGTCACAGCAAATATCATTCTCAATGAGGAATCACTGGGAGACTTTTCCCTAAGTTCAGGAACATGACAGGGATGTCCACTCACGACTGCTATTCAACACAGTAGTAGAAATCTTAGGCTCAGCAAACATGCAACAAAAAGAAATAAAAGGCATTCAAATTGGCAAAGAAGAAGTCAAACTCTCCCTCTTTGCAGATGACATGATACTGACCATAGAAAACCCAAAAGACTCCACCCCAAGATTTCTAGAACTCATATAGCAATTGGGCAGTGTGGCAGGATACAAAATCAATGCCCAGAAATCAGTGGCATTTCTATACACTAACAATGAGACAGAAGAAAGAGAAATTAAGGAATCAATCCCATTTACAATTGCACCCAAAAGCATTAGATACCTAGGAATAAACCTAACCAAAGTGGTAAAGGATCTATACCCTAAAAACTACAGAACACTCCTGAAAGAAACTGAGGAAGACACAAAGAGATGGGAAAATATTTCATGCTCATGACTGGAAGAATTAATATTGTGAAAATGTCAATGTTACCCAGGGCAATTTACACTTTTAATGCAATCCCTATCAAAATACCGTGGACTTTCTTCAGAGAGTTAGAACAAATTATTTTAAGATCTGTGTGGAATCAGAAAAGACCCCAAATAGCCAGGGGAGTTTTAAAAAAGAAAAGCATAGCTGGGGGCATCACAATGCCAGATTTCAGGTTGTACTACAAAGCTGTGGTCATCAAGACAGTGTGGTACTGGCACATAAACAGACACATAGATCAATGGAACAGAATGGAGAATCTAGATATGGCCCCTCAACTTTATGGTCAACTAATATTCGACAAAGCGGGAAAGACTATCCACTGGAAAAAGGACAGTTTCTTCAATAAATGGTGCTGGGAAAACTGGACAGCCATGTGCAGGAGAATGAAACTGGACCATTATCTTACACCATAGCCAAAGGTAAACTCAAAATGGATGAAAGATCTAAATGTGAGACAAGAATCCATCAAAATCCTCGAGTAGAACACAGGCAACACCTTTTTTTGAACTTGGCCACAGCAACTTCTTGTAAGATACACCTACGGAGGCAAGGGAAACAAAAGCAAAAATGAATTATTGGGACTGCATCAAGATAAAAAGCTTCTGCACAGCAAAAGAAACAGTCCCCAAAACTGAAACACAATCTACAGAATAGGAGAAGATATTTGCAAATGACATCAGATAAAGGGCTAGGATCCAAGGTCTATAAAGAATGTATGAAGCTCAACAGCAAAGAAACACACAATCCAATCATGAAATGGGCAAAAGACATGAAGAGAAATCTCAAAGAAGAAGACATAGACATGGCCAACAAGCACAGGAGAAAATGCTCCACATCACTGGCCATCAGGGAAATACAAATCAACACCACAATGAGATACCACCTCACACCAGTGAGAATGGGGAAAATTCACAAGACAGGAAACAATAAATGTTGGAGAGGATGTGGAGAAAGGGGAACCCTCTTGCACTGTTGGTGGGAGTGTGGACTGGTACAGCCACTCTGGAAACTGTGTGGAGGCTCCTCCAAGAGTTAAAAATAGAGCTACCCTACGACCCAGCAATGGCACTGCTGGGGATTTACCCCAAAGATTCAGATGCAGCAAAACGCTGGAACACCTGTACCCCGATGTTTCTAGCAGCAAAGTCCACAATAGCCAAAATGTGAAAGGACCTAAGTGTCCATCGAAAAATGAATGGATAAAGAAGATGTGGTATATGTATACAATGGAATATTACTCAGCCATTAGGAACGACAAACACCTACTATTTGCTTCAACGTGGAGGGACCTGGAGGGTATTATGCTGAGTGAAATAAGTCAATCGGTAAAGGACAAACATTATATGGTCGCATTCATTTGGGGAATATAAAAATTAATGAAAGGGAATAAAGGGAAAGGAGAGAAAATGAGTGAAAATATCAGTGAGGGTGACAAAACTTGAGAGACACCTAACTCTGGGAAAGGATCAAGGGGTAGTGGAAAGGGAGGTGGGCGGGGGGTTGGCGTGATTGGGTGATGGGCACTGAGGGGGGCTCTTGGCAGAATGAGCACTGGCTGTTATGCTATATGTTGGCAAATTGAACTCCAATAAAAAAATTTTTTTAATAAAATAAAATTAAAAAATAAAACAAAAAATTAAATATAAAAAAATAAATAAAGATGCTAAGGTCTAATCAGAAATGATTCCAATTTACCTATGAACATAAATCCAAGTTAAACCCAGGTGAATCAAAGTGTGTTCCTACAATTTGAGCATAGGGCTCTCTATGATCATCCTCATTTTGTCTTACATAAAGCGTATTTGCTCAGTTGCAATATTCCTAATAGCCAAAAATAGCAAAGAATGCCTCTCTTAGTCTTTTTTTAAGTTATGTATTCCATTCTTCTCTCACACTCAATGTTATACCCTTTCTTGCAACAGAAAATATTATGCCACTCATTGGCCATACAACTTTGGGCAAGACATTTAATTTCTCTAAGGTCTGATTTCCTCATGTGTAAAGGACAGTTTCCAGAGTTAAGTAAAGTCAGTATGCAAAAGTGCTTGATGAATAGTATGTATTGCATATACACAGTAGTTGAATATGAATGTTTGGGAAAACATTATTTTCTGATACTAACCTGGAATTGGTTCATGGAAAATGAAATAGAATTACAACATAAAATGATCATTTGTAGGCTCTTTTTTATATATAAATTTATTTTTTATTTGTGTTCAATTTGCCAACACATAGAATAACACCCAGTGCTCATCCCGTCAAGTGCCTACCTCAGTGCCCGTCACCCAGTCACCCCCACTCCCCGCCCACCTCCCCTTCCACCACCCCTAGTTCGTTTCCCAGAGTTAGGAGTCTTTCATGTTCTGTCTCCCTTTCTGATATTTCTCACTCCGTTTTTCTCCTTTCCCCTTTGTTCCCTTTCACTATTTTTTATATTCCCCAAATGAATGAGGCCATACAATGTTTGTCCTTCTCCAATTGACTTATTTCACTCAGCATAATACCCTCCAGTTCCATCCACGTTGAAGCAAATGGTGGGTATTTGTCGTTTCTAATGGCTGAGTAATATTCCATTGTATACATAGACCACATCTTCTTTATCCATTCATCTTTTGATGGACACCAAGGCTCCTTCCACAATTTGGCTATTGTGTACATTGCTGCTATAAACATCGGGGTACAGGTGTTCTGGCGTTTCGCTGCATCTGAATCTTTGGGGTAAATACCCAGCAGTGCAATTGCTGGGTTGTAGGGTTTTTGATAACAGACTAATTAGTGGATAGCCTCTCCTTCTAAAGTCTAATATACGGATTCCATGGTATTTTTTTCTATCCTCCAGCTTTTTCCTTAGATATGAATTGACTTTTGGAGTTTTACACTTTCTTGCTTGCACAAGCCACATCCATAATAATCTCCAGTTTTGGTTTCTTTAAAGTGAAATAAAAATTTAAGAAGACCTATGAGAAGATGTGACAAAATATGATATTTGCTTCAAAATAATTACAATGGAAGAGTGAGTGAGGTATAGCTGAAACAAAATTGAACATGTATAGGTTGCTGTTGAAGCTGAGTGATGAGAATATCATTTTAATTTTATTTGACTCTAATTCTAGATATATTTTAATTTTTCTATAAAATAAAAAAGAAAACATGAAGCAATCTGAATATAGAATCACTTAATGTTTATAATTTCTCCCATCTTTTCTTTTCTCTCACCTATATCTAATTTGACAGATTTTGTTTTAGCACTCTACCTTCTCTATGTCTTACAAGGGCACTCAATCTAGATTTCATTGAAGCAACAGATCACTTTTCATTCATATTTCATCAGCTTACATAATTTTTAATTAAATCACATAATCACATCATTATGTACAACTGGCATAAGTAGAATTGGAACAAACTCAACTAATTTTCAGTAAGTGTACAGCACAAAAGGTTGAAGTATCTGGGCAAACTAAACACTTCTAACCACATTACTAGCCACAAGCAGTTAGTATACTATGGCCATTGGTCACTGGGTCTTACTGGGAGTCAATTAATCCAGAAAGCTGCTTAAGTGAAAGTTCACTGAGAGGGAATCTATTGTGTAGTTACTGTCATTATTATTATTATGTTTTCCTACTTTTTCAAACTGGCATTCTAAATTAATCTTTCATGATCTCAAACTTGGGAAAGTTGAAAATTTATGCTTGCCTCAAATGACCTTCTATAGTGTAATGGAGGCAATGGATGCAGCTATTTCATCTGCTTATATCTAGCAAGCACAGGGGTTAGGGAGTGTTTCTATTTCATATTCTTATTGTGTTTTTCTACTTTCTCACAACTCTCTGATTTAGCTTGCTCATTTAAAAAAAGTAGAAATTAGGTTGTTTTACAGACATTGGCTTTGGCAAGAAGCCTGATTACATTTGCTAAGCCTTCTAGTAGCAATATCAAGGAATTAATTAAAATGCTGAGACCAGAGTACCTACCCAGAGAGATAAAGAATGAATGTTCTGTAGTCCCCAGCTCTAAGTTTCTGCATTTGTTGAAATACCTTTAGGAAGTAATTCAGTTATTTCACTCTGCTTGGTGACAAAAGGTGATATGACACACCATTTTTTTTCCTAGTGATAAAACTATAGGAATCAAAATTCCCTCCCGATCATCCTCCCTCCATGACACCTCATAAAGCTGCTTCCAGAATGAGCTAGTCAAAATTTTGAGTTACTTTTATCAAACATAAAGCTGCAGATGTTGGAAAGGACTGCTTTCCCTTTGTTTAACCACTTTAGTATGACTACCTCATGAACACAAAGGAGCAATTTTCCATCTCGGATATGCAACAGCAGCATGCATTCTGAGTCATGCACAGTCCACTCTTCAGAATGTGTGCTGTTAGCTCAGAGGGGCTAATAATCAAATTAGGCTGCTAACAAATGACAATTTATAATGCTGAAACTAATGAGAGGTCAAAGAATTAACTCTGCAAGGAGTTTTAATTATCCTGTTCTTTGTGACTCCACAAGAACATTTTTAAAGGAAAACTGCCACTGGTACTTTTAGTTTCATTAAGAAGATTTACATAACCTATTACATAAATGGAAAATATGCACTTTCTTTCCAAGTAAAACAGGGATCTAAAACATTCTTTTCAGGGTTGAAAAGCAGGCATTGTCTTGACTTAATGTTCAATTAGAATACCATTCATGGGGGGGATCCCTGGGTGGCGCAGCGGTTTGGTACCTGCCTTTGGCCCAGGGCGCGATCCTGGAGACCCGGGATCAAATCCCACCTTGGGCTCCCGGTGCATGGAGCCTGCTTCTCTCTCTGCCTGTGTCTCTGCCTCTCTCTCTCTCTCTCTCTGTGACTATCATAAATAAATAAAAATTAAAAAAAAAAAAGAATACCATCCATGGAATCCTTTGCTACCCATAGCACTGATGAATGGAAAAACACAGAACATCTATACAAGGGAAATCTCTAGATTGGACAGAATATAGATAGAGAAAAACTGTAACAAACAAAGCAACAATAATAATTTTTTTCTGTCCTTGTTTACTGTGCCATTTCACTTGTTTTTTATTTCTTTTTTTTTTTTCCAGTTTCTTTGTGCTTATTGATGCCATGATGCTTAGGCCTTGACTAAAAAGTTCTGCAGTGGGTACAACTGTTACTTCTGCTGCTGCTTCTTGGTCTTCAGCTTCTCCCATGCTTGCTAAGCTGGTGGTGCATGGCATGTGTTTTCTTGGTCTGAAGATCCAGAAGCCTATACTTCTTGCCTTGTAGAATTTTCTGAGGTTCTTTCTGAGTCTGTTTAACAATGATGAGAATGCAGGCAATGGATTTGCAAACAACTCAGATCTTAGAGAGCCTGGATGTCATAATGCCTGTCACTTTGGTGACATGCAGCTGGTACAACTCCAACTTCGGGTCATCCAGCTGTTTCAACAGCTCTTTTTCTTGTAAGAAAGATCTCAAATTCTAACCTTGTCAATGGCTACACAAGCCACTACCACATAGTCTGAGGAAAAGAGCTTTTTTTACTCTTATTTGCACTTCACTCTCACATATACATCTATGCACACCACCACAACCACCATAGCCACCCTTTCTGCAGGACAAAATGCATGTAATCTTTCATGGCCTAACTTCTTTTGGATGAGCACTGGGTGTTATGCTATATGTTGGCAAATCAAACTCCAATAAAAAAATGTACAAAAAAAACAAACCAACCCAGAACTGTATATACTCACAAGCCATAAAAAGATAGGATTTATTAAAATAGATGGTACAGGTCAATAACATTTTGACAATTTGTAAATATCATCAAGAGAAAGTTTGGTATTCAATTTCTTAATTGTGTAGGGGAGGAAAAATAATTCTCTTTCTATACTCCTAGGTTCCTGGCTGCACACTAAAATTTGATGACTAGGGCTATAGTATAGCAATTATTGAATAAAGTGGAACCCATTTCTATGAGCTGTGTAGATATAGAAAAGCAGAAAGAAAAAGTGAAAGAAGAATTTAGCTAAAGGAACTAATCTACCCCAGACCCAAAGAGTGATGCTGCAGCCTACGAAGTAAGCACTGCATTTAATTGGAGCATTAAAAAAAAAGTTTGTTTACCTATTTATTTACTTGAGAGAGAGAGCAACTGCAAGGAGGGGGAGAGGGGAAAAGAGAGGTAGAGAGAGAATCCCAAGCAGACTCCACACTGAACACAGAGCTTGACTCAGGGCTCAAGCTCACAACTCTGATATTGTAACCCAAGTTGAAACCAAGAGCCAGACACCTGCTCAACCAAGCCACCAATTAAAATATTGGAGCAATTTAATAATAGAATGAGGTAAAAAAGAAAAATGAAAGAAGAAAGAAAGAGAGAGAGAAAAGAAAAGAAAAATGTGAAAGGAAAAGGAAGCATTCAGCAATGAAAGAACAAAAAGATTTGAGGAAGAAAGAGACTGATTTACAAGAAAAGGTGAAAGGGATTTAAAATGTAGCCTTACTAAGTGATCACTAAGCAGAGGTGTGATAACAGTTTACAAATGTTTGAATTGTATCCCAAAAAGAGGAAGATAAATTTGTTAAGTAAGAACAAGAAAGGATAACTAGATATTAAGAGAATGTAATTGACCAAATTCTCATTCCATATAACTCAACTTAAGTATTTTTGCCCTGCATATTGTATGCCCCTTTTGCCCTAAAGGATATACTCTCATTTTCCTCTCCCCAAAAGAGGCCTGAGCATCACTCTAATGTTTATGTCTGTTCACACACACTCTTCTGAAGGGGAACAGAATATACCACCTAAAAAATGTGCCTCTTTAACATAAGGATTATTTTGAGTTGATTATTTTTGAGGCTGCAAACACAAAGGAATCTCTATAAACAGAGTAGAAGTTGCCCTTTTGATAAGAAAATTTACATTTATAAGGGAAATTTCCATTTGTAAGGATATCTTCCTCCCTCTACCAGGAAGATAAGGATGACTATTTTTATCAAAGGAGAAGACACAACTTAAATCTGCATATCAAACCTTACTGTTGTTTACTGTGCTTTTCCTGGTAACCTCCCATAATTGCATCTCCACTCACCCTGACATTTTTTCTTTAGATAAAGATGGTATTTAAAGTGGTAGTTTGGGCCATTTGGGGGAATTTTACTCTCTGTTCCTGGATCTCTCTCCATGTATACAGGAGGTATACATGTTATCTATCAAACATCTGTTGTTTCACTCTTATTAATCTGTGTTTATTACAGATGGGTTTCAGCCAAGAACCTAGAAAGGTAGAGGAAAAATTTTTTCCTCCTTCTACCCCATGGGAGTTACCCAGGCCAGCATGCCTGCCATGACTTCTACATCTTTTCCAAAATTAGAGCCTAGATTCTCACTCCCCAAAGGCAAAGTCCATAGGTCCAGTGGCCTCAATACTTTAGGTGCATTATAGAAGAACCTGCATTGAGGCTGAAAAGTCTTCCATTTTGAGGAGCTGAGAAACTAATTGGCAGCAGGACAACATTCTGGCAAAACTGAGAGTAGTAATAATGAAGGATAGTAGGAAGAAAGGTAGGCAAGGGAAAGGGGCCCCATCCTATGACAAAATGAGCCTTAAAAGGATTTTACACCACCCTGGAAGGAGCCCTCCACCCTTTACCACAGGAACAACTACCTCAAAGGTAGATGAGCACGTGGACAAAAATATGATTGTGTGACAGATGTATGGAGGGTTAATCAGATTAAAACAGCCCACCATAAGCCCATAAGAACCACTAGACTTAGAAGCTCCAGTGGCAACCATCTCAGGTCCACTCTTGTCTTCATTGCTTTGTACTGTCACTCAATAAACTTTGCTTTACTATCATTCAATAAATTTTGCTTTGTCCCCCACCACTCTTTGGTCTACTTCTTCACTCTTTGAAGTGATATTACCAAGAACAATGGCACTAAAGGAAAAAAAAAAAAAAACCTGCAACAGCAAAACAGTCTTTTTGCTCCACCCCAGCTCCAGATTCCCAGACATCTCAGAACATAGAAGTAAATCCTTCCTGTAAGAGGCAAAAGGGATCAAATAAACAGCATCATATAAGGAATGTCTTAATATGTTAGATCTGAGAGCAGAGATGATCACTTTAAAAGAGTACTATGCAGAAAAAAATACTTAAATGAAATACAAGAATTATAAAGTTAGAATTTTAGACACTGGGGGATCTGAGTGCTGAGCTTTATAAGGGAAGAGGAATACCATCAGTGAACCAGCTTATTGCCTTAGTGACTCAATCGAGGAGGAAAAATAATTTTCCCTCTCCCCTTTTAAGTTCTTGGCAGAGTGCCCCCCAACAAAAGACAAATCAACAAACAAAAAACAAAAAGAAATCTGAAAACATGTATACCTCTTGTAAAAATGGTTAAAGACCCAGGAAAACTGACTAACTCCCCCAAATGGCCCAAGCCACCACTTTAAATACCATCTCCACCTAAAAACACACACAAAAAATGTTGGGATAGGAGAGGCCAGTTATGAGAGATTACAAGGAAAAACACAGTAGACAAGGGTAAAGCAACTATGCAGAATAAAGTCGGTGCCTTTTCCACTGATACAATTCTTTTTTGATTTATAGACATCTTTCTCTTCCTGGAAGAAAGAGGAAAACACTCTTACAGATAGAGATTTCACTTATAAATGTAAATTTCCCTAACAAAAAGGCAACTTCTATGCTGTTTTCAGAGATTCTTCTATGTCTGCACTCTCTCAAAACTAATCAGCCCAAAATAATACTCATGCAAAAGGCATATTTTGAGGTGGCATATTCTGCTTCCCTTAACCACATTAGTGACTCTAAACTACTGCACCTAATCCCACAGATCAATGACACCTAAGAATACTAGCATATTGGATCAATAGTACCCTCTTATACCCCCTAAAAATTCAGAAACACGAACTTGTGAGCGATTTACAGAGCACAAGTACTAAAAGTCTCATGCATCGCAGGATAGCAGTTTGCAACTTTAAATGCTCAATATTTTATTCAGATTTAAATAAGGATTCATATATACCACTTGTGCTTTCCCTCCTAGTCTTGTTAGGTTTTCTGATAGCCCACTTTACTATGGACTCACATGAACTTAGAATGCAGTTTAATCAGCCAAAAATTTCCTGCTTGAGAGAATTATCAAGTTAAAAAATGAGGCATAAGTGGCATAATTTAAGACTCAACCTAGCCTGGACTAAGAAAAAGAAATGCAGAGTAAGTGCTTAAAATATACCACTTGATGGATGGCCTGCATCATTGCTGCATCCATTCCATCTATATGTTTTATATACTAAAGTAGCACTACACTTTCCGAGGAATTTCACAATCCCATAGAAGATTCCCTTTCGGAGGGAGAAGCAAGATGGCAGAAGAGTATGTGTCCTCAACTCATCTGGCCCCACAAAATTACCTAGATAACTTCTAAAATATCCTGAACACCTATGAATTTGACCTGAGATTTAAAGAGAGAAGAGCTGGAATGCTCTTTAGAGAAAACTTTTCACTTCTAACAAGGTAGGAAGGTGAAAAAAATAAAAAAGAATAAAGTGGGGGAGGGGAACCATAAGTAGCCAGGTTAAAGCAGAGGGGTGAAAGCCTCTGGGGCAGGATAGCCCAGCCCTGGAGAAACGGGAACTTTAAAAATCCGAGCCAGAGTTTTCCCTGATGGAATAGTGCTTAACAGAGAAATCAAGCAGAATCACAGGAGGGGCAATGAAACCTCAAAATTCTCTGAGTCACTAAAAAAGGAGGGGCAACCAGGGGAAAGCTCACTGCAAAATGTGGTCCGATATTGGTAAAAGGCTGGAGCCCTGCAGCCTTCGGGGGCATTTGGGAGAAGCCAGTCTGTTAGGCAGGCTGGCTCCAATAGAGGTGGCTGTACCACATTCCCTTTGGGAGAAGCAGTCCCCAGGAGTACGGGTCCAGCAGCACAGGTCTCTGGACCCCAGGGCACACAAGCAATCAAAGCCAGTGATCCTTCCTTCCCCCGTGACAGGTGGAAGTGGAGAGGGCACAGGAAAGCAAGAATTCTCCTGCTACTGGGCACCCAGCGAGCTGTGCAGATCAGGGCACCTGCACCTGCTCCCTGGGAGCATCTGGGCCAGTGTGAACTGGGAGACTGTGGTTACTTATTCCCAGGGAGCTCAATTACAGAGCTGGAAATCTGGCCACCATCATTGTTGTTTTTCCTCTTTGTTTCATCTTGTGCCTGGAGAGGCAGGGCCTCTAGGGAACAAAGGCCTCACTGGATAAACAGCTCACACTGAGCCCAGCACCTGGCAAGGAACAAGACATCTCCGTCCAGGCACAGACACCTGGAATCAGAATGCAGACTCCTCCCCCAGGAGAACTGATGGAAGAAAAACGGAAGAGCAAGTTTATTGACCAACAGCACTGGAAAGCTCCAAAACTTAGGAAAAAAAGCATATAGAACTAAAGGGTCCTATTTTCTTTTTCCATTATGGCTTATATTTTTAACAGAGTAAAAACGTCCAATATTTTTTCTCTTTTCCTACTTTAACTACAATATTTTACAGATTCTTCATTTTTAAGTTTTTTTTTCCTTTTTGACTCTCATATTTATATACTTACATGTCTTATATTTTTCACTTCTGGATTCCCTTCAACGTATTCAATTTAATTTTTATAGATATACAAGATATGGGTATCTGTTTTTTGGTTTTTATTTTTTCTGCCTTGTTTTATTTTACAATGGTGGAAGTCAGTACCTTCTAAAACACAACCAACAAACATCCAGAACCAAGTGGAACACCATGCTTGTTCATTCTGTACGATTATATCCTTTCTTCCTTCCAATTCTTCCCCTTCCTTTCATCTTCCTTATATTTTTGTGGTCAATGTTGGGGCATTCTATATGTATTGCTGGTTTATATAAATTATGAATTGAGCATATTCTAACGTACAGAACAAAATACACTCAGAACCAAGAGGATCACCCTCTAAGACCCCTCAATTAGACTACATTCTCTCCACTACCACTTCTTAACCACCATCACCCCCCCTTTTTTTTCTTTTTCCTTTTTCCTTTTTTTATTTTTCTTCTTTCTTCTTCTTTGTTTTTGGTTTTAGGCTTTTTAATTTTTCTACTATGTTTTAAAATTTGTTTTTCACTTAGTGGTCCTCTTCTTTTATTTTGTTCTGTTCTTTTTCTTTTATTTTCTGGTCTCTGACCTCTTTGGAATCATCTAGGGTGTATTTTGCTTTGGTTCTGCTTGATATTTTTGACTCAGCTTGCTCAAACAGCCACTCTGCACTGGACAAAATTACTAGAAGGAAGAATTCACCACAAAAGAAAGAACCAGAAACAATACTTTGTGCACAGAGTTACAGAATTTGGATTTAAATATGTTGTCAGAAATTCAATCCAGAAGTACAGTTATAAAGCTGCAGGTAGCTCTAGATAAAAACATAAAGGACTCTAGACACTTCCTTACTGCAGAATTGAGATCTAATCATGCCCAAATTAGAAATAGGTTAAATGAGATATAATCCAAACTTGATATTCTAACCGCTAGGGTTGATGAGGTAGAAGAGAGAGTGAGTGACATAGAAGACAAGTTGATGGTAAGGAAGGAAGCAGAAGAAAAAAGAGAAAAACAATTAAGAGCCCATGAGGAAACACTTAGGAAAATAAATGATACCTTGAGAAGGAAGAATTAGAATACATCTAATTGGGATTCCAGAAGAGGCTGAGAGAGCGAGAGAGAGGACCACAAAGTATATTTGAACAAATTATAGCTGAGAACTTCCCTAATATGGTGAAGGAAACAGGCATTCAGATCCAAGAGATAGAGAGAACCCCTCCAAAAAAATCAGTAAAACCCGTTTAACACCTCGACATTTAATAGTGAAACTTGCAAATTTCAATGATAAAGGGAAAATTTTTAAAGAAGCTCGAGACAAGAGATTCTTAACTTATATGAGGAGAAATATCAGATTAACAGCAGAACTCTCCACAGGGACCCGGCAGGCCAGACAATGCTGGCATGATATATTCAGGGTACTCAACGAGAAGAACATGCAGCTAACAATAGTTTATCCAGCAAGGCTCTCATTCAGAATGGAAGGAGAGATAAAGAGCTTCCAGGATAGACATAAACTGAAAGGATATGTGACCACCAAAGCGGCTGTGCAAGAAATATTAATGGGGACCCTGTAAAAGAAAGAGGGAACTGAAAGACATAATCCAACAAAACAGGGACTGAATAGGTAATATGATGACACTAAATTCATATATTTCAATAGTTACTCTAAACATGAATGGGCTAAATGATCCCATCAAAAGAGCCTTTCCCCTGAGATCAGGAACGTGACAGGGATGTCCACTTTCACCACCATTATTCAACATAGTACTAGAAGTCCTAGCCTCAGCAATCAGACAACAAAAAGAAAAAAAAGGTGGTCAAATTGGCAAAAAAAAAAAAGTCAAACTCTCCCTCTTCACAGATGAAATGATACTGAAATGATACCTCAAAGACTCCACCCCAAGATTGCTAAAGCTCATACAGTAATTCAGGAATGTGACAGGATACAAAATCAATGCACAGAAAGTCATGGCATTTCTCTACACTAAGACTGAAGAAGAAGAAATTAAACAATAAATTGCATATTCAATTGCAGGCAAAAGCATAAGATACCAAGGAATAAACCTAAACAAAGAGGTAAAGGAGCTATACCCTAAAAACTATAGAACACTTCTTTAAAAAATTGAGGAAGACACAAAGTGATGGGAAAATATTCCATGCTCATGGATTGGGAGAATTAATGTTGCGAAAAGGTCTATGCTACCCAGGGCAATTTACACGTTTAATGCAATCCCTATCAAAATACCATGAACTTTCTTCAGAGAGTTGGAACAAATAATCTTAAAATTTGTGTGAAATCAGAAAAGACCCCAAATAGCCAGGGAATATTGAAAAAGAAAACCAATGCTAGGGGTATCACAAAGCCAGATTTTAAACTGTATTACAAAGCTGTGATCATCAAGACACTATGTAGTACTAGAAAAAAATAGTCACATAGATCAGTGGAACAAAATATAGAACCCTGAAATCAGTCTCAATTCTATAGTCAACTAATACTCAATAAAGCAGGAAAGAATATCCACTGGAAAAAGGACAGTCTCTTCAATAATTGGTTCTTGAAAAATTGGACAGCCACATACAGAAGAGTGAAACTAGACAATTCTATTATACCATACACAAAGATAAACTCAACATTGTTGAAAGATCGAAATATAGACAAGAATCCATCAAAATCCTAGAGGAGAACACAGGCAACACCCTTTTTGAACTTGGCCACAGCAACTTCTTGCAAGATACATCTATGAAGGCAAAGGAAACAAAAGCAAAAATGAACTCTTGGGACTTAACCAGGAGAAAAAGCTTCTGCACAGCAAAAGTAACAGTCAACAAAACTAAAAGACAACCTACAGAATGGGAGAAGATATTTGCAAATGACATATCAGATAAAGAGCTAGAATCCAAAATTTATAAAGAACTTATTAAACTCAACACCCAAGAAACAAACAATCCAATCATGAAATGGTCAGAAGACATGAATAGACATTTCTCCAAAGAAGACCTATACATGGCCAACAAGCACATGAGAAAATGTTCCACATCACTTGCCATCAGGGAAATACAAATCAAAACCACAATGAGATAGCCCCTCACACCAGTGAGAATGGGGAAAATTAACAAGACAGGAAACAATAAATTTTGGAGAGGATGTGGAGAAAGGGGAACCCTCTTGTACTGTTGGTGGGAATGTGAACTAGTACAGCCATTCTGGAAAACAGTGTGGAGGTTTCTCAAAAGATTAAAATATATCTACCCTCCAACCCAGCAATTGCACTGCTGAGGATTTACCCCAAAGATACAGGTGCAGTGAAATCCCAGGACACCTACATCCCAATGATCATAGCCACAATATCCACAATAGCCAAACTGTGGAAAGAGCCACAATGCCCTTCGACAGATGAATGGATAAAGAAGTTGTGTTCTATATATCCAGTGGAATATTACTCAGCAATCAGAAAGGACAAATACCCACCATTTGCCTCAACATGGATGGAACTAGAGGGTGTTATGCTGACTGAAGTCAATCAGAGAACAAAAATCATCATATGCTTTCACTCATGCAAGGAATATAAGAAATAGTGAAACGGTTTATAAGGGAAAGGAGGGAAAATGCGTGGGAAAAATTATAGACATTGACAAACCATGAGAGACTCCTGACTCTGGGAAACAAACAAAGGGTAGTGGAAGGGGAAGTGGGTGGTGGGATGGGGTAACTGGGTGATGGACACTGAGGAGGGCACTTGACGGGATGAGCACTGGGTGTTATACTATATGTTTGGAAATCAAACTTCAATGAAAACAAATGAAAAAAAAAAGATTCCTTTTCATTGAGTTTTAATTTGTGTTTAATATAGAACATATTTGAATGTCTCTTTATCAGCCAAATAGTATTTCTATCAGAATTAGATAAAGGCATAATTCCTAAGGCTATGAATTGCTATAGTGAATCTCTGTTGCTTTTGTCTTTCCAGTACCTTTTGCAACCTTTAGTTAGGGATAAAATCTTTCTTTCCTATGAGAAGACACAATCCATATGGTTTTATCTTGCCCTGGGCATAGGGGTGGTCTTTTGACACACAACTGGTCTTATGTCCTAAGACTGTCCAATCACAATACCATTTCCCTGGTCCCAACGACTGGTCCAGGGATGAGCACATGATTCACATCAGGCTAGCCAAATTGCTTAGTTGAAGTAGCTGCATGCAAGTCTAGAGTAGCTAATGGTCATCCTGTCATACCTGTGGAAGGGAGCTGTATGACAATGAAATTAAGCAGAAGTGATTCATGGAAAGAGAGAGTTAGATCTAGTTGTGCCTGGAGCTAATTGAAATACTTTTTTGACTTCACAGGTACATAATTAACTCTCTCTCTCTCCACCCTCCACCCCCCCCTTTTTGCTTAGGTTAGTTTGTATTGGGTTTCTGATACTTATAACCAAAATATTTCCAAATAACACATTTCCATAATTTACAATGGAAAAAAGAATTAAATATAGAGGAATACCTTATTTTATGTAATTGGTATCTTTTTCAGAAGTTGTAAATAAATATATTTTGAGAATCAAATTATAGGTGAAGGGTAGGAGAAAATGCCAACCCAAATTAGGCCTCTTTGGCATAAGGATTATTTTGTGCTGATTATTTTGAGAAACTGAAGACACAAGAGAAACTCTGAAAACAGAGTCCCTTTTGTAAGGGACATTTACATTAGAGAAGGGACTTGTGGGAGAAAGACATTGATTATTAGAGATCACTTTTGGGACCCCTGGGTGGCTCAGCAGTTGAGTGTCTGCCTTTGGCTTGGGGCGTGATCCCAGGTCCTGGGATCCAGGACCTCACTGGGCTCCCTGCAGGGAGCCTGCTTCTCTCTCAGCCTATGTCTATGCCTCTCTCTGTGTGTCTCCATGAATAAATAAATAGCATCTTCTTAAAAAAATAGAAAGAAAACTAAACATGAAGCCAATAAGCTCATTCCTTCCCCTCAGACACACAAATTGGTTCAACAGTGAAAATGGAGGTGAAACCAATATAATCAGAATGAATCTCAGAAGTTTTGAGTGCAAAAATTGAGATAATTTATATAGTTTTTCTGGGAATACTGAGGTAAAGATCCGTTTTTTTCTGGTGAATATGACAAAAGAGGCATGTATGTCTTGGTGCTGTTTACAGCCATTCTGGGAATATCTAGAAAGCAAGACTTATGATGGCAAAACTACACAAAAGGATGCAGCAGAGATACCAAAAGAACTAAAGTCCTTTGAGACTTGATACAGCTGCAAGATCAAGCCTTATCTAAAACTACACTGGAATTTACAGGTACATAGGCATTGTTATTTAAACCAGTTTGATTTGGTTATAAAGGGAGCACAATATGCTATCCCAAAATATGCTTTCTGGGCATAAATATTATTTTGGTTTGATTATGTTTGATTATGTGCAGACACAGGAGAACCTCAGGAAACAGAATAGAAGTTGCCTTTTGTTAGGGAAATTTATGTTTATAGGGGAAATCTCCACTTGTAAGGGTGTCTCCCTCTCTGTACCAGACTATTTAGGTGACTAATTCTCTAGAAACTTATGAATGGAGAAGTCAGCCACTTAAATCTATGTAACAACATACACTTGTCTACAATGCATTCTGTGATATTCTCCCATAAATAGATCCCCCAATTCTCAATATCTTTTGTCTCTATCTAGAAATAGTATTTAAGGTGGTGGCTTGGGCCATTTGGGGGTATTACTTAGTTTTCCTGGGTCTCTTCAATTTTTATAGGAATTATACATGGTATTTATCTTTTGTTTGTTTTTCTCCTGTTAATTTGTCTTATATTACAGGGGTCTTAGCCAAGAACTTAGAAGTAAAAGAAAAATTATTTTTCCTCCTTTGTAGGGTATTTGCCACAGAAAGTATTCATTCTAGTATATGAAAGATCCTTTTTTCCCCAATAGGGTATCTAGCAAAATCATTGTTATTCATGAGAATGTGACAAATACTTTAGAAATCCTAAGGAGGAAAAAGATTAAGAATTACTACTGTAAACTACAATATATAATATTAGAGTTTGCTTACTGGTACTGAATCTTAGTTTTAGTCTCACCTTTATGAGATTGTACCTAGTTCACCTGGGTTAGACTTTTGGATCTTCCCAAACTCTTTAACCTTCACAGTCAACTTCCTGCTTTGTCCACACATGACTAGTCACATCTCCTTATAAAGACTTAACCTTTGAGTTCAATCATATTAATCCAATCTCCAAAGTTTGTGTGAGATAATTTATAGGTTTATTCTTTCACTGTGAATAAGAGGAATATATATGACTGTATTGGTCTGTAATCTACTTACACAGGATGTTTTTAAATCCAGGAATATATCTGTTATGTAAAGAATTACTTTTTGACAGCTCTAAGAATCTGAAATATAGAAAAATATCAAGGAAATACAAAAAAGATCTTTCTATGAAGCCCAATTATATGTAATAAAGTTCTTGCAAAAATGTACATTGCTTCTGTTAGAGGGCCCACCCTCAGGTCCTTAGAGCTGTTTACTTTTATTTTTAACAGAATTTAAACAAAATTGATTTATTAGGCCATTAAAATTAGAAGTAATAAATTAGAAGTCTGTGTGTAGGAGAGAGAACTAAGCACTGGAAGAAAGGGAGGGAGAGAGGAAAGGAGAAAGAGAGACTGAGAAACAAAAGAGAGACTCAGAAACCACATTATCATGGAGCAAAAAAAGCTCATATACAAGAACTGATTTTGAAAGCAATATGATATCATGCATAGGGTGGTATAATCATTGGTATTCAATTGGATAAACCCTCTGAAAGTTAAATTACATTCAGTAACATTTATTTAAGAAGACATAGAAATATGCTATAGATTTTAGAAGTACTTCTCAAAGAATTAAGCTGTGGTTTTTAAAGAAATATACTTCAATTATAAGAAATAACATAGTTTGGGCATATATTAGGAGCTAAATGTATAAGATCTTTGAAAATTCACTTTACTTTCCTGTGGATACCATGTTTACTAAATGACAATTTAAATGTATGTATATGTGTATATCTGTTGAAAATAAATTCTTTTTTTTTTGAAAATAAATTCTTTTTTCTTTTGAAAATAAATTCTTTAAGTAGAACATTATTTACCTGCAAAAATGTTGTTGAGATGGACCTTATTTTCAACTACAAATAAGGACATATAATCTGACAGATTTTTCTCTAATTTACAAGTGTATTTATGTGAATAGCCTTGCAGATGCATAAAAACAAAATAATTACCCTTTATTTAGAATAATAAAGTGAGATGATATTAGGGCTGTTCAAAAAAAAACTCGGAGAAGGGGCAAGATGGTGAAAGAGTAGGGTCCCCAAGTCACCTGTCCCCACCAAATTACCTAGATAACGTTCAAATCATCCTGAAAATCTACGAATTCGGCCTGAGATTTAAAGAGAGAACAGCTGGAATGCTACAGTGAGAAGAGTTCAAACTTCTATCAAGGTAGGAAGACAGGAAAAAAAAAGAAATAAAGAAACAAAAGGCATCCAAGAGGGAGGGGCCCTGCGAGGAGCCGGGCTAAGGCCGGGGCGAGTAGCCCCAGGACAAGAAAGCCCCGTCCCAGAGAAGCAGGAGCTGCACCAATCTTCCCGGTGGAAAGGCGCCCTCAGGGAGTTAGAGCAGGACCCCAGGAGGGGCGAGGATGCCCTCAGGCTCGCAGGGACACCAACAGAGCACCTGTGCCCCAGGGAGAGCGTGCCACACCCCGAGGCCGAGCTCCCTAAAGGGATGCAGCGCCCCACGGCTGGACCTGGGAGCCCCTCGTAGGGGCTCAGGCAGAGGCTCCGCACGGGAAGGGCTGCGCGGCCCCGGGAGCAACTCCGAGAGGCTCAGGGGAGGGCTAGGCGGAGAGGGGCTGCCGGGCCAGCAGCACGAATCCAACAGCGCAGGCCCCGGAGCACAGAGCGCCGGAGACACAGCCCAGGATCCGGCCTCCCCCCAGGACAGGCAGAGGCCAGGAGAGCTCAGGAGAGCAAGGACACTCCTGCCCCGAGCTGAGCAGATCAGCGGCCCCGCCCCCCGGAGACTCCAGGCCCTGCAGGCGGAGTGCTCCAGACTTCCTGTGGGGGCTGAATCCAGGTATCCAGAGCTGCCACGCCACTGCTGTTGTTCCTCCTGGGGCCTCACGGGGTAAACAACCCCAACTGAGCCTCACAGTGCCCTCACCGGATAAACAGGATAAACATTACTCACTGAGCCCTACACCAGGGAGTGGGCAGAGCAGCTCCCCCAAGTGCAGACACCTGAAAATCAGCACAACAGGCCCCTCCCCCAGAAGACTAGCTAAACGGACAGGGGAAAAACAAATTATTGACCAAGCAGCACTGGAAAGTTCCAGGGGAAGTCAAGGGACTTAATGAATAATCAGAGGATACTCCCCCCATGTTTTGTATTGTTTTGTTTTGTTTTGCTTTTTGATTTGTTTGCTTCCCCAACCCCCTTTTTTCCTTTCTTTCTTTTTCTTTCTCTTTTTCTTCTCCCTTTTTTCTTTTTCTCTTCCTTTTTTCTTTTTTCCATTTTTCTTCCCTTCTTTCTCTCCTCTCTTTTACTCCTTTTCCCAATACAACTTGTTTTTGCCCTCTCTGCACTGAGCAAAATGACAAGAAGGAAAACCTCACCTCAAAAGAAAGAATCAGAAACAGTCCTCTCTCCCAGAGTTAAAAAATTTGGATTACAATTCAATGTCAGAAAGCCAATTCAGAAGCACTATTATAAAGCTACTGGTGGCTCTAGAAAAAGCATAAAGGATTCAAGAGACTTCATGACTGCAGAATTTAGATCTAATCAGGTAGAAATTAAAAATCAATTGAATGAGATGCAATCCAAACTAGAGGTCCTAACAACGAGGGTTAATGAGGTAGAAGAACCAGTGAGTGACATAGAAGACAAGTTGATGGCAAGGAGGGAAACTGAGGAAAAAAGAGACAAACAATTAAAAGACCATGAAGACAGATGAATGGAAATAAACGACAGCCTGAGGAAGAAAAACCTACATTTAATTGGGGTTCCCAAGGGCGCCGAAAGGGACAGAGGTCTAGAATATGTATTTGAAGAAATCATAGCTGAAAACTTTCCTAATCTGGGAAGGGAAACAGGCATTCAGATCCAGGAAATAGAGAGATCCCCCCCTAAAATCAATAAAAACCGTTCAACACCTCGACATTTAATAGTGAAGCTTGCAAATTCCAAAGATAAAGAGAAGATCCTTAAAGCAGCAAGAGACAAGAAATCCCTGAATTTTATGGGGAGAAGTATTAGGGTAACAGCAGACCTTTCCACAGAGATCTGGCAGGCCAGAAAGGGCTAGCAGGATATATTCAGGGTCCTAAATGAGAAAAACATGCAACCAAGAAGACTTTATCCAGCAAGGCTCTCATTCAGAATGGAAGGAGAGATAAAGAGCTTCCAAGACAGGCAGGAACTGAAAGAATATGTGACCTCCACACCAGCTTTGCAAGAAATTTTAAAGGGGACTCTGAAAATTCCCCTTTAAGAAGTCCAATGGAACAATCCACAAAAACAGGGACTGAATAGATATCATAATGACATTAAACTCATATCTTTCAATAGTAACTCTGAACATGAACGGGCTTAATGACCCCATCAAAAGGCACAGGGTGTCAGACTGGATAAAAAAGCTTGACCCATCTATTTGCTATCTACCAGAGACTCATATAGACAGAAGGACACCTACAGCCTGAAAATAAAAGGTTGGAGAACCATGTACCATTCAAATGGTCCTTAAAAGAAAGCAGGGGTAGCCATCCTTATATCAGATAAACTAAAATTTACCCGGAAGACTGTAGTGAGAGATGAAGAGGGACACTGTATCATACTTAAAGGATCTATCCAACAAGAGGACTTAACAATCCTCAATATATATGCCCCGATGTGGGAGCTGCCAAAATATCAATCAATTAATAACCAAAGTGAAGAAATACTTAGATAATAATACACTTATAGTTGGTGACTTCAATCTAGTGCTTTCTACACTCGACAGGTCTCCTAAACACAACATTTCCAAAGAAACGAGAGCTTTAAATGATACACTGGACCACAGGGATTTCACAGATATCTACAGAACTTTACATCCAAACTCAGCTGAATACACAGTCTTCTCAAGTGCACATGGAACTTTCTCCAGAATAGACCACATACTGGGTTACAAATCAGGTCTCAACTGATAAAAGAAGATTGGGATCATCCCCTGTGTATTCACAGACCATAATGCCTTGAAATTAGAACTAAATCACAACAGGAAGTTTGGAAATACTTCAGACACGTGGAGGATAAGGACCATCTTGCTAAAGATGAAAGGATCAACCAGGAAATTAAGGAAGAATTAAAAACATTCATGGAAACTCTTAAGAATGAAGATACAACCATTCAAAATCTTTGGGATACAGCAAAAGCAGTCCTGAGGGGGAAAAACATGGCAATAGAAGCATCCATTCAAAAACTGGAAAGAACTGAAATACAAAAGCTAACCTTACACCTAAAGGAGCTAGAAAAAAAAGAGCAAAGAGATCCTACACTCAGCAGAAGAAGAGAGTTAATAAAGATTCGAGCAGAACTCAATGAAATCGAGACCAGAAGAACTGTGGAACAGATCAACAAAACCAGGAGTTGGTTCTTTGAAAGAATTAATAAGATAGATAAACCATTACCCAGCCTTATTAAGAAGAAGAGAGAGAAGACTCAAATTAAAAAAATCATTAATGAGAAAGGAGAGATCACTACCAACACCAAGTGAATACAAACGATTTTAAAAACATATTATGAACAGCTATATGCCAATAAATTAGGCAATCTAGAAGAAATGGACGCATTTCTGGAAAGCCACCAATTTTCAAAACCCGGAACAGGAAGAAATAGAAAACCTGAACAGGCCAATAACCAAGGAGGAAATTGAAACAGTCATCAAAAACCTCCCAAGACACAAAAGTCCAGGGCCAGATGGCTTCCCAGGGGAATTCTATCAAACGTTTAAAAAGAAACCATACCGGGATCCCTGGGTGGCGCAGCGGTTTGGCGCCTGCCTTTGGCCCAGGGCGGGATCCTGGAGACCCGGGATCGAATCCCACATCGGGCTCCCGGTGCATGGAGCCTGCTTCTCCCTCTGCCTGTGTCTCTGCCTCTCTCTCTCTCTCTGTGACTATCATGAAGAAAGAAAGAAAGAAAGAAAGAAAGAAAGAAAGAAAGAAAGAAAGAAAGAAAGAAAGAAAGAAAGAAAGAAAGAATACCTATTCTACTAAATCTGTTTGGAAAGATAGAAAGAGATGGAATAATTCCAAATTCATTCTATGAGGCCAGCATCAACTTAATTCCAAAACCAGACAAAGACCCCACCAAAAAGGAGAATTATAGATCAATATCCCTGATGAACATAGATGCAAAAATCCTCAACAACATACTAGCCAATAGGATCCAACAATAAATTAGGAAAATTATTCACCATGACCAAGTAGGATGTATTCCTGGGACACAAGGCTGGTTCAACACTCGTAAAACAATCAATGTGATTCATCATATCAGTAAGAGAAAAACCAAGAACCATATGATCCTCTCATTAGATGCAGAGAAAGCATTTGACAAAATACAGCATCCATTCCTGATCAAAACTCTTCAGAGTGTAGGGATAGAGGGAACATTCCTCAACATCTTAAAAGCCATCTACAAAAAGCCTACAGGATATATCATTCTCAATGGGGAAGCACTGGGAGCCTTTCCCCTAAGATCAGGAACAAGACAGGGATGTCCACTCTCACCACTGCTATTCAACATAGTACTGGAAGTCCTAGCCTCAGCAATCAGACAACCAAAAGACATTAAAGGCATTCAAATTGGCAAAGAAGAAGTCAAATTCTCCCTCTTTACTGATGACATGATACTCTACATAGAAAACCCCAAAGACTCCACCCCAAGATTACTAGAACTCCTACAGCAATTCAACAGTGTGGCGGGATACAAAATCAATGCCCAGAAGTCAGTGGCATTTCTATACAATGAGACTGAAGTAGAAGAAATTAAGGAGTCAATCCCATTTACAATTGCACCCAAAAGCATAAGAAACCTAGTAATAAACCTAACTAAAGAGGTAAAGGATCTATACCCTAAAAACTATAGAACTCTTCTGAAAGAAACTGAGGAAGACACAAAGAGATGGAAAAGTATTCCATGCTCATGGATTGGAAGAATTAATTTTGTGAAAATGTCAATGTTACCCAGGGCAATATACACGTTTAATGCAATCCCTATCAAAATACCTTGGACTTTCTTCAGAGAGTTAGAACAAATTATTTTAAGATTTGTGTGGAATCAGAAAAGACCCCGAATAGCCAGGGGAATTTTTAAAATAAAAGCATAGCTGGGGGCATCACAATGCCAGATTTCAGGTTGTACTACAAAGCTGTGGTCATCAAGACAGTGTGGTACTGGCACAAAAACAGACACATAGATCAATGGAACAGAATAGAGAACCCAGAAGTGGACCCTGAACTTAATGGTCAACTAATATTCTATAAAGGAGGAAAGACTATCCACTGGAAGAAAGACAGTCTCTTCAATAAATGGTGCTGGGAAAATTGGACATCCACATGCAGAAGAATGAAACTAGACCACTCTCTTGCACCATACACAAAGATAAACTCAAAATGGATGAAAGATCTAAATGTGAGACAAGATTCCATCAAAATCCTAGAGGAGAACACAGGCAACACCCTTTTTCAACTCGGCCACAGTAACTTCTTGCAAGATACATCCACAAAGGCAAAAGAAACAAAAGCAAAAATGACCTATTGGGACTTCATCAAGATAAGAAGCTTTTGCACAGCAAAGGATACAGTCAACAATACTAAAAGACAACCTACAGAATGGGAGAAGATATTTGCAAATGACATATCAGATAAAGGGCTAGTTTCCAAGATCTGTAAAGAACTTATTCAACTCAACACCAAAGAAACAAACAATCCAATCATGAAATGGGCAAAAGACATGAAGAGAAATCTCACAGAGGAAGACATAGACATGGCCAACACGCCCATGAGACAATGCTCTGCATCACTTGCCATCAGGGAAATACAAATCAAAACCACAATGAGATACCACCTCACACCAGTGAGAATGGGGAACATGACTCCCCGATTCTGTTTTTTTTTTTTTTCTTGTAAGCTTATAAATTCCTCCTCTTCATCATAGTTGCCTGGTAGTAGGAAGGAAAATTATTTTGTCAAGGTGATTTCGGTCATCTCTGCAAAATGTGACAATTTACAACTGTGACAAATGTCAAAATTGGATGAATTGATTTTATTTTTGTCTTAACTTTCACAAATGACAAAAATACATTAAAAATACACTTAAGGAAAGGAATTGATTGGCTCATGTGACTAGAGTATCTTGCAAGCAATATTTTACTTCAAGAATAGCTGGAATCAGAACATGTGAAAATATTATCAAGACTCAGTTTATTCCAATTACTCAGATGTACTTTGACCATCAAAAATGACCATCATCAGCTTCAAAAGTTTACAGTCTAACAGTCTACCAGGAGAAAAAAGAATGACATGTTTACATTCTGGATATTTCATATAAATATAATCACTGGATAAGTGGCATTCTGTGTGTCTTCTTTCAATTAGCATAATGTTTTCAAGGTTTATCCATATTGTAGCCTGAATAAATTTTTCATTCACTTTTATGCCTGGAAAATATTCCATTGTATGAATATATCACATTTTCTTTATCCATTTATCTGTTAATGGACATTAAGGGCTGTTTCTGATTTTTACTATCATGAATAATGTTGTTGTGAATAGTCATGTAGAATTTCTGTGGAAATATATGTTCTCAATTCTCTTGAGCATATACCTAAGTGGAATTGCTGGGTCATATGGCAAATCTGTGTTTACTTTTGTGAGAAACTGCCAACGTATTTTCTGAAGCAACTTCATCATTTTAAATTCCTACGAGCAATGTTTGAGGATTTAAATTTCTTCCCATCCTTGCCACATTTCTTATTGCCTGTCTTTTTTTATTGTAGTTTTACTGATGGGTGTGAAGTGGTGTTAGCACATTGGAGTTTTAATTTGCATTTCCCTAGTGACTAATGATATTGAGCATCTATTCATGGACAATATTGGCTATTTGTCTCTCCTTTTTTGAAGAAAAAGGATAATAATTTTATAATTTTATTGTTATAATAATTTTGTTGTTAACTGTTTTTTGTTTGTTTTATTTTTTTGTCATTAGGTTGTGGGGGTTCTTTCTATATGCTGGTTATTAGACCCTTATTAGACATATAGTTTGCAAATATATTCTCTGATTCTGTGGATTGTCCTCTCACTTCCTTGTTAGTTACCTTCACAGCACAAAAATATTTTAAAAGCAAAATTTATCTGTGTTTTTTTCTTCTGTTTCTTGTGCTTTTGGTGTCATATCTAAGAAACCATTACCTAAACCAAAGTCATGTATATTTTCTTCAGAAACTTTTATAGTTTCTCTTATATTTGGGTTGTTGATCCATTTTGAGTTTTTGTAGATGATGTGAGGTAAGGGAGTTTTTGTATATAAGTTCAATTTTACTCTTAGATGTGGCTATCCAGTACACCCAGCACCATTTCTTGAAAGGACTATTAATCTTAATTAAATTTTCACAGCACATTTGTGAAAATTATTTGACAGATATGTGAGAATTTACTTTTGCAATTTCAATTCTATTCCATTGATCTATATGTCTGTCTTTATGCTAGCACCACACAGGCTTGATTACTATAGCTTTGCAATAAATTTTGAAATCAGGAAGTGTTGTACTCTGCCAAATTTGTTCTTCTTTTTCAACATGGTTTTGGCTATTCTGAATTCTTTATAGTTCCATATAAATTTTTATCTGCTTGTCAATTTGTCCAAAAATCACAGCGGGATTTTTACTGAGATTACATTGACTCAGAATAAATTTGGGGAGTAGTGCCATCTTAACAATATTAAATCTTCCAATCCATGAACATGTCTTTCCATTAATTTATGTGTTCTTAGAGTGTTTTTAATAATATTTTGTAGCTTTCAAAGTGCAAATATTGTACCACTTTGATTTAATGTGCTCTTAAGTATTTTATTCTTATTAATGTTTTGAATGGAATTCTTTTCTTAATTTCATTTCCAGATTGTTTATTGCTAATGGATAGAAATAATTGATTTTGTATTTTGATTTTATTTCCTGCAACCTTACTAAACTCACTTATTAGCTCCAATTTTTTGCATGTATGTGATTCCTTAGCATATCCATATGCAAAATTGCATCTTCTTAAAATGGAGACAGTTTTAGTTCTTCTTTTCCAATTTAGATATGTTTTACTTATTTTTCTTACTAAATGTCTCTGCCTAGAAACTGTAATACAATGTTGAATAGAAGTAGTGAGAATGGACACCTTTGCTTTCCTCTTGATCTTAGGGGGTAAGAATCCAGTCTTTCACTATTAAGTATGATATTATCTGTAGGATTTGCATAGATACTCTTTATCAGGTAGAGAAAGTCACTTTTATTCCTAAATGTTCAGTTTTTTTTCATTCTGAAATGGTGCTGCATTTTGTCAAATGTTTTCTTATATTTCTTGAGATGCTCATGTGGTTTTTGTCCTTTATTCTATTAATATGATATATTACATGGATTTCTTTTTCATATTTAACCACCTTTGCAACCTGGGATAAACCTTACTTGATCGTGGTATATAACCTTTTTTATACAATGTTGGAAACTGTTTCCTAGTATTTTATTGAGGAGTTTTGCATCTATATTCATAAAGGCTATTGGTCTATAGCTTTCTTGTGATATCTTAGTCTGGTTTTGGTATCAGGGGAATACTGGAATCGTAAAAAGAGTTAGGAAGTGATTGTTCCTCTTCTAACTTTTAGATAAGTTTGTGAAAGATTGATTCTAATTCTCTCTCTTTTTTATTTTATTTTATTTACTTACTTGAGAGAGACAGAGCACATGAGCTGGGGGAAGGACAGAGAGAGAGGGAGAGGGAGAGGGAGAGAGAGAGAGAGAAGTAGACTTCCGGCAGAACAGGAAACATGATGTGGGGCTCAATCCCAGGACCCTGAGATCATGGCCTGAATCATAGGCAGACAGTTAACCAACTGACCCACCCAGGTGCCCCGACTTGATATTAATTCTTAAATAATTGGTAAGAATTATCAGTGATGCAATCTGCTCCTGGACTTTTATGTGACATTTTTGATTTCTAATTCAATTTTACATCAATTTTTCTTATGTTGACTACATTGTGTACCATTTCCTACCCTTTAATTTTCTTTTTTTTTTTTTACCCTTTAATTTTCAACAAAATTGTATCTTGATATTTAATGTGTACCTCTTATCAAGCTCTTTCTTGTATCCAGTCTCAAATTTCGGCTTTTTAATAGAAATACTTAATGTATTTACATTTAAAGTAATTATTTGTATGGTTGCACTTAAACTGCCATCTTACTATTGGTTTTCAATTAGTTATACTTGATTTTTCTTCCTCCTTTCCTGCCATCCTTTGTGTTAATATTTTTATCTTATTTTAATTCCCCTATTATCTTGCAAGATGTATGTTTTTCCACTGTTTCTTTTAGCAGTTGCTGGAAATTATATCTCTTACTGTATCACAATCTCCTCTGAGTGAATATTGAATTATTTCATGTAAAATATATTAATCTTCCAATGATATAGCTCTATTTATCATTCCACATTCTTAGTGTTATATTTGTCATACATATTATATCTATAAACATTATTACCCAAATGATTTTTGCTTCAAACAGTCCTATGTCTTTGAAACATGTTAAAAGAATATATATAATATATATAACAAGTTAAAAGATTATATATATTAATATATATAATGAAATCCAAGATTATATATTATTATTATTAATTTTTATATTAATATATATTATATTATATATTATGTAATATATAATCAGCCCCTCTTGTTGTGGGCTGTTATGTTAATGTTAATGTTATAATATATTATAATATATAATATATTGAAGACTTGTCAGTTATATTCAACGTGTAGACCTATTTTGAAGTACTTATTATTCATTGCATTTTTTCCTGAATGTGAGTTACAATTTCCTGTCTCTTTGCATTTCTATAATTTTTTTATTAGGCATTGGAAATAATACATTATAATGATTCTGGATTATATTGTGTTCCGAAGACAGTTTTTTCATTGCTCTCGTAGGCAGTTAAGTTGCAAAGATTCAAACTAAACTCGGTCTCCACCATGGTATGTAGCCCTGATATATTTGTTCATTTCTTACAGTTTCTTGCTGCTACTATTTTTACCCTGGCTTCCTAGGAATTTCACCTGCACCTGCATATATTGATAGTCAGCCAAGGATTTGGACATGGTTTATACTCAGATATTGGGGATCATCATCTGTGTAGGTCACTTACTTATGAGGTTCTCCTGCTAAATATCTCTGCCAGCTTTGAGATCTGTTCTCTGGTCCCTCAAGCCAGTAACACTTTAGTTTTCTGCCAACCTGAGAAGATTGGGGAATTCATTCAGATTAAAAAAAAAAAAAAAAAAAAAAAGAAGAAAAGCAGCAAATTCACAACTTTCCTGGTGTACCTTATACAGCTGTTTTTCTAATACAGATTCTTATATGTACCTTCACTGTTTTCTCAGCAGATGCCCTGGTATCTCACCCACACACACATAGTTTAGCAGCCAACCAGTATTAGGGCAGATTTTATGCTCAGATTTCATATTTCACTCATTTTGCAATTCTTTTGCTTCCAAAATTTCCCCCTTACATTTATTGCTTTTCTAGTTTTCAACTATTTTCTGCTACTCTAATACTGTGAATTTTTGCTGCTATAGCCATGGTGTTAGGGAAAACTCTCAGGAAAGAAAGCCCCAATTTGCAATTCTTCATCCTCCATTGCGGTTTTTCAAAAATAAACTTTCCTCCTTCTGTCTTCTTTTAGACACCTTCCGAAGCTTTAAAATGTTAGAAATATATATATTTTAGATTTCATAATAATTAATTGGACTAGGTTTCACATAACCACTTCACTTTGCTGTCATTAATGAAAGTACTTCAATAAAACAGTATTTCAAAAAGAATATAAAAGGAATTTGTGGGATCAATGTAGCCATTAGGAATTTTGATAGCAAATTGGGCTTTTCTTTTTCACTTATTGGCATCACATAGAGAGAATGACAAGTCTATGCTGAAATTATTTTTCTCACAGTCACAGAAATAGACAACTGTTAAACTATTGGTTAGATTATCTAGGAGAATAATCTCATATAGGTATTAAGGTAGTAATTAATCTCCTACTTTATGAATAAAGGTTTATTGTATGCAATCAATTGAAATATGTTTTGGTGAAGCACATTGTGTATACCAAGAAGTTGTGATTCAGCAGCTTATTACATCATTTAAAAATATTAACTTGATTTAATTTTTTGGTTAAGATTATAAAGAATTTATAAAAACTTTTGGTCTATACATAGAGAAGATTATATACCGATGTAGTATTTTGTAAACTGGGTTAAAAAGATGATTCTCTTAGAAGTTCAGAGTGGTATTTAATATTTTCCTTTTTATTAAAAAATGTGGCTTAATTTAGAAAGCTAATTGAGAAAAGATTTTAATTTTGGAAAACAAATTTCCTTAACTATTTCAGATGTATGTGTGAAAGTGAGGTATTTTTAGGACAGACATTAATTTTAATGAAACACAAACACACACGGGCATCTCTTTATTATTTTTATTTTATTTTATTTTATTTTATTTGTTCACCATGATAAGTGTACTTTTTAATCCCCATCATCTATTTCACTCATCCTGCCACCCACTCCCCCTCTGGTAACCCTCACTTTGTTCTTTATAGTTGAATCTTTTCTTGAGGATGAGTTAAGATGATGGAGTAGTAGGAGGACCTTATGCCTGCCTCATCCTTCGAACATGGTGAGATAATTTTCAAATCATTCTGAAGACCCAGGAATTTGATCTGAGGACTGAGAGAACAAACTGCACAAGAAAAGGGAGAAAAAGGCCATATTATGGAATGTAGGAGGTGTGGTGATGTGATTTGTGGGAAAAAAGAATCATGAGCACTGTGGAGGGGAGGGAGCCTTGATCACAGAGGTAAGAGAGAGGAAGAGAGGGGATTGCATAAGAAAAACACTTCCCCAAAACCACTGAAAGGGAAAACAAGAGGGGCTGATTATCACAAGTTTTTACATGAAGCAAGTTGAGCCTGGTGTGCTCAGGGGTGTTCCTGTGAAGAAGGGGAGCAGAAGCCCAAGAGTGGACAACCTACTCTGAGAATCTCCTAGGTGACACACAGAAAGACAGTCACCCTTCTTGGAGTGCATTTGAAAAAGGCAACATTGCCTCTCAGGGTATAACAGAGCCAGGATGCACAATTGAGCTGCCCCTCTCCTTAGCATATGAACAAAGACACCTGCTGTGGGCAGCTACTGGATATCAGCTGTTCACTATGCTTTACCTTAAAATCCAAGCACCTGTGTGATCATACAACTGCTTTTCTGGGACAAACCAGTACCAGACACATTGCCATGAGACCCTCCCTCATTGGATCAGCATGGGACAACACCACACCAATTCATTAAAATTTAGAGTTTTAAAACAAAGCCATGTGCCTGAGATAAAACACAGGAGCACTGTGCCACCACCACTGGGTGGACAGATGGTGTGGACACAGAGTGATGGTAGGAATCTGACAGTGGCCCAGGACACAAGAGAGGAGACTATTCGTTCTTCTGTGAGGCTCCATTAAATGTGACAGGTGTGAAATTCCCTCTCTGGAGAAGACAACAGGCCAATGCCATTTTCAGCCCTTCAATCAGTATAGAGAGATATCAACAAGAAGCACAGCATACACACTTGAGGCTTGAAGTGATTACACCAAGCCCTGCCCACTGCACTCTGGAGGTGCCTTTTTTAAATTTAAATTCAATTTGCCAAAATATACTACAACAAACACCCAATGCTCAACTCATCAAGTGCACTCCTTTGTTTCTGTCACCCAGTTAACCCATCACCCCACCCTCCTCACCTTATGCAACCTTTGTTCATTTCCCAGAGTTAGGAATCTCTCATGGTTTGTCTTCTTTTAAAAAAAAATTTACATATCTTTTTTTAAATTGGAGTTCAATTTGCCAACATATAGCATAACATCATGGTTTGTCTTCTGCTCTAATTTTTCCCCACTCAGTTTCCCTCCTTTTCCTTAATGCCCCTTCAATATTTCTTATATTCCACATGAGTGAAACCATATGATAACCAATTTGTAGAATTCTCTTACTTCCCTCCCCATAATATCCTCCAGTTCCATCCACGTTGAAGCAAATCATAGGTAACCGTCTTTTCTAATGGCTGAGTAATATTCTATTGAATATATAGACCACATCTTCTTTATCCATTCATCTGGCAAAGGACATCATGGCTCCTCCACAGTTTGGCTATTGTGGACATTGCTGCTATGAACTTGAGGTACAAGTGTCCTGTTGATTCACTACATCAGTATCTTTGGGGTAAATATCCAGTAATGCAATACCTGGGACATAGGATATCTCTGACTTTAATTTATTTTTAGGTATTTATTTATTCATTCATCAGAGACACAGAGAGAGAGAGAGAGAGGCAGAGACATAGGCAGAGGAAGGACAGGCTTTCCGCAGGTAGCCCAATGTGGGACTCAATCCCAGAAACCCTAGATCATGAATAGAGCCAAAGGACGATGCTAAACCACTGAACCAAACATCTGAGCATCCATTTTTAATGTATTGAGGAAACCCACACTGTATTCCCGAATGGCTCCACTAGCTAGCATTCCCACAGACAGTGCAGGCAGGTTCCTCTTTCTTCACATCCTCAAAAACATTTGTTGTTTCCGGTCTTGTTAATTTTAGCCATTCTCACCTGTGTAAAGTGGTATCTCATTGTTATTTTGCTTTGTATTTCCCTGATGCCAAGTATTTTTCAATGTGCTTGTTGGCCATGTGTAGGTCTTCTTTGGAGAAATGCCTGTCCATGTTTTCTGCCCATTTCATGACTGGATTGTTTGTTTCTTGGATGTTGAGTTTGATAAGTTCTTTATAGATCTTGAATACTAGCCCTTTATCTGATATGTCATTTGCAAATATCTTCTCCCATTCTGTAGGTTGTCTTTTAGTCTTATTGACTGTTTCAATTGCATGGATTCTTGTCACATTTAGATCTTTCAACCATTGAAATGTGTTTATGTGGAATATAAGAAATGGTCCAGTTTCATTCTTCTACATGTGGCTGTCCAATTTTCCCAAAACCATTTATTGAAGAGACTGTCTTTTTTCGAGTGGATATTCTTTCCTGCTTTGTTGAGGATGAATTGACCATAGAATTGAAGGTCCATTTCTGGGTTGCCTATTTTGTTCCATTGATCTATGTGTCTGATTTTAGGCCATTACCATAGTGGCATGATCACAACTTCATAATACTGCTTGAAGTAAGACATTGTGATGTCCCTAGCGTTGGTTTTCTTTTTTTAACATTCTTCTGGCTATTCGTGGTCATTTCTGGTTTCATACAAATTTTTGGATTATTTGTTCTATCTCTGGGAAAAAAGTCCATAGTATTTTGGTAGGAATTGCACAGAACTATAATTGCTCTAGGTAACTCAGACATGTTCACAATATTTATTCTTCCAATTTATGAGCCTAGAAAGTTTTTCCATATCTTTTCATCTTCCTTGATGAAAGCTACAGAGCATTCTTTCATAAATGTTCTGTAGTTATTATAGTATAGATCCTTTACCTCTTTGGTTAGGTTTATTCCTAGATATCTTATGGTTTTGGGTGCAATTGAATATGGGACTGATTCTTTAATTTCGCTTTCTTCAGTCTCATTGTTAGTGAATAGAAATGCAACTGATTTCTGTGCATTGCTTTTGTATACTGCCACATTGCTGAATTGCTTTGTGAGTTCAAGCAATCATGAGGTAGAGTCTATTGGGTTTTCTATATGCAGAATCATGTTATCTATGAAGAGGGAGAGTTTGACTTCATCATTGCCAATCTGAATGCCTTCTAATTCTTTTTGTTGTCTGATTGCTGAGTCTAGGACTTCTAGTATTATGTGGAATAGCAGTGGTAAGAGTGGGCATCCCTGTCGTGTTCTTGATCTTAGGAGAAAGGCTCTCAGTTTTTCCCCATTGAGAATGATATTTGTTGTGGGCTTTTCATAGATGGCTTTTAAGATGCTAAGGAATGTTTCCTCTATCTCTATACTTTGAAGAGTTTTGATCAGGAATGGAAGCTGTATTTTGTCAGATGTTTTCTCTGCATCTATTGAGAGGATCATATGATTCTTGTTTTTTCTCTTATTGATGTGATCTATCACGTTGATTGTATTACGAGTGTTGAACCAGCCTTGCATCCAGGGAATAAATCCCATTTGATCGTGGTGAATAATCCTCTTAATGTACTATTGGATCCTATTGGCTAGTATCTTGGTGAGAATTTTTGAATCTATGTCCATGAGGGATATTGGTCTGTAATTCTCCTTTTTTGGTGGGGTCTTTATCTGGTTTTAGGATCAAGATAATGCTGGCCTCATAGAATGAGCTTGGAAGTATTCCCTCCATTTCTATCCTTTGAAACAGCTTTAGTAGAATAGGCATTATTTCTATTTTAAATATCTGGTAGAATTCACCTGGGAAGCCATCTGTCCTGGACTTTTGTTTCTTGGGAGGATTTTGATGACTACTTCTTCAGAGGGTTTTGATGACTGCTTCAATTTCCTCACTGGTTACTGCCCTGTTTAGGTTTTCTATTTCTTCCTGTTTCAGTGTTGGGAATTTTTGGTTTCCAGGAATGTTTCCATTTCCTCTAGATTGCCTAATTTGTTGGCATATAGTTGCTCATAATGTGTTTTTAAAATTGTATTTCCTTGATAATTGGTTTTGATCTCTCCCTTTCACTCATGATTTTTATTAATTTGAGTCTTTTCTCTTTTCATTTTAATAAGGCTGACTATGGATTTATCTATCTTATCAATTCTTTCAAAGACCAGCTACTGGTTTCATTGATCTGTCTCTATTTCATGGAGTTGTGCTCTAATCTTTATTATCTCTCTTCTTCTGCTTGTTTTAGGCTTTATTTGTTGTTCTTTCTCCAGTTCCTTTAAGTGTAACATTAGCTTGTGTATTCGAGATTTTTCCAATTTTTTGAGGAAGGCTTGTATTGAGATTTATTTCCCTCCTAAGACTACCTTTGCTGTATCCCAAAGATTTTAAACAGTTGTACTTCCATTTTTCCATGAATCTTTTTAATTCTTCTCTAATTTTCTGGTCGATCCATTCATCTTTTAGTAGGATGCTCCTTAAGCTCCAAGTGTTTGAATTCCTTCCAAATTTCTTCTTGTGATTGAGTTCTAGATTCAAAGCACTGTGGTCTGAAAATATGCAAAGAATAATCCCAATCTCTTGGTATTGGCTGAGACCTGATTTGTGACTTAGTATGTGGTCTATTCTGAAGAAAGTCCCATGTGCACTTGAGAAGGATGTGTATTTGGTTGCATTGGGATGGAATGCTCTTCATATATCTGAAATCGTTTTGCTCCAGTGTGTCATACAAGGCCCTTGTTTCTTTGGTCATCTTTTGCTTAGTAGCTCTTTCCTTTGCTTAGAGGGTTGTGTTGAAGTCCCCTACTATTAAGGTATTATTACCTATGCGTCCCTTTACTTTTTTAAATAATTGATATATTTGGCTCTTCACACATAAAGAGCATAAGTATTCATAATCGTTATGTCTTCTCATTGGATAGACCCTTTAAGTATGATATAGTGTCACTCTTCATTTCTCAGTGCAGTCCTTGGTTTAAAATCTAATTTATCTGATATGAAGATTGCTACCCCAGCTTTCTATGGAGGACCATTTGCATGGTAAATGGTTCTCCACCTCCATCATTTTCAGTCTGGAGATGTCTTTAAGTTTAAAATGAATCTCTTGTAGACAGCATATAGGTGGATCTTGATTTTTTTTACATAGTCTGCTACTGTCTTTTAATTGAATCACTTATCCAATTCATATTCAGAGTAATTATTGAAAGATATGAATTTAGTGTCATACTATTACCTATACAGTCCCTGTTTCTGAAGATTGTTTCTTTGGGGTCCCTTCTTCACTTACAGAGTTCCCCTTAATATTTCTTGCAGAACCAGTTTTGTGGTCACATATTCTTTCAGTTTCTGTCTATCCTGGAAGCCCTTTATCCCTCCTTCTATTCTGGATGACAGCCTTGATGAATAAAGTATTCTTGACTGCACGTTTTTCTTATTTAATATCCTGAGTATATCATGCCAGCCTTTTCTGAGCTGCCAGGTCTCCGTGGATAGGTGTGCTGTTAATCTGTTATTTCTCCCCCATATAAGTTAGGAATCTCTTGTCTCAAGTTGCTTTTAGGATTTTCTCTTTATCTCTTACATTTGCAAGCTTCACTATTATATATAGTGGTGTTGATCAGTTTTGTTGATTCGGGCAGGGTTTTTAATCTATCTCTTGGATATGAATGCCTGTTTCTTTCCCCAGATTAGAGAAGTTCTCAGCTATTATTTTTTTTCAAATTTACTTTGTGGTCCTCTCTCTCTCAACAACTTCTGGAATCTCAATAAGACTAATATTATTCCTTCTCAAACTATCATTTATTTCCTGAAGGCTCTCCTCGTGGGTTCTTAATTGTTTTTCTTTTTTCCTCAGATTCCTTCTTTTCCATCAACTTGTCTTCTATGTCACTCATTCTCTTGTCTACCTCTTTAATCCTAGCAGTTAGAGCATCCAGTGTAGACTACATCTCTGTTAAAGTATTTTTTATTTTGGCTTGATTAGATCTCAATTCTGCAGTAAGAGAATCTCTGTAGTCCGTTATGCTTTATTCAAGAGACACCAGTATTTTTATAATTTTACTCCTGAATTGTATCTCTGACATGTTACTGAAATACATATCCATTAGATGTGTGGCACAGAGTACTACTTCTGGTTCTTCCTTTTGTGGTGAATTCTTCATTCTAGTCATTTTGTCCAGTGCAGAATGGCTGTATGATTGAGCAGAGTCAAAATATCAACCACAACCTAAGTATAATATATCCTTGGCAATTCCAAAAAAGTCATGGACCACAAAATAAAAGAAAAAAAAAGACTATGAAAGTGAAAAAGAAATCTTTTTAAAATGGTAATTTTTCTTTAAAGGGTGGAGAGGAAATGGTGGGGGAGAGAGAATATAGTCTCACAGAGTGGACCACCAGGGTGATCCTCTTGTTTCTGAATGTATTTTGTTCTGTATCTTAGAAGGTGCTAAATTCCAAAATTTACATAAAGCATCAAATCTTATACAGAGACACAACAGCGACCCCCAAAACAGAAATAAGATAAACGTGGGGGGGGGGGTGGAATGGGAAGCCAAAAAAACTTAAAAACAAAGAGTTGTTGGTTGCAGGTTTAAGCCTCATGATGATTCTGAGACTTGTCTTACTGCTGCTTTGAGAATCTGAAGGAACTGAAGACTAAATTCACATGATTCTACTGTAATGGGCAGAGCATACATTTTGTATTTAAAAGATAATCTTCAACTTGGAATGTGAAGTGTCTTATTTTACATTAGAAACAACAGAAACACTCCAAAATGAATGCTAGTTTGAGAGATTTTTTTTTAAAAACCAAAAACTCGACCGTTTTCTACTTGTCAAGTAATGGTTTCATTAAAGATATTTAATAAATCATTATACACTCTTTCAAACAAACAAACAAACAATAAAAAAAACAAAGAGTTGTTAAAATATTGTAGTTAAAGCCAGGAAAGAGAAAAAATGTAGTAAATTTTTAGCCCAAAAGTCAAACAAATCATAAGGATAAAACCTTGAGTTCTATATACTATTTTCCCTCAGTCCTGGAGCTTTCTAGTGCTGCTTAGTAAACTTTCTGTTCCTCTGTTTTTTCAGCTGTTCTTCTGAGGGAGGGGCCTAGCTGCACTGATCTCAAGTGTCTGTGCCTGGATGGAAATGCTCTTGCCTGGTGGCTGGGCTCCTTATAAAGTTGTTGTCCTGTGAGGACTTTGTTCCCTGGAGGACACACCTCTCCCAGTGAGAGGAGAGAGAAAAAAAAAGAAGAAGAAAAGAAAATGGCCACAGCCAGAGCTCCAGCTCTGGAGCCAAGAGCTTCCCACACACCGAACTGTAGTCTCTCAGTGCACACTGGCTTAGATCATCCTGGGAGCAGATGTGGGGGCACTGATTTGTACAAATTGAAGGGCACCTAGTAGCAGGAGAGTTTTTCCTGTCTTGTGCCATCCCCAGTTCTGCCTGTTCCATAGGGAGTGGAGGATAACCCACTTCTGTCCACTGTCAGGCCCTGAGACTGAAGGGGCTCAGTTGCTGGACTGAGAATCTGGTTGGCCTTTCCCAGATACCCCAAGAGGGTTACTGGATTGCAGCCCTTTACCATGATCCAACCAGGGTTAGCAGTGAGCTTTCTCCCAAGTGCCACTATTCTTATGGTGTCTCTGGGAGTATTGAGACTTCACTGCCCCTCTCCTTTGATTCTGCCCTATTTCCCCACTGAGCACTTTTCAGTCAGGGAAGACTCTTTCAGGCACAGATTTCTAAAGCTCCCAATTGTGTGCTGCACTGCTATCCTGCAAAGCTTTGCCAGGATCCCTCCTTCACTGTTTATCTTCCAATATATCCCCTAGTTCCTCTTCTCCATCCTCCTACCTTTTAAAAAGTGATCACTTTTCTCTCTGTAGTGTTCCAGCTGTTCTCTCTTTACATCTCAGGTTGACTTCATAGGTGTTCAGGATGGTTTGAAAGTTATCTAGGTAAGTTTGGGGGACCAGATGAAATGAGGACCCCTACTCTTCTGCCATCTTGCCTCCTCCTGCAGGTACCTTTTTAAATAGGGCAAATGTGATTGAAAGTCAAAGCAACAGCAGGCCCTTCCCCCAGAAGACCAACACAAACCCTCCACACACACCAGTTATCCTGATCATAGAGTGCTGCAAAGCTTCAGATCTAGTGGAAATAGGACCAGGTACAGGTTTTCCTAACATACAAAAGATAGAAACCTAGATAAAATACTAAGACAGATGAGCTCATCCCAAAAGAAACATCAAGAGGTCATTACCAAGGAGCAAATAAAAATAAATATAAATAATATGCCTGAACCAGATTTTAAAACAACAATTAAAAGGACACTAGCTGGGCTTGAGAAAAGCATAGAAGAAACCAGAGAGAACATTAGCATGGACATGAAAGACCCAAACACAGGTCAGGCCAAATAAAAAGCCTGAAATTAAAATAAAATTCTGCTATAACTGAGATGTAAAACTGACTGGATATGATGAACATAAAAATTAGAATAGGCAGAGGAATGAATAGGTGATATAGAAGATAAAATTATTGAAAATAAACAAGATGAAAAGAAGAGGGAAAGCAAAATATTGCATCACAAGTGTAGGCCTGGAGAAATCAGAAACTCTGTAAAAAGATAATAACATTCATATCTTAGGAGTTTCAGAAAAAGAAGGCAGAGAAAAGGGAGTAGACTATTTATTTGAGCAAAGTGTAGCTGAAAGCATCCCTAACTTGGGGAAAAAAACAGACATCCAAATGCAAAACACACAGAGAACTCTTATCAAAAGCCAGTCAACACCAAGGTATATGATAGTAAAGTTGGCAAAATACAGAGATAAGAAAATAATCCTGAAATTAGCAAAGGAAAAGAAATCCTTAACCCACAAGGGAAGACAAATTAGGTTAGCAGCAGATCTCTTCACAAAATCCTGGCAAACTACAAAGAATAGTATGATATATTCAACATTTCAAATAGGAAAAATATGCAGCCAAGAATATTTTATCCAGGAAGACTGTCATTCAGAATAGAAGGAGAAAGAGTTTCCCAGACAAACAAAAATTAAGACTATGTGGCCATTAAACCTGCCCTCCAAGGAATATTAAAGACAACTCTTTCAGTGGGGAAGAAAGAGCAAAAGCAACAAAGACTAGAAAGAAAAAGAGAAAATCTCTAAAAATGATTTTGCAGGTAATATGATGGCACTAAATTTGTATCTATCAATAATCACTCTGAATGTAAATAGACTAAATGCTCTAATCAAAACACATAGGGTGCCAGAAAGGATTTAAAAAAAAATGACCTATCTGCTGCCTAAAAAAGACTCATTTTACACCTAAAGACACCTGCAGATCAAAAGTGACTGGATGGAGAAACATATATCATGCAAATGATGTCAAAAGAAAGCTAGAAGAGCAATACTTATATCAGAACAACTAAATTTTAAATCAAATACTATAACAAGAGCTGAAGAAAGGCACCATATCATAATATAGGGGCCTATGCAATAATAGATCTAACAATTGCAAATATTCATGCCCTCAATTTGGGAGCACCCAAAGTTATAAAACAATAACAAACAAAAAGGAATTCACTCAACATAATACAATAATAGTAGGGGACTTTAACACCCCATTAACATCAATGGACTGTTCATCTAAGCAGAAAATCAACAAGGAAACAAAGGCTTTGAATGACACATTGGCCCAGATGGATTTCACAGATATATTCACAATATTTCATCCTAAGGCAGCAGAATATACATTCTTTTCAAATGCACATGGGAGATTCTCCAGAATAGATCACATACTTAGTTGCAGATAAGGCCTCAACAAGTACAAAAAGATTGAGATGATACCATGCACATATATTCTTATCACAACACTAGGAAACTGTGGGCGACCAGGGACTAGCTGGAGTAACTAGTCTGGAACCAAACCAGGCCCAGACTTGCATCCCTCATTCACTCAAAAGGCTCGGGAGCCTAAAGGGTGAATAGTTGGTAAACGCTTGAGAAAGGGCTTGATCAGT
The DNA here is from genome assembly GCF_011100685.1 of Canis lupus familiaris. Classification (NCBI taxonomy): domain Eukaryota; kingdom Metazoa; phylum Chordata; class Mammalia; order Carnivora; family Canidae; genus Canis; species Canis lupus. Next base: position 71,574,524 of record NC_049260.1, read on the forward strand.
GGTTCTCAGGGCTCGCTTGTATGTGATCGCCCACATAACACAATAGATACAACTTATTCTGGCCTGGTCATAAATGTAAATAAGGGTCTGTGCTGTCCTTGCTGGTCTGTTTACCATACCTAATATTCCTTTGAAGTATGCACATCTGGAGCAACAAGCTTATCTATTTACCAAGGTCTTCTGGCACCTGTGAGTCTGTCTTGCATGCTGAGAAAGGGGAACTTTGGAGGGTTTCACAAACCTGCTAAAAATAAACACCTTCTTAGCTTTGTTTTGCTCGTGCTATAAAATGTTGTAAACCCTTGAATAAAGCTGGCACTGCTTGGACATCATCCACTGTGTCCTTCCTGTTCCCATCTCTTTACTTTTCTTTTATTTTCCTCATCCCCTTATCCTCGGGACCCTGATCATGTTGCCGCAGCATGCGCAACATGAAACTTGAAGTCAACCACAAGTAAATCTTTGGAAAGACCACAAATACAAGGAGGTTAAAGAACATCCTACTAAGGAATGAATATGTCAATCAGAATATTAAAGAAGAAATTAAAAATACATGGAAGCAAATGAAAATGAAAACACAACAGTCCAGAACTTTTGGGATGCAACAAAGGTGGTCCTAAGAGGGAAGTATATTACCATGCAGGTCTACCTCATGAAACAAAAAAGTCTTAAATATACAACCTAACCTTACAACTAAAGGCACTAGAACAAGAATAGCAAATAGTATAAAGCCAGCAGAAAAAATAATACAGATTAGAACAGAAATAAATGATAAGAAACAAACAAAACCAGTAGAACAGATCAATTAAAATAAGAGTTGATCTTTTAAAGAATTAATAAAATTGATAAACTACCAGCCAAACTCATCAGACAGAAAAAAGACCTAAATAAATAAAATCACAAGTGAGAGAGGAAAAATCACAACAAATATTGCAGAAATACAAACAATTACAGGAGAATGTTATGAAAATTATAGGCTGACCAGTTGAGCTATTTGGAAGAAATGGACAAATTCCTAGAAACATACAAACTACCAAAACTGAAACAGGAAGAAATAGAAAATTTGAACAGACCCATAAACAACAAAGAAATTGAATCAGTAATTAAAAACCTCCCAACAAACAAAAATCTAGGACAAGGTGGTTTCCCAGGGGAATTCTACAAGAAGGCATCTAAAGAAGAATTAATATCTATTCTTCTCAAACTATTCCAAAAACTAGAAATGGAAGGAATACTTCCAAACTCATTCTAGAAGACCAGCATTACCTTGATTCCAAAACTAGACAAGCACCCACTAAAAAGTAGATTTACAGGCCAATATCCCAGATGCACATGATGGATGCAAAATTCTCAACAAGATACTAGCAAATCAAATCCAACAGTACATTAAAAGAAGCATTCACCATGATCAAATGGGATTCATTCCTGGTCTGAAGGGGTTGTTCAATATTTGCAAACCTAACAATATGACACACCAAATTAATATCAGAAAGGATACAAACCATATTATCCTAACAATAGATGTATAAAAAGCATTTAACAAAATATGGTATCCATTCATGATAAAAATCCTCAACAAAGTAATGAGAGAGTGAACATATCTCAACATCATAAAGGTCATATATGAAACATCCACAGCTAATATCTTCAATGGGGAAGAGCCAACAATTTTTCCTCCACAATCAGGAATAAGACAGGCATGTCCACTCTCACCGCTATTTACTTAACATAGTATTGGAAGTCCTAGCCTCAGCAATCAGACAACAAAAAGAAATAACAAGCATCAAAATAGGCAAATGAGAAGTCAAACATACCCTATTTGCAGATGACATTATACTCTATAGAGAAAACTCAAAAGACTCCACCAAAAATTTGCTAGAACTGATCAACAAATTTAGAAAAATCACAGGGTATAAAATCAACATGCAGAAATCTGTTGCATTTCTATACACCAATAATGAAGCAGCAGGAAATCAAGGAACCAATCCCATTTACAATTACACCAAAAACCATAAGACACCTAGGAATAAACCTAACCAAAGAGGTAAAGCTCTGCAACATGAAAACAATAGAACACTGAAGACAGAAATGGAAGATGACACAAAGAAATGGAAAAATATTCGTGTTCATGGATTTGGAAGAAAAATTATTGTTAAAATGACTACCCAAAGCTATCTGCAGATTTAACGCACTCCCTATCAAAATACCAACAACATTTTTCGTAGAACTACAACAAACAATCCTAAAATTTGTATGGAACCACAAGACACCGGATAGCCGAAACAATCCTGAAAAAGAAAAAGTAAAGCAAGGAGGAACCCAATTTTGGACATCAAGCTATATTACAAAGCTGTAGTAATCAAGGCAGTATGGTACTGGCACAAAAACAGACACTGATCAACAGAACTGAATAGAACACCCATAAATGGACCCACAACTATATGGTCAACTAATATTTGACAAAGAAGGAAAGAATATTGAATGGAAAAAAATACAGTCTCTTCAACAAACAGTGTTGGGGAAACTAGATAGCAACATGGTACCACTTTCTTACACTACACAAAAAAATAAATTCAAAGTGGAGGAAAGACCTCAATGTGAAACCATTAAAATCCTAGAGGAGAACACAGGCAGTAACTCTTTGACCTCAGCCACAGTAGCTTCTTATCAGACACATCGCCAGAGGCAAAGGAAACAATAGCAAAAATGAACTCTGGGGCTTCATCAAGATAAAAAACTTTTGCACAGTGAAGGAAACAACAAAAACTAAACAACAACAAAAATTAAAAGGCAGCCTAGAGAATGGGAGAAGATACTTGCAAATGACATTTCTGATTTAGGGTTAGTATCCAATATCTGCAAAGAACTTATTGAACTTGATACACAAAAACCAAATAATCCAGTTAAGAAAAGACAGAGGGCATGAATAGACATTTTTCCAAAGAAGACACCCAGATGACCAACAGACATATGAAAAGATGCTCAACATCACTCATCATCAGAGAAATACAAATCAAAACCACAGTGAGATACCGCCTCACACCTGTCAGAATGGTGTGATACAACCTCATACTTGTCAGAATGGCTAAAATTAACAACACAGGGAACAACCATTGTTGGCAAGGATGTGGAAAAAGGGGAACCCACTTACACTGTTAGTGAGAATGCAAACTGCTGCAACCAATCTGGAAAACAGTATGGATGGTACTCAAAAATTTGAAAACAGAACTACCTTATGATCCAGCTATTGTACTACTAAGTATTTACCCAAAGGATTCAAAAATAGAGATTTGAAGTGGTACATGCACCCTGATGTTTACAGCAGCATTATCAACAAGGCCAAATTATGAAAAGAGTCCAAATGTCCATCAACTGGTGAATGGATAAAGAAGTTGTATACACAATAGAAGATAAGCCTTCAAAAAGAATGAAATCTTGCCATTTGCAACAATATGGATGGAGGTAGAGTGTATTATGCTAAGCAAAATAAGTCAGAGAAAGACAAATACCGTAAGATGCCACTCATATGCGGAATTTAAGAAACAAAACAGATCAACATACGGGAAGAAAAAAAGAGAGGGAAGCATCCTATAAGAGATTCTTAACTATAGAGAACAAACTAAGAGTTGATGGAGGAGTAGTATGGGGGAAGTGGACTAAATGTGTGACGGATATTAAGAAGGGCACTTATAGTATTGAGCACTGGGTGTTATTTATAAGCGATGAATTACTAAATTCTATTCCTGAAACCAATATTACAGTATATGTTAACTAACTAGAATTGAAACAAAAATCTGAAAAAAAGGGCAGCCTGGGTGGCTCAGAGGTTTGACGCCAACTTTAGCCCAGGGCATGATCCTGGAGACCCGGGATCGGGTCCCATGTCGGGCTGTCTGCATGGAGCCTGCTTCTCCCTCTGCCTGTGTCTCTGCCTTTCTCTCTCTCTCGTCTCTCATGAATAAATAAATAAAATCTTTAAAAAAAACTTGAAAAAATAAAAATAAGTAATAATACTAAGATAATTCAGAATATGGAAAAGTAGGTAAATATTATTTTTGGAAAAGTGGGTGAATATTTTAATATACTAATAGCATAGCATATTGTTTTATATGCTAGATTATAAAAATTTTATTTGTGAGGTCCTAGGAATCAACAATCCTCTCTGTAAGAAGACTGAAAGAAAAAAATTAAAGAAAATTTTATACTGTGTAATTTCTTATATTGTATTCTTTGAGTTGATTTTTATGCCAATTTTTAAATTGGATTATTAGGTTTTTGAGTATTGAATTGTGTGCGTTCTTTATGTATTTTAGATACTAACCCTTTACCACATATGTCATTTGCAAATATTTTGTCCCATCCAGTAAGTTGCATTTTAGTTTTTTGTTTATTGTTTCCTTGACTGTGTAGAAACTTTATATTTTGATGTAGTCCTGATACTTTATTTTTGCTTTTGTCTCCTGTGCTTCAGGAGTCATATCTCTAGTAAGAAGTTGCTACAGTCAATGTCAAAGTGGTTATTGCCTGTGTTATCCTAATGGATTTTCATTGTTTCCTATCTCACATTTAGGTCTTTAACCCAGTTTGAGTTTATTTTTGTATATGATGTTAAGAAAGTGGTCCAGTTTCACTCTTTTGTATATTGCTGTTTAGTTTTCCCAAGACCATTTATTGAAGAGACTGTCTTTTTTCCATTGTATATCCATTTCTCCTTTTTTGAAAATTAATTGACCATATAATTGTGGGTTTATTTCTGAGTTTTCTATTGTATGCTATTGATGCATTTGCCTATTTTTATTCCAGTAATATATTGCTTTAATTACTACCACTTTGTAATATAGCTTGAAGTCAGGAATTGTTATACTTCCACAATTTTTCTTTTTTCTTTTTCAAGATGGCTTTGGATATCCAGGGTCTTTTGTGGTTCCATACAAATTATAGGATTATTTGTTATAGTTCTAAGAAAAATGCTGTTGGTATTTTGATAAGGAGTGCATTAAATCTGCAGATAGCTTTGGGTAGTAGACTAATTTTAACAATAATTTTTCTTCCAAATCCATGAACATGGAATGTTTTTCCATTTCTTTGTATTGCCTTGAATTTTTTCATCAGTGTTTTATAGTTTTCAGAGTATAGGTCTTTCACCTTTTTGGTTAAGTTTATTCTTAGATATTTTATTGTTTTTGGTGTAGTTGTAAATTTTATTACTTTCTTAAATTCTCTTTCTGTGGCTTCATTACTAGTGTATAAGAATGCAACAGATTATTGTACATTGATTTTGTATCTTGTGATTTAACTGAATCCATTTATCAGTTCTAAAATTGTTTTACAACAAATACCCACCATTTGTTTTGACGTGGATGGAACTGGAGGGTATTATGCTGAGTGAAATAAGTCAATCGGAGAAGGACAAACAGTATATGGTCTCATTCATTTGGGGAATATAAAAAATAGTGAAAGGGAATAAAGGGGAAAGGAGAAAAAATGATTGGGAAATATCAGAAAGGGAGACAGAACATGAAAGATTCCTAACTCTGAGAAACGAACCAGGGGTGGTGGAAGGGGAGGTGAGTGGGGGGTGGGGGTGACTGGGTGACGGGCACTGAGGTGGGCAATTGATAGGATGAGCCCTGGGTGTTATTCTGTATGTTGGCAAATTGAACACCAATAAAAAATAAATTTGTGAAAAAAAATAAAATTGTTTTAGGTGGAGTATTTAAGTTTTTCTATATCTAGTACTATGTCCTTTGCAAATATTGAGAACTTTATTTCTTCATTACCAATGTTCATGCCTTTTATTTCTTTCTGTTATCTGATGACTCTGGCTAAGATGTCCAGTACTCTGTTGAATAAAAGCAGTGAAAGTGAACATCCTTGTCATGTTCCTAAACTTAGACGGAAAGCTCTGTTTTTCACCATCAAGTATGAAGTTGACTGTAGGTTTTTCATATAAGGCTGTTATCTTGTTGAGGTATATTCCCTCTGGACTTATTTTGTTGAGGGTTTTTATCATGAATGGATGTACTTTGTCAAATGATTGTACTTTGTCAAATGATTTTTCTGCATCTATTGAAATGATCATATGGTTTTTATCCTTTCTCTTATTGATGTGATGCATCACATTGATTTCTTTGCAAATATTGAAGCACCCTTGCATCCTGGGAACTATTCCCACTTAATCAAGGTCTATGATTTCCTTAATGTATCATTGGATTTGCTTTGCCAATATTTTGTTGAGGAAACACAGACATAGACACACAGAGTATGTCTTGAAGTTCAACATGACTTCCTTTCAAAAAAAATCATTGATCCAACTAGTTTTTAAGAGTACCATAGAATAAATAAGCAGATGCCACCTCTACAGGTGGGTAGCAAATCAAAATATGATTCTTTACCTATTCAGAAACATAATGTTGAGCACGTTTTTATGAAGAATTTATCCCTTCTCACTATTGAAATTTAAGTGAAAATTACAAATAGACCAATAATGAAAAAGCACAGAGTTGAATGCCTTGACTAATAATAAAAAAAGACAGCTGGTATAGCAAAATCAACTTTATGTAAGGACAGGAATTGCCATTTGTGACTGGATTATGGGTAGTCAAAAAATAAAACATTTTGTTTCCCTTCATTCTAGTGTTTCCTCAGGACTTTTGCAAAAAAGAGCTTTACCTTTTGTGTTCTCTTCCTTTTTCAGATTTTCTTTTCCACACAGCCAAAGAATTTTGATAATGAAGCCAAGTATGGTAAAGTTAAAAGGAAAAAAAAGAAATAGCTAGTGTTTTGAAATAGAAAAATAGTCTATATTCTGTTTTGTTTTTTTAATAAATCTCAGTAAATACCTTCCAAAGATATCCTGCAGTTTAATAAAAAAAACTATGTATTATTTTTGTCTAATATGTTTTCCTCATTATTCTGTATTGTAATGCAGCCACGTTTGTTGCATGTATAAGTAATATGTTCATTGTCATTGCTGTATAGTATTCCTTTTTATGACTTTCTCAGAATTTATTTATTTTTTAATGTTCTTAGTTTATTAATCCTCTCATGAAAAATCTGCACAATCACCACAGATAAAGCCACTGCAGAATCTTTACTCCTTCTGTTGTCCAATCTCCAGCTCACTTCTTTTTGCCAGCACCAACGCTGGCTTTTGCAGTCCACCGGACTTTCTTCATTCTGTTTTTGCATTCTTTGCAGTTTTTTGAAGTCTTTTTCTTTTCATACAGGCCATGTCTTGCAAGTCTATGTTTGGGTTCATTTTTCTTTGCATAATCCAAGGAATCATAAATCATGCCAAAGCTAGTTGTCTTGCCACCACCAAAATGGGTTCTGAATCCAAATACAAATATGACATCTGGTGTGGTCTTGTACATTTTGGCTAGTTTTCCCTGAATTTCTGTCTTAGGTACTGTTGCTTTCCCGGGGTGAAGAACATCAATGACTATCTGTTTCCGCTGAAGCAGTCGGTTGGTCATGAACTTCCTGGTCCGGATAGGTACTGTGTCATTCATGATGGAGGCTGAGCTTCAAGCAGCCGGGGAGGATCAGAATTTATTAATGTTACTGTTGATGGGTATTTTACATGCACCAGTTTTGTCTTTTATGAATGGTGTTGTTATGAACATTCTTAAACATTTCTCTTAGTGAACATACATACCAATCTCTCAGGTATATAATCAAGAGTGAAATTGATGAGCCATAGTATAATCTCATGCTTGTCTTTAGTAGGTATTGCCTTTGGGGGCAATTTTGAGTGATTCTTGACAGATTTGGGGAAAATTATCTGGGTGTGATACATGGCACATAATTCCTTCAGCAAGACAGACACAAGCATTCTCTGAGATTGAGGTAGCATGAATGAAATACTGAATGTGGGGATGCCTGGGTGGCTCAGTGGTTGAGTGTCTGCCTTCAGCACAGGGCATAATCCCAGGGTCTGGGATGAAGTCCTGCATCAGGATCCTTGCAGGAAGCCTGCTTCTCCTCTGTTTCTCCCTCTGCTTCTCCCTCTGCCTATGTCTATACCTCTCTCTGTGTGTCTGTCATGAATAAATAAATAAAATATTTTTTAAAAAAGAATAGTGAATGTGATTCACATTCATTCACTCATTAATTCAACAAGTTTATGATAAGGAATTTAACATGTTAAATAAGCACTGGCAGTACAACATTGAGGAAAGCATTCTCTGATCCCACCCAGTATAATTCTACTAAAATAACTTACATGGAGAAGAAAAACTTTGTAACCTTGTGTTATGGGATAAATTACCCCTACTACAAAGTCAAATATTGAAGTCTTAAACCCCAGGTCCTCAGAATATGAATGTATTTAGAGATAGGGCCTTTAAAGAAGTAATTAAGGTAAATTAAGGAAACACAACAGGGATGTCCACTCTCACCACTGTTATTCAACATGTACTAGGAGTCCTAGCCTCAGCAATCAGACAACAAAAAGAAATAAAAGGCATTCAAATTGGCAAAGAAGAAGTCAAACTCTCCCTCTTTACAGATTAAATGATACTGTACATAGAAAACCCAAAAGACTCCACCCCAAGATTTCTAGAACTCATATAGCAATTCTGCAGTGTGGCAGGATGCAAAGTCAATGCCCAGAAATCACTGGCATTTCTCTACACTAACAATGAGATGGAAAAAAGAGAAATTAATGAGACAATCCCATTTACAATTGCACCCAAAAGCATTAGATACCTAGGAATAAACCTAACCAAAGAGGTAAAGGATCTATACCCTAAAAACTACAGAACACTCCTGAAAGAAATTGAGGAAGACACAAAGAGACGAAAAAAATATTCCATGCTCATCAATTGGAGGAATTAATATTGTGAATGTCTATGCTACCCAGGGGAATGTGCACGTTCAATGAAATTCCTATCAAAATGCCATGGACTTTCTTCAGAGAGTTGGAACAAATCATCTTAAGATTTGTGTGGAATCAGAAAAGACCTCGAATAGCCAGGGGAATATTGAAAAAGAAAACCATAGCTGGGGACATCACAATGCCAGATTTCAAGTTGGACTACAAAGCTGTGATCATCAATACAGTGTGGTACTGGCACAAAAACAGACACATAGATCAATGGAACAGAATAGAGAATCCAGAAGTGGACCCTCAACTTTATGGTCAACTAATATTCAACAAAGCAGGAAAGACTATCCACTGGAAAAAGGACAGTCTCTTCAATAAATGATGCTGGGAAAACTGGACAGCCATGTGCAGGAGAATGAAACTGGACCATTATCTTACACCATAGCCAAAGGTAAACTCAAAATGGATGAAAGATCTAAATGTGAGACAAGAATCCATCAAAATCCTCGAGTAGAACACAGGCAACACCTTTTTTGAACTTGGCCACAGCAACTTCTTGCAAGATACACCTATGAAGGCAAGGGAAACAAAAGCAAAAATGAATTATTGGGACTTCATCAAGATCAAAAGCTTCTGCACAGCAAAAGAAACAGTCCACAAAACTAAAACACAACCTACAGAATGGGACAAGATATTTGCAAATGACATATCAGATAAAGGGCTAGTATCCAAGGTCTACAAAGAATGTATGAAGCTCAACAACAAAGAAACACACAATCCAATCATGAAATGGGCAAAAGTCATGAACAGAAATTTCACAGAGGAAGACATAGACATGGCCAACAAACACATGAGAAAATGCTCCACATCACTTGCCATCAGGGAAATACAAATCAAAACCATAATGAGATACCACCTCACACCACTGAGAATGATGAAAATTCACAAGACAGGAAACCACAAATGTTTGAGAGGATTTGGAGGAAGGGGAACCCTCTTGCACTGTTGGTGGGAATGTGAACTGGTACAGCCACTCTGGAAAACTGTGGAGGTTCCTCAAAGAGCCAAAAATACAACTGCCTTTCAACACAGCAATTGCCCTGCTGGGGATTTACCCCAAAGATACAGATGCAGTGAAATGGCAGGACACCTGCACCCCAATGTTTATAGCAGCAATGTCCACAATAGCCAAACTGTGTAAGGAGCCTCAGTGTCCATCGAAAGATAAATGGATAAAGTAGATGTGGTTTATGTATACAATGGAATATTACTCTGCCATTAGAAACAACAAATACCCACCATTTGCTTCAATGTGGATGGAACTGGAGGGTATTATGCTGAGTGAAGTATATCAGTCGGAGAAAGACAAACATTATATGGTATTATTCTTTTGGGAAATATAAAAAATAGTTTAAGGGGATAAAGGGAAAAGGAGAGAAAATGAGTGGGAAATATCAGTGAGGGTGACAGAACATAAAAGACTCATAACTCTGGTAAATGAACAAGCGGTTGTGGAAAGGGAGGTGGGCAGGGGGTTCGGGTGACTGGGTGATGGCACTGAGGAGATGAGCACTGCATATTTTGCTATATGTTGGCAAATCAAACTCCAATAAAAAATATACAAAAAAAGATAAATTAAGGTAAAATAAGGTCATGTTAGTAGACTTTAATATGATTTGAGTCTTCATAGGAAGAGTAAGAAGAGGAGATTAAAATGCATAAATGATGCACAAAGAAAGAATCATGTAAGGACACAGTGATAAGGTGTCATCCATAAGCCAAGGAGAGAGGCTTCTCAGAAGAAACTATACTAGCTGACACATAGATCTTAAGATTTGTAGCCTCCAGAGCTGTGAGAAAATAAATTTATGTTCTTTAAACCACTCATTCTGTTATATTTTGTTGTGGTAGCCCTGGGAAACTAATACACCTCAGGTTAAGTAAATAGTTTTTGGATATGACAAGATCATGTTACAAATAGAAAAAAAATAATAATGAACTGATTTAATCAAAAGTTAAATTGCTTTGCAAAAGGGAGTTAAGGGAATTGAAAGCAAACCTCAGAATGAGAAAAATATATTTGAAAATTGTATTTCTGATAAAGGAATGCTATTAAGAACAAATAAAGGAGAATTCTCCAAACTTAACGATAAGAAAACTAAAATCCCAACAAAGAAATAGGCAAAAAATTTGAACAGATACTTCAACAAAGAAAATATACAGATAGCATGAAAGCATATAAAAAGATGCTTGACATGATTAGTCATTATGGAAATGCAAATTAAAACTACATCTATTAGAATGGCTAACATTAAAAAGACTGACCATACCAAATATTGGTGAGAATGTGGAGGAACTGAAACTCTCATTACAAAAGTTGTGGGAAAACTGCATTGTGAAAATGCAAAACAGGGCAGCCATGTTGGAAAATAGTTCGGTACTATTCTTGTAAACATATACTGACTACATAACTGAGTAATCCCACTCCTGAACTTCTGTCCAAGGAAAATGAAAACCTGTGTTCACATAAAAGCCTGTATGAAAATGGCTACAGCAACTTGATTCTTAACTACTCACAATCAAAAACAACTCAAATGTCCCTAACCAGAAGAATGGATGAACAGAGTGTAGTACATCCATACAATGGAGCACTACTCAACAATAAAAAGGAATGATACCTACAACAAATCAATCTCAAATTCATTATGCTAAGTAATACAACTATACTGTGTGATACCATTTCTGTTATTCTAGAAAAAGGCAAAATAAGAATGTAGAACAGATCAATGGTTGCTAGGGGATAAAAGTTTGACGACAAAGGTGACAAACAATAGATTTTGGAGGGAGAAGGAAGGAAGCAGCAGAACTCTTCTGTACCTTGACTTTAGTGGTAGTGGTTACACAACTCAGCATATTTGACAAAATCCATAGAACAGTAACCAAAACCGGTGATTTACTGCATATAAATCAAATTAATAAATTACCAAAATTTATTGACTCAGATATCCACACACAGTTGAATAACATCCATCTTCCTGAAAAGAATCATTTGCCTAATTTTCTGAATGACAAGTTCAAGGAGTATGTCGCCATAATGTATATGGAGAAATGGAAATAATGTATTATTGCTGAGGAGTGACACTGAAGAAGTAGACAGGAATGAATTTATCGAGGGCCTTATATGCTCTGCAAAAGGATTTTGACCTTGTACTGTAGTAAGGGGGAACTACTGAATCATTTTGAGAAAAAGAATGATATGTTCAGCTTTACATTTTAAATAAACCAGTATGGCTGTGATAAAGAGAAAGGATTTGAAATGTAGAAAGGCAGAAAGCAGGGAGATCAATTGGAATGTGTTTGCTGCAGTCCAGGTGAAATATGAAAAAATCCTGAGCTCAGGTAATTGTAATGGGAACATAAAGTAGGGGAAGTTTTCTGAGCCCTGCGCAGTATGGATGCATAAGCTCAAGAGACATGGAAGGGAATCAATTATCTCAGAAAGGGATCTTTTGATATTGAAGGGCATCAGATTACTTTTTCACTATCTTGCTTCAGTCATAAGAGAGAGAATCACTCCTCTTGGCCCTGTTCTAATTTCCATGATATGAGCACATATAAATCCCAGGGTTTTTTTTCAATTACATGTCCTCACATTTTAAAAAAATTTTTTAAATGGTATTCAGATGGCAATCAAATAACTGTGATTAAATGATCTATAGTTAGGATGACCATTTTATCCTATTTTGCTGAGAGATTGTCTCTGTTTACTATTGATCTCCTAGAATAATTATTACAGTGTATTAATAATAGTGCCTCCTTTCTTTCTCCAAAACACCCTGGTTTAAATGGTAAATGTATGGTCACCTTAAACTATAGTAGTTCCCCCTCCCCCATTTGGCTCTTCTTCAGGGGGAAAAAAAGGAACATAAAATGTCAATAAATTCACATTTTGAATATAAATCAAGAGTGATTTGTTCATCTACAAAAGCCTATAGAAAAGTAAAACAGAATGGAAAGCTATATAAAGTGAACATAAAGGTAATCATCTAATAACTTATAAATATACCCCCAATTAGTGGGCTTGATCCTCAAATAATTATTGAATTCTTCCCATATATTTTTCTACATTTGTGCTAAATTTTGTGTAGAAGTTAAAGTCTTACTATCCCTTTGTACTTAAAAATTTGAATAGAGTGTCCCAAGTCCTTAAAGGAGTTGGGAGGTTATGACTAGTGCTAGGTCCCTAACTGTTCTCCTTTCAAAAAGTCATGTTTCATTCTGTCTTCTATAATCTTCTGAGAAGCCAAAGCAATCTTGCTCAGTAGGATTCTTTGTGAAATATCAAGAATTCTCTACTAAATCATCACCTTACTTGTGCTAGGTCCACATAGGTCAGACAGAAGAAAAAGAAGCATAACAACTTTATTTTGTGGCACACTATTCTGTCACATCAAGATTAGTTTTTGATATACCCTAAACCTGTTTTCACACTCTGACCACAATGCTAAAACATAATTCTGGCCTTGTAAGCCAGTATAAAAGTGACACAGTACTGTGGCAAAGAAGATTGAATGAAAAATAAAATCATGTTTTATTATTTCTACTCATCCTACTTCCATAAAGGACTTTGGGCAATGGGGTGCCTCAGTAGTGCAGTTGTTTAAGCTTCTACCTCTTGGTTTTGGCTCAGGTCTTGATCTCAGGGTCCTGAGATGGAGCCCCATTTTAATGAAATAACAGCCGTTATGAATTACAGTCATTGTTAGCAATAATAAAATAAGGAGTAGCCACTATGTTGCTTTTTTTTTTTTTAGTTTTTTGCTTGATCTTTAGCTTTAAAGTAAATTAGGAGCCCTAGAAACTCTATACAGATTCAACAGTTTGAATAAAATACTAACTCAAAATATTAATACTTAGCTCTTTTATCTCTGTAATAGTCTGATGACTTCAAGCTTTCTAAAATAAAATTAAATTTGAATAAGGATAGTACTCTTGAGGTCTGTAAATTGTCAGTTCTTGAAAGGTTCCTTCTCTGTAATCCATATTCTTTTTCTAAGGCCTATATGACAGATCATTTAGACCCAATCCTAAGCATAAGATGTAATATGCATGTCAAAAATATTCTTTTTAAAGGTACTGATATGCTCTTGAATTCCATTAAATCTAAGGGACACCTGGGTGGCTTAGCAGTTGGGCATCTGCCTTCAGCTCAGGGCATGATCCTGGAGTCCCAGGATCAAGTCTCACATCGGGCTCCCCGCAGGGAGCCTACTTCTCCCTCTGCCTATGCCTCTGCCTCTTTCTTTCTGCGTCTCTCTCATAAATAAATAAAAAAAATCTTTTTTAAAAAATAATGTTCAAAAACTTTATCCATAGATGTTTTGACATGGTCAGAATAAACTTTTGCCAAGAAGTAAAGAAAAGGAATCCCTTCAGCTTCCCTTATCCTCAGCAAGATCCAGAATAGGTATTAAATCCATTACCACCATCATCTATTCTATTATTTATTATGTTAAGCTTTAATTCATCTATTTCTGTATCTGTCTCCCCCACTAGACTCCAGGAACTGCCTGAGGCTAAGGATTACTCCCCATTCATCTTTATTTCTCTGGCACCTAGTGTAACTGAACCAATGTGGGTTCACTCGATTATGAGTCAGATATTGTACCAGATTGACTTGTCACACAAAGAAAAGTTTATTTGCAGTAAATAATGAGATCATGGGGAATAGCTTCCAAAGCTGTGACTCCCTGAGCAAAAGTGTATGGTTTCCTTTTATTTAGGGTTAGGATGAATATTTAGGTAGGGAAGCCTTGTCATCATATGTAGAGGTGAGCATAAGGTTGTGCATGCACCTTAAGGAAATATGCTTATACACACATTGTATATTATGTAAATGAGAATTGTTCTCCTCCTTGGTCAGAGATTTTAGTACTATAATGAGGTAAATGTAGTTAGTTGTCAGTAATTCTAGAAGTTACTCCATTGTCCTTCTTCTTCACAGGTGTGAACCAGGGGTTAAGCTCAAACTGGTCTCCGTGGTCTGGGCCAGCTGAAGGTCTTGTCAGTGCAGTTGCTATGCTATTGCTCAAGGGATGGTTTATATTTGTCTGAGTTGACAAATAAGCTGGAAAGAAAAGTTTAAGGAAAGCTGTGGGAAAAAGGCACAAGCAAGTGAGCAGTAAAATAAGGTCTCTTAGGGTCCAGCAGGTGACACTAGCATGAAAAGAATTCAGTAACATGGGACACCTGGGTGGCTTAGTGATTTAGCCTGCTTTGGGCCCAGGGCGTGATCCTGGATTCCTGGGATGGAGTCCCACATCGGGCTCCCTTCATGAAGCCTGCTTCTCTCTCTGCCTGTGTCTCTGCCTCTCTCTCTCTCTCTCTCTGTGTGTCTCTCTTGAATAAATAAATAAAATATTAAAAAAAAAAAAAGAATTCAGGGACGCCTGGGTGGCTCAGTGGTTGAGCATCTGCCTTCGGCCCAGGGCGTGATCCCGTGGTCCCGAGATCGAGTCCCACATCGGACTCCCTGCGTGGAGCCGGCCTCTCCCTCTGCCTGTGTCTCTGCCTCTTTCTCTGTGTCTCTCATGAATAAATAAATAAAATCTTAAAAAAAAAAAAAAAGAATTCAGTAACTTGTTGAAAAAAATAGGATCTCGTTTTAATTTTGGAAGAGGCCACATATAAAATTCTTAACAGTATGTCTCTTACATTGTAAATGTCAATAGATGTTAACTATTATTTACTAAAATGTGATCAGATGGAATTGTACTGAAGCAGATTCCCACTGGCCATAACATTTTCAGGAATTTTGCAAGCTGGTGGTTAAATTATTGGTAATCAGAAATAGCCCATGGTAGATTATCTATATTTACATATTTCTTTGCCAAAATGAAAATTGGCAAATGAGATAATTCCAGACATAGAAACCCCTTCACCTACTCCGCCCCCCATCTCCCCACCCACATGGGCAGTTAAACATTTTTCAACACAGCACTGAGGTCAGATACCATACTATCCTGAGGTTGAATCCTTTTAAATGCTATTAATGTGCACGATTGATAAAGTGTGCATATGATGTGTGTTGGATTTAGAAGTGAAAGGAAGAGGAAAAAGGAGCATGTGGGGAAGGGGATACAGTCCACCAGCAACTGAGTGAAGCTACAAATCTAACTTCCCATTACACCTCACCTCCCTCAGACAATATAGCCTTTGAAACTAGTTATGACACAGGGTCTCTTGATGGGCTTAGTTTTAGCCAACAAGAAAGAGTTGGCTGATCATTTCAGAAGTAACAATTGAATATCAACTATTATTGTCCCTCTGATATAAATATATATAATATTTATAGACAATATAAAGATTTTCTAACCATCAAAGTTTTCCACAATGAAGTAGTTAGCTTTGAAAGGTTGTGAGTTCTTTATGTAACATAAAAATGTTCATATGGAAGCTAGATGAAAATCTACAAAAATATTGCAGAATTCTCACTGGCTGATTCTCTAGCACATTGCCTGCCTCTCAAAGTCTGATCTACAGACTTCTCAGGACCCATCTCAGACCTATTGAATCAGGATCTGCATTTTAATAGGACCCTCAGGTTATTCATATGGAATATGAAATAACTGTTAAATGACTCTTAGTTTGAGAAGGCTTTGCTCTAGATCATCTCTAAAGTCACAGCTAACTCTAGGTTTCTATGCTTCTGTCATGACTTGATGAACACATATCAAAAAAGCTTATAATATTTTGCAGGAAATAAAATATCAGAAGGAAATGTCTCTATGATAAAATTCAGATACGAGTTACAAAATAATCTCAACACACATAAGCAAAATGAAATTCAAAAGCCAAAATATGAAATTTATGTTTAGACAAATTCCTAAAACAAGAAAATCAGGCAAATACACAGGACTGAGACCTACAAAAGCATCTAGGTGACTGACACACAGGCAAATTATCCCTTATCCTTCTGTCCTAGATTCTGAATTCTATTCATGTGCTCTCATGGGTTTACATTACTTTCTAAGTTTTCTGAAGTCACTGCCGGAATATATAACAAGTTCTTAAGCTAGGCTATTTAGTAAGACCCTGAGTTACAACATCTGCATCCTTGGGGTTCTTCCTATCTCCTGCTGAAACAAAGCAGTGGGTGACCAGATTAATGCTATTGACTGATATTATTAGCATTTTAAATACCACCTTAGCTTCTATACCTTTTTACTGACTACAAAATCGAAGTAATACAACAAAAACAAATCCATAATATAAATTGTTTATATTGATAAATAGCATATATAGTATGAATTATAACAAGTGAATTAACAACTGATATACTGCTACAATTTCTAAATAATATCCTGAAACTAATATTTTCAGCTTAAACTTTATAGTATCAACTATAAAATGTTTCTCTAAAGTGATTAAATCCACTGATCACTTCTCAGAACTATTGCATTTCTCCCTGATCTCTGTTAGGTAGAACAGAGTTTGCAAACTTTTTGTAAAGAGCCAGAGAGTAAATGTTTTAGGCTTTGTGCATCATATCGTTTCTGTCACAACTGCTTACATGCAGCCATAAACAATAGGTAAACAAATGAGAGAATGAGTGTGGCTGTTTCATTAAAACTTTATCTGCCAAAACAGGCGGGCCATAGTTTGCTGACTCTGAGGTAGAAGATTCTGTATTGATGAAGGAGCAGAAGGCAATCCGAGGACAAAGCAGAAGCTGAAACCCTCAGGCCCAGCCCCCACTCCCTGGTGGGGTACCTGTGACATTCCTCAGGCACTTCTTTAGTTCTGCCCTAAAACTAAAGGAAGGGAAAAAAATTGTTAACTGATAAAGATCACAGTCCTGTAGGACATGAATCTCCATCCCTTTGCAAATGTTAGTGATTTATAAGGACAAAGCATTTTGATCAATAGGCTAACTTTCAGAAATCCTAAAGCCCTAACATCACCCTCCCCTCCATTGTGAAGTGGGGGGGGGGGGCGTAGAAGAGAATGTAAATAAAATAAAATTTCTGTATAACCGGCAGCCCCCACTGACAAATAGTTGAGGCAGGCAGTATATAACATTCTTTCAGGAAACTCCAAACTGTCTTAATGTTAATGCTTTACTAGAGAGAAAAACAACCTTAGCTTGACAATAGCGAGGCCTCCAGCATCCTAAGAGTCTTCATTATCATATCAAAGTCCTTTTGGACACCTCCCTTTTTCCTTACCTTCCCTAGCTCCCAAGTACAGAATCAGTCACCCAAGTATATAATCAATAACCCCTCACAACCTCAGTGCAGCAACTCTTTCTGCCCACTGGTCCTGTTCCTGTGCTTTAATAAAATCACCTTTTTGCACCAAAGACATCTCAAGAATTTGCTTGGCCATTGGCCCTGTACCTCAACAACGTTCCAAAACTAGATCATGTATCACAAGAAGCCTCTTGCTGTTACTGCATATGAACTTCACATGGGTTCTCCCTCTTTCCAACACAGGCACCCATATGGACCTTCTTTCTTGAATATAAGCCAATGAGTATAATCCAGATATGTGTGTCAAAAAAATGTTGAAAGTAATGTTGAAAGTTTGACATATGTGTCTTTTTTTTTCCCCATTTGCCTTCTTTACTCTTCTGTCCTTATATAAATGCAAAGCTATATTCTATTCTGCTTATATTTCTCAATCTGATTCTGGAAGAAAATTCACACAGAAAATTCCTTGGTTCTAGTAATGGAGATGGGCAGGCCCATGAGCCAAGGTGACCTAAATTGCCTAAAGAAATCTAGATTCAGGGGCACCTGGGTAGCTCAGTGGTTAAGTGTCTGCCTTTGGCTCAGGTTGTAATCCTAGGGTCCTGGGATCTAGTTCCATATTGGGCTCCCTCCTCAACAGGGAGCCTGCTTCTCCCTCTGCCTATGTCTCTGCCTCTCTCTGTGTGTCTCTCATGAATAAATAAACAAAATCTTTTTTTAAAAAAATCTAGATTCGAAAATATGGAGACATTTTGTGTTTCATCCTCTACCAGTCATGCCAGAGGGGTGACCAGTTAGAGAAGACAGTCCTGTCCTCTCAGGGGTGCCTAACTCATTTCCCCTAAATTTGTTTACTACATGGTACTCCTTCCCATGACACTACCTGGTAATGTAGGAAAGACATTAGGGTTCAAAACTGATGGCCAGAAAGAATTCTTGAGATGTCTTTGGTGCAAAAAGATGGTTTTATTAAAGCATGGGGACAGGACCTATGGGCAGAAAGAGCTGCATCAGGGTCATGAGAAAAGGCCCATTATATACTTTCATGTTGGGAGTATATATATTCCTTAGAGACTTCCTTAGTGTAAGTCTCTAAGGAATTTTGAAGCAAGATTTTCAGGACCAGGTTAGCTACTGTTAGAAAAAGGTCATTTATTACTGTCTAATAAGACCTTAGTCACGAGACCCTTCAGATGTATATCGGTGGGTCATAAGATTGAGGGATGATTGCCAACATATATCTTAAGGGGGTAGAGATAAAGGAAGCTTCCAAGGGAATTTTCATATGTTAAAGTAGACTTACAGGATCCTGGGGGTCAGGCTAAGTTTGCCTTTTGCCATTAGCAAAGTATTGACATAGAGGCAGCTGAATTCCTAGAAGAATGTCACTCTGTCTGTTTTAAGGACTTGTCAATGGGCTGTAAGTATTAAGAAAATTTAATTTTTCTTTTGCCTTGTTTCCCACAACACCTCCCACACTATCTTATTTAACTAATTTGAAGACCAGAGGTTCAGTAGACACAAATGAGTTTCATGTGGTTCAGTGAAAAATGTGTTCTGGTAGCTTTGAGCAGTAGCACAATTAGTTAGAATGTCAGATTAAGGGATCTAGAGATTGCATCCTATTTTGAATTTAAGCACATATCAGAAAGGCCTTGAAGATTCTGTTTTAATTTGCAAACTGAGATTTACCAGAAGCCAAAAGAGACAAACAGTCCTCATCAATGTAGTATTTTTGAAAGTTTAATCCACAGGTTCAGTTTCTTTGACTCTTGTGGTATTTGAGATTGTTTTGCGTCTCCCAGAACACCATGCAAAAAAAGGAAGCTGATCAATGAAGGGATACCTACACAGCATGTAAAAAGATAGTTATGGGGAATTATAAAACCATTTTATTTCATGGTTGAGTATACCTAATGTTTTTCCAATATTTTCAACTCAGAATTTTCACCTTGCTTAAAACAATGCTAGAAGGGGAAAAGACTTTTATTTTAACTTTTGAAATTTATTAGAAACACTAATTTTTGGCTTTATTCCTGAGGAGATTTAGGGATTAATTAATTTATTTGGGAAGAGAGGCAGAACAGAGTCAGATAATCCAGCTGTTATAATTTTGAAGTTAGCATAAATGTGACTTAGAAGCATATTCACCTTGCTATGTGCCTGCTAGCAAAAGATAGTAGTGAAATCCTTAGCAAAGGCACCGAATGCAGTAATCTTAATGAGCTGGGGCCTGAAAACCATCAAGAAATAGCCACAACATCTGCAATACAGAAAGCAGGCAAGGAAGAAAATGATAAATGGGGAAAATGTTAATATTCAGTTTATTCTATGCAAGACATGCATCAAATATCCCCCAGCTTCTCTCTTTAAACATAGAAATGAATATGGGCTGTTTCCCATTTCACTGAAATTGAATGTTGAAGAGACACTTCAATCTCATTGACTAATTCAGCTGTTCCTTTAAATTGAATTTTTAAACATATGGGCACACCAACAAATCTATACGCAGAACAACTCTTTGAACAGCATGCAAGTGTTCTGGAATTACATGCTAGGTATCACACAAGTGAGTTTTCACAGTACAAAAGAACAAATTCCTTATTGTGACACTTGAGATGACAATACTAAAGAATTTCAAAAAAAAAAAAAAATAAAAAAAAAAAAAAAAAAAAAAAAAATAAAGAATTTCAGTTCAACTATAAATTCTTCCCTCAAACCACTATAGCTTTCTCAGGAGTATAACACACTCCCTAGCCTCTGTTTTTTTTTTTAACCAAACAATAATTGCTTATCTCTACTAAGTAATGATCCACCAATCTTTTCATTCATTCATTCAACAAACATCTATTGAGTAACTCTTTTTTTTTTATTTGATGGAGAAAGAGTGAGAGAGCACAAGGAGGGGGAATGAAAGAGGGAAAGGGAGAAGCAGGCTCCCTGTTAAGCAGGAAATCCAAAAGGGGACTCGATCCCAGGACCCAAAGATCATGACCAGAGCCAAAGGCCAACATTCAACCATCTGAGCCACCCAGGCATCCCTATTAAGTAACATTCCTATTGTGTCTAGTACTATCTTAAACACTGAGAATAGAGAGATAAATATGGTATAAAACCTCTAAAAATTACATTTCTAATAGGTATGAGATATATATATATATAAATTAGTTATCTAAAAGGGTACCTGGGTGGCTCTGTCGGTTAAGTGTCCAACTCTTGATTTCGGCTCAGGTCATGATCTCAGGGTCATGAAATTAAGCCATGCATTGAGTTCTGGGCTAGGTGTAGAACCTGTTTAAGATTCTCTCTCTCTCCCTTTTCTCCCTCCTCATGCTTACTCTCTCTCTCTCTAAAGGAAAAGAAACTAGTTATATCAAAAAAAGAGAGAAAGGGAAACACATCCCTAATTTGAGATGTTTATTTCAACCCAACAAATCTCCTGTTCATCATTGTATAACATATTGACTTTATTTTCTGATTTATATATGTGTGTCTCTGGGAAATCGCTCCTATTAGTCACCTTTCTTGTGGAAAAAAAAAACAAAAAACAAAAAAAAAAGATTACTACACCAAGGTCTACCATTGTATGTAAGGCACTGACAGCCCAGATGGAGCAGGATGAAATGTGGAAATTCCCTGATGTAACCTGTTAACAATGCTGTGTAAGGATGGATAAAGTTCAGTCTAGAAATTTCTACTGACATATTTATTTGTGCACAATGAGGATTTTAGCTGCTGATTCCATCCCAACTCAGCTGCCCATGTTTTGCTGATAAGTAGAGCCAATAAAAGGAAAAGGAGACAAGACTAATGAAAATGTATTTAAGGTATGCCTGGGTTGCTCAGTTGGTTAAGCATACGACTTTTGATTTCTGGTCAGGTCATGATCTCATGGGTCATAGGATCAAGCCCCACATTGCACTCAGCAGGGAATCTGCTTGAGATTCTCTTTCTCCCTCTCCTTCTGCCCCTCCCCATGTGCACTCTCTGTCTCTGTCTCTCTCTAAAATAAATAAATTTTTAAAAGTCTTTAAATATCAAGGTATTTTGTGGTCTAAGCAGGGTTGATATATAACTAGTATGCATTAGGTAGACACCTATTTTGATTACTCACTATTGTAATATCAGCCTGGTAGTAAGAACCAAATCTATTATGTAAAGTGCATAGAGAATTGAAAGAAAATATGCTATATGCATAAAATGAAATATCATTTAGCTTTTAAAAAGAAGAAAATCCTGCCATATGCAGCAACATGGACAAACCTGAAGGACATTATACTAAGTGAAGTAAGCCAGATATAAAACAGCAAATACCACATTTATATAACTTACCTGAAATAGCCAAACTGAGAATAGAATGGTGGTTTCCAAGGGCTAGAGGTGCTGCTGGTTGAACTGGGGAGAACCTTGGACCCTGAGGCCTCTGCCCAGGACATTCCTAGAATGTTGCTGGAGGCTCTTCGTCTCATCATAAGAAATTATTCAAGAATGGACCAGACATAGTGGTTGAACGGTGTAAGTGAGCAAGTTTGTTAAAGTGGAACTATACTCTGAAGCTGAGAGAGTGGATAAGCTTAAGGGAGAACTATATCCAGGGTTTGGGTCTCTATCTTTTATTGACAGTTGTTAACTAGGGGGTGGAATATTTATTATTTGGGGAGGGTATTTCTTTGGGAGTAGGCTTTCACACATTTTCTTCCCTACTTGGTCAGAGTCTCTGTTTTTTTTTGTTGTTGTTGTTTTTGTTTTGTTTTGTTTTGTTGTTTTTTTGTTTTTTCTCTTGGCCCTGTTTGGTTTGGTCCAGCTTCTTGTGGCTTTGTTTTTGGAGTGATGCCAGGACAGGTATCTAACTTTCCTGATAGAAGGTCATGAGTCTCCCTGTGCTGGCCTCCGGGTATCCTATTAACATAACTAACAGCTCACTCTAACAGAGGGAAGGGAAAAATGGGTATAAAGTTGCAGTTATACAAGATAAATAAGTTCTAGAAATCTGTGCTACAACCTGATGTCTATACTTAACAAAACTGTACTATACACTTAAAAGTTTATTAGAAGGGTAAATCTCATGCTAAGTGTTCATACCATAGTATAAATTGAAATAAAATAAAATAGAATTCTGAAGAACTGCCAAAAAAGAGAATTTGAGTTTTTTAAACTATGTTACCTTTGAGACTCAATCAGGGAGAAAGTGCCTCCTGAGGTGAGTCTTTAAGGACAAGTAAGAGTTAGGCTTACAAAAGAGGCTGGAGACATTCCAGGCAGACAGGGCACACTAATAGAAAAAATCATGATGATAATGAGTGGAAGTACAAGTCTATTAATGTGGATGAAGAAAAGGGGTAGAAGACCAGAAATGTACACGGGTTGTAAATTATAGCTAATCTTGTATGGAGTGTTATGGAGTTTGGACTTTATTCTAAGAACTATGGGGAGTCATTTAAAGGCTTAAGCAAAGCAAGATGGGGAGAGCAGGTCAGTCAAGTGATCAAATTTGCATTTGAAAATGTTATTCATACTGCAGTGTGGAGAATGGATTAGATTGAGCAAGGGTGATGAGTGAAGACAATTTTGAATACCTTACACTTGCAGTTTTGCTAGACTGGTACAATGAAAGGACAGATTGCATAACTTTGAAGAGGCCAGAAGAGCTAAATAGACGGAGGGAATTGAAGTTGTCAAAGTAGTGAGGGTCTCACCATAGGAGAGAGCAGCTGTAATGGTATTGGGGAAGGAGTGAGTTGGAAAACTTATGGGTTATAACCAGAGAATGGGTCCTTGGAGTGTGAGATTTCCTAGGTGGTGTAGTTCCAAGTAATTGTGATATGTGATTTATAACAAATAAGTATTTTGGTCTTCAGTCCATGATTCCTGGATCAGAGCTCCCCAAACCCCTTGAATTTCTTAACCAATAAGAGCAATGAGAGCACTGCTTTTGTGATAATACTTGATCATTTGTCTTCTGTTGCAGAAATCCAATTCAGAGCTATAAAGGCTACAAGGAATTCTTGTTATTCATAACAAAACCCTTCCACCTATAGCTGAGTTGACGTTAATGACTTTTGAAAATCCCCTAAAGATGGGGTGCTAGTTGCCAGGGAATTCAACCAGAATTTGAGGTTAAACATTTAGTTCCACCCCCTGATTTCTAAAGAGAGGAGAGAGGCTGCAGGTTGAATCAATCACCAATGGCTAATGATTTAATCAATCATGCTTCTCTGAAGAAATGTCTGTTCATGTCTTCTGCCCATTTCTTGACTGGATTCTTTGTTTTTTGGGTATTGAGTTTGGTAAGTTCTTTGATAAGTTTTGATAAGTTTTTTTTATATAAGTTTGATAAGTTTTGATAAATTGAGTTTGATAGATATTGGATACTCACTCTTTATCTTATGTCACTTGCAAATATCTTCTCCCATTCGGTAGGTTGCCTTTTAGTTTAGGTGACGGTTTCCTTCTTGTGCAGAAGCTTGTTATCTTGATGAAGTCCCAATAGTTCATTATTGCTTCTGTTTCCCTTACCTTTATAGACTTGTCTTGCAAGAAGTTGCTGTGACCAAGATCAAAACTGTTGCTGTCCTTGTTCTTCTCTGGGTCTTTGATGGATTCCTGTTTCACATTTAGATCTTTTTGCCATTCTAAGTTTATCTCTATGTATGGTGTAAGAGAATGGCCTAGTTTCATTCTTCTACATGTGGCTGTCCAATTTTCCCAACATCTACACATGGCCAACAAGCACATGAAAAAATGCTCCACATCTCTTGTCATCAGGCAAATACAAATCAAAACCATAGTTTTGGTGAGAATGGTTAAAATTAACCAGACAGGAAACAACAAATGTGAAGGCAAGGATGTGAAGAAACGGTAATACTCTTGCATTGTTGGTGGGAATGCAAGCTAGTGCAAGCACTCTGGAAAACAGTGTGGAGGTTCCACAAGAAGTTAAAAATAGAGCTACCCTATGACCCAGCAATTGCGCTACTTGGTATTTATTCCAAAGATACAGATGTAGTGAAACAATAGGACACATGCTCCCCAATGTTTATAGCAGCAATGTCCACAATAGCCAAACTGTAGAAGGAGCCACAAAGACCTTCAACAGATGAATGGATAAAGATGTGATACATACACAATGGAATATTACTCAGCCATCAGAAAGGATGAATACCTACCATTTGCTTTGACATGAATGGAACAGGAGGGTATTATACTGGGTGAAATAAGTCAAATGAAGAAGGACAATTATCATCTGGTTTCACTCATATGTGGAATATAATAAATAGTGAAACGGAGCATAAGGGAAGGGGGGTAAACTGAGTGGGGAAAAATTAGAAGACAAACCATAAGAAACTCCTAACTCTGGGAAGCAAAGGGTTGCAGAAAGAAGGATGTTAGAGGGATAGGGTAACTGAGTGATGGGCATTAAGGAGGGCACATGATGAGATGAGCACTGGGTGTTATACTAAATCTTGGCAAATTTAATTTAATTTATTTTCGAAATCCTGCCTCTATAATGAAGCCTCTATATAAAATGAAAAAGATTGATTTCATAGAGCTTCTAAGTTGGTGAATCAGAAAGCATCCACTTGCCAGCACTGGGCCCCAAACTCCACTATCTAGTCAGTCAGTAGCTCAGGTAACAACCTGGACTTGAGTTTGGCATCTGAAGTGGGGGCAGTCTTATGAGACTGAGCCTTTAATCTGTTGAATCTGATGCTATCTCCAATAGATAATGTTAGAATTGAATTGTGGGACACCCAGCTGGTGACCAAGAATTGCTGAGTGGGAAACACACACACACACACACACACACACACACACATCAGAATTGGCGCCAAATTGTAGTGTAATGAAAATGTCTACAGTGTAGCCATGGAAGTCGAATGCAGAGGTAGAAGTAAACAAAGACCAAGGGTGCAAGACCTTCATAATTCTGATTGCCTCTCAGAATCATCTGTGGAGGTTTTATAAATTACAGAACCTATGGCTCCCATCCTGAAAGATTCTGATGTTAGGTGGAACTCAGGTATATGTACTTTTAAAGAAATTTTCATGAATGTTTCTAATGTGGTTGTTTTTTTTAAGATTTTGTTTATTTATCATGAGAGATACTCAGAGAGAGGCAGAGACACAGGCAGAGGGAGAAGCAGGCTATCTGTGAGGAGCTTGATGTGGGGCTTTATCCTAGGACCCTGGGATAATGGCTTGAGCCAAAGGCAGACGCTCAACTGCTGAGCTACACAGGTGCCCCAGGAGGAAGGGTTTTGTTTTGTTTTTTAATAACTTAACTTAGCCTCAGAGAGTGAAGGATAAAGGTGTAAATCTCATGTCTTTTTTTTTTAATTTTTATTTATTTATGATAGTCACACACACACACAGAGAGAGAGAGAGAGAGAGAGAGAGAGAGAGGCAGAGACACAGGCAGAGGGAGAAGCAGGCTCCATGCACCGGGAGCCCGACGTGGGATTCGATCCCGGGTCTCCAGGATCGCGCCCTGGGCCAAAGGCAGGCGCCAAACCGCTGCGCCACCCAGGGATCCCTAAATCTCATGTCTTATTACTTATCTGTTTTAAACTGGTTCACACAAAACAAAGATATTTGCTCATTTAGTTTCTCATTGGCATTTCCAAATTTCTAATTCACTTTATCTATGAAGATATGGCTTTGAGTATGTTCTCATATTCTAAAGCTCTACTTTGTACTTTTTTAGCTCATTGCTCTCTTTAGCTATTTAATTTAATTTAGGTGACCATAAACTCTTGGGGAGGAAAAGTGAATACTGTAGACCTGAATCCAGAGGTTTTAAAATGAATTAATTTCTGCCAGATTCAGTAGTCCACTTCACTTAGATGATTTTCAAGGTCTTTGTGTGAAAGAGAATCAGGATAGAGTGTTATTAGATAATGTAGACTAGGTCATTTTCAGAAAAATGGAATTCTATAGAATACATTACAGACAAATTAGACTGAAGGAAAACTTCAAGTGACTATTAATAGTAGTACTAGTAGTAAGAGTTGTACCAGTAATAATGAAACCTTAAAAATAAATACAGAGCATCAAGTCTTAGTCTTATTCATCTAGTATATTCTATCTTTTAAATTGCTTTCATTATAAAGAAATGCAAATTCATGCAACATTATTGACTAATTGAGATGTATCTAAAGTAAAAAGTGAATGTCCTCTTTCCATTATATGACTCCGAACACTTATCTCCTAATATGCCTCTCTCTCTAGAATTTTTCCTATGCATTTCCTGTATGTGTATATATATAAAATGTTATGCATTTTTCTAATAGTAATATACACACAGATATCCTTCTATGCCAATAAATATAAATCAAATTCATTCTTTTTATCATCTGTATGGCATTTCATATTATGGATGCACAATAATGTTTTCAATCATATGCCCCTTTATTTGGATATTTGCTGCAAATTTCCTCCTTTTATAAAAATAATAGTTCCATAAACTTCTATATTCACATATTGTGTATGAAAGTTTTAATATTTCTGTAGCATATATTCTTAAAAGGAGACATGCTAAATCAAAGAATATGCGTATTTAAAATGTTGATAGGTTATTGCTTAAGTGTCCTTCAAAAAAATTACATTTCACAAATATACAGTGCCATTTCCCCCACCCTATTGCCATTTGTGTATATTATCAATCTTTTCCTATTTTTATTTTTAAAATATTTATTTATTTATTTATTTATTTATTTATTTATTTATTTATTTATTTATAGAGAGAGTGCACATTAAGGGAGGGGCTGAGGAAGAAGGAGAAGGAGAGGGAAAGAATCCCAAGCAGACTCCACACTGAGTGCAGAGTCCAGCACAGGCCTGGATCTCAAGACCCTTATATTATGACCTGACCCAAAACCAAGAGTCAGATGCTTAACCAACTGAGCCATCCAAGTGCCCCTCTTTTTCTATTTTTTGAATTTTAATTCCAGTATAGTAAACATATAGTGTTATATTAGTTTCAGGTTACTATATAGTGATTTAACAATTCTATACAATTCTCACTGTTCATCCTGTTAAGTGTACTCTTAATCCCTTTCACATCTTTAATGCATCTCGCACCCATCTACACTCTGGTAACTATCATTTTGTTCTCTATATTTAAGAGTCTATTTCTTGGTTTATCTCTTTTCTTTGTTCATTTTTCTTGATTCTTAAATTCCACATACAGTATTGGTCATTCTCTGGCTGACTTATTTACTTTAGCATTATACTTTCTTTTTTTTTTTTTTTTAATTTTTTTTCTTTTTAAATTTATTTATTCATGATAGTCACACGGAGAGAGAGAGAGAGGCAGAGACACAGGCAGAGGGAGAAGCAGGCTCCAAGCACCGGGAGCCTGATGTGGGATTCGATCCCGGGTCTCCAGGATCGCGCCCTGGGCCAAAGGCAGGCGCCAAACCGCTGCGCCACCCAGGGATCCCAGCATTATACTTTCTAGATCAATCCATGCTGTTGCAAATCGAAGATTTTGTTCTTTTTATGGCCGAGTAATATTCCATTGTGTATATATACCACAACTTTTTTATCCATTCATCTCTCAGTGGACACTTGGGCTGCTTCCATAATTTTGCTATTGTAAGTAATGTTGCAACAAACATAAGGGTGCTGATATCCATTAAAATTATTATTTTTTGTATTCTTTGGATAAGTACCCAATAGAGGAATTACTGGATCATATGGTAATTCTGTTTTTAATTTTTTTGAGGAGCCACCATACTGTTTTCCACAGGGCTGCACCAGTTTGCATTCTCACCAAAAGTGCATGTAGGTTCATTTTTCTCCACATCCTCACCAACACTTGTTTTTTATGTTTTTCATTTTAGCCATTCTAACAAGTATGAGGTGATACCTCTTTGTGGTTTTGATTTCCGTTTCTCTGATGATTAGTGATATTGAGCATCTTTTCATGTGTCTATTGGCTATCAGGATGTCCTTTTTGGAGAAATGTCAGTTCATGTCTTCTGTTCATTTTTTAGTCACATTACTTGGTTTTCTTCTGAGCTGAGTTGTATAAGTTTTTTATATATTTTAGAATTCTAATCTGTTATTGGATTTGTCCTTTGCAAATATCTTCTCCCTTTCATAGGCCATCTTGTAGTTTTGTTGATCATTTTCTTTGCTGTGCAGAAGCTTTTAAATTTGATGTTGTACCAATAGTTTATTTCTGCTTTTGTTTCATCTCAGGAGATATATCTGGAAAAATTTTGTTATGATCAATATCAGAGATACTACAGCTTGAGCTCTTTTCTAGGGTTTTTATGATTACAGGTCTCACATTTATGTTCTTAATGCATTTTTAAGTTTATTTTTGTGTACTGTATAAGAAAGTAGTCTAATTTGATTGCTATGCATGTAGCTGTTCTATTTTCCCATACCATTTGTTGAAGAGACATTTTCCCAATGTATATTCTCACCTCTGTCACAGATTAATTGGTCACATAATTGTAGGTTTATTTCTGGGCTATCCTGTTCCATTGATCTATATGTCTATTTTTGTGCCAGTCGCATAATTTTGATTATGATAACTCTGTACTGTATCTGGAAATCTGGGATTGTGATGCTACCAGTTTTGTTCGTTTTAAGGATTGCTTTGGCTATTCGGGGTTTCTTGTGGTTTATACAAATTTTAGGATGACTTGTTTTAGTTCTGTGAAAAATGCTGTTGGTATTTTGACAGGGATTGTAAAAATCTGTAGATTGCTTTGGTAGCATGAACATTTCAACAATATTGGTTCTTCAAATCTGTGAGCATGGAATATCTTTCCATTTGTTTGTCTCCAATTTCTTTCATCAATGTTTTATAGTTTTGAAAGTATAGGTATTTCACCTCATTGGTTAGGTTTATTCCTAGATATTTTATTCTTTTTGTAAATGGGATTTTCTTTTTTTTTTATAAAGATTTTATTTTATTTATTCATGAGAGGCACAGAGAGAGAGAGGCAGAGACACAGGCAAAGGGAGAAGCAGGCTCCATGCAGGGAGCCTGACGTGGGACTCGATCCCGGGTCTCCAGGATCACGCCCCGGGCTGAAGGTGGCACTAAACCACTGGGCCACTGGGGCTGCCCATAAATGGGATTTTCTTAATTTCACTTTCTGCTGCTTCATTATTAGTGTATAGAAATGCAGTGGATTTCTACATATTAATCTTGTATCTTGTGACTTTTCTGAATTTATCAGTGTTAATAACTTTTTTGGTGGAGTCTTTTGGGTTTTCTATATATAGTATCATGTTATCTTCTAATAGTGTAATTTTACTTCTTTCTTACCAATATGGAGGACTTTCATTATTTAACTGATTGATGTGGCTAGGACTTCCATTATTATGTTGAATAAAAGTGGTGAGAGTGGACATCTTCCTCCTGCTCTTGGTCTTAGGAGAAACTATTAGTATATCCTTATTGAGTAGGATGTGAGCTGTGGGTTTTTGGTATATGGCCTTTATTATGTTGAGGTATGTTACCTCTAAATGTATTTTGTTGATGGTTTTTTTATGAATGGGTGTAATACTTTGGCAAATACTTTTTCTGTACCTATTGAGATGATCATATGGTCTTTATTCTTTCTCATTTTGATGTGATATATCACATTGATTAATTTGCAAATATTAAACTATACTTGCATCCCAGGAATAAATTTACTTAATCTTGGTGAACATTTTTTAATGTATTGCTGGTTTTGCTTTGCTAATATTTTGCTGAGGATTTTTACATCTATGTTCATTAAAGATACTACTCTGTATTCTCTTTTTTTAGTAGTGTCTTTATCTGGTTTTGATATCAGGGTAATGATGACCTTACAGAATGAATTTGGAAGCTTTTCTTCTTCTCCTCTTCTTAGGAATAGTTTGAAAAGAATAGATAGTAACTATTCATTGGGTGTTTGGTAGAACATACCTGTGTAACCATTTGGTCCTGAACTTTTGTTCATTGGGAGTTTTTTGATTACTGAGTCAATTTTGTTGCTGGTAATTAATCAGTTCAAATTTTTACATTACTTCCTGATTCGGATTAGGAAGATTTCTAGGATTTATCCATTTCTTCTAGGTTTTCCAGTTTGTTGATGTAATTTTTCATAATATTCTGTTATAATTATTAGTATTTCTGCAGTGTCAGCTGTTATTTCATCTCATTCATTTCTGATTTTGTTTGAGTTCTCTGTTTCTTTTTACCCTTTTCTTGTTTTTTATTTTAATGAATCTGGCTAAATGTTTATCAGTTTTGTTGATCTCAAAACATCAGCTACTAGATTCAATATTCTATTGAGGTTTTTTTAGTTTCTATTTTTTTTATTTCTGTTTTAAGTGTTTACTTCCATCTGGTGGTTTTGGGTTTTGTTTGCTTTTCTTTTTCTACCTCCTATAAGTATACGATAAGGTTGTTTATTTGAGATTTTTCTTGTTTCTTGAGGGAGGTCTGTATTGCTAGAATCACTTTTTTTGCATTCCAAAGATTTTGGACTCCTATGTATTCATTTTCATTTGTCTCCATGTATTTTTATTACGATTTTCTTTATTTATTCATGAAAGACACACAGAGAGAGGCAGAGACACAGGCAGAGGGAGAAGCAGGATCCCTGTGGGGAGCCCAACATAGGACTCAATCCCAGGACCTGGGGATCAAGACCTGAGTCAAAGACTACTGAGCCACCCAGGCGTTCCTCCATGTATATTTTTTTTATTTCCTCTGATTTCTTGGCTGATTCATTCGTTGTTTCTTAGCATGTTATTTAACCTCCATGTATTTTTATCATTTCCAGATTTTTTCTCGTGATTGATTTCTTGCTTTATAAACTTGCAGTCAATCACATAGATCAATGGAACAGAATAGAGAATCCAGAAGTGGACCCTCAACTCTATGGTCAACTAATATATGACAAAACAGGAAAGACTATCAACTGGAAAAAAGACAGTCTCCTCAATAAATGGTGCTGGGAAATTGGACATCCACATGCAGAAGAATGAAACTAGACCATTCTATTATACCATACACAAAGATAAACTCAATATGGATGAAACATCTAAATGTGAGACAAGAATCCATCAAAATCATAGAGGAGAACACAGGCAACAACCTTTTATTTTTTTCCATTTTTTCCCCTTTTTTTATAAATTTATTTTTTATTGGTGTTTAATTTGGCAACATATAGAATAACACCCAGTGCTCATCTCATCAAGTGCCCACCTCAGTGACCATCACCCAGTCACCCTTACCCCATGCCCACCTCCCTTTCTACCACCCCTAGTTCGTTTACCACAGTTAGGAGTCTCTCATGTTCTGTCTCCCTTTCTGATATTTCCCACACATTTTTTCTCCTTTCCCCTTTATTCCCTTTCACAATTTTTTATATTCCCCAAATGGATGAGACCATATAATGTTTGTCCTTCTCCGATTGACTTATTTCACTCAGCATAATACCCTCCAGTTCCATCCACGTCAAAGCAAATGGTGGGTATTTGTCGTTTCTAATGGCTGAGTAATATTCCATTCTATATATATACCACATCTTCTTTATCCACTCATCTTTTGATGGACACTGAGGCTCCTTCCACAGTTTGGCTATTGTGGACATTGCTGCTATAAACATCGGGGTGAGATGTCGCACGTTTCACTGCATTTGTATCTTTGGGGTAAATCCCCAACAGTGCAATTGCTGGGTCATAGGGCAGATCTAGAAATTCTAGAAATTCCAGAATTCTAGAAATCTTGGGGTGGAGTCTTTTTGGTTTTCTATGTACACTACCATGTGAACAGCGAAGAGGGAGAGTTTGACTTCTTCTTTGCCAATTTAAATGCCTTTTATATAGATGTGTCTTGCTTTTTTATCCTGTCACCCTATGTCTTTTAATTGGAATGTTTATTCCATTTACATTCAAAGCAATTATTGACAGGTATATACTTATTGCCATTTTGTTACTTGTTTTATGGTTGTTTTATAGATCTTTTTTGTTTCTTCTATTGCTGTGTTCTCTTATGGTTTGCTGGGTTTCTTGAGTGCTATACTTTGGTTTCTTTCTCTTTATTTTTTGCATATGTATTATAGGTTTTTGATTTGTGGCTACCATTAGGTTTATATATGACATCTTATACATATAGCAGTCTATATTAAGCTGATGGTCACTTACGTTTGATTCCTTTCCCATCCACTGTTTAGGTATATGGTCATACTTAATATTTATTTTGTGAATCCCTTGACTATTTGTATAGCTACAGCTAATTTTACCACTTTTGTGCTTCCTATTTTTCTAGCTCCTACTTATGGTCTCTTCTTTGCACTCAAAAAGTCCCCTTTAATATTTCTTGTAGGACTGGTTTAGTTGTCATGAGTTCCTTTAACTTCTGTTTGTCTGGAAAGCTCTTTATCTCTCCTTCTCTTCTGAATGATAGCCTTGCTTGTAAGTTGTTGCTGTTGCTGTTGTTAGCACTTTGAATATATCAGGCCTCTCCCTTCTGGCCCACAGTTTCTCCTGAAAAATTAGCTGACAGTCTTAACTGTTCTTAAGTGTAACTGTTTTCTTTTCTCTTACTGTTTTGTTTTTTTTTTTTCTCGGTTCTTTTGAAATTCTCTCCTATCATTACTCTGTCATTTTAATTACTATTTCTCTGGATGTGGACTCCTTTTTCTGCTTTTGTTGGTGGATTTCTGTGCCTCCTGGATAGGAGTTTCTGTTTCCTTCCCTAGATTCAAGAAGTTTTCAGCTATTATATTTTCACATAATTTTCTATCCCTTCTTTCTCTCTTCTTCTGAGATCCCTATAATACAAGTGTTATTACCCTTAATGGTGTTGCTGATTTCCCTAAGTGTATTTTCATTTTTTATTATTTTATTCCCTGTCTTGTTTAGCTTGATTGCTTTCCAAAACTCTGTTCTCCAAGTCACTGGTCCATTGTTCTGCTTCCTCTACACTACTATTTATTCCATCTAGTGTATTTTTAATTTCAGTTATTGAATTCTTCATCTGTGATTGGTCCTTTTTCAATGTTTTCTATCTCCCTCTTAAGGGTCTCACTGAGGTTCTCCACCCTTTCCTCATATCCCCTGAGTATCTTTGTGACCATTACTTTAAAATCTTTCTCAGGCATATTACTTATCTCTGTTTCTTTTAATTCTTTTGCTGTGATTTTTGTCCTGTTCTTTCATTTGGGACATATTCCTTTGTATCCTCATTTTATCTAACTCTCTGTGTCTCTTTCTATGTATTAGGAAATTCAGTTACATATCCTGTTCTTGAAAGTAGTGGTCTTATGAAGAAGAGGTCCTATAGTCCCCTGTAATGCAATGTCTCCTGTTCACCAGAATCTGGCACTTCAAGGATATCTCCTATGCTGTTGTATGCACCCTAGTGTTGTGACTGAGCCACTTTTTGCCTTCAATCCAGTCCACTACAATTGTTCTCTTTGCCTGTTGTTGGCAGGTTTTAATCCCTTTGTTGTTAGTGGGTCAATTTGGGGTCACCTTGAACTTGAGTTGAATCAGACCAGATGTTCGCCAGAGATGCAATAGCACTAAACTGGAGGCACTTTCCTGTGCAATCCTTTGAGGAGCTTTCATTGTTGGATGATATCTACAGTCAGGCAGATGTCTGCCCCTAGCCACTGCTTGGGCTGCAATTGGACTGGTGTGTATACTTATCTCCCCCTCTCCCTGGAACAGGAGT
Source organism: Canis lupus familiaris (assembly GCF_011100685.1). Lineage (NCBI taxonomy): Eukaryota > Metazoa > Chordata > Mammalia > Carnivora > Canidae > Canis > Canis lupus. The sequence goes on from NC_049260.1 coordinate 71,609,283, forward strand.
CACTTTGGAGTCATGTTAGCTCCTGTTGGGGTTGCTTGCACACTGCCAGATTTGTGCACTTTGGATGGGCTCTGGCCAAAGGCCTATTGGAGGGGTAGGACTCTTAAAGAATGCAGGGGCAGAGCACATGGTGTTATTAAGTCCATGCAGGTCTATTGTGGGAGAGGATCTACAGCCACCTGTGACTAAGGCCACTTGGGTTTGAGGGGGTGGATCCAAGGGAAAACATGGTGGCAGGGCATACTGTTATCAAGTTAGGTTGTGGGTGTTGGCCCCACACTAGTTCTTGCAGACATTCATGTATCTAGGTTGGCAGTGGGGAGAGAAATGGTGACTAGCAGCCAACTCCTTTGTTCTTAGAGTAGTAATACAAGCTTCCTTGCTCTTCCAGCACATGCTTTGAGATTAGTAAATAAATTTCCTTCCTGCAAACCCCAGGTATTTTTTTTTGTGATTTTTTTTAATAATAAATTTATTTTTTATTGGTGTTTTCTGTCTTGTGAATTTTCACCATTCTCACTGGTGTGAGGTGGTATCTCATTGTGGTTTTGATTTGTATTTTCCTGATGGCCAGTGATGCGGAGCATTTTCTCATGTGCTTGTTGGCCATATCTATGTCTTCCTCTGTGAGATTTCTCTTCATGTCTTTTTCCCATTTCATGATTGGATTGTTTGTTTCTTTGGTGTTGAGTTGAATAAGTTCTTTATAGATCTTGGAAACTAGCCCTTTATCTGATAGGTCATTTGCAAATATCTTCTCCCATTCTGTAGGTTGTCTTTGAGTTTTGTTGACTGTATCCTTAGAGGAGAACACAGGCAACACCCTTTTTGAACTCAGCCACAGTAACTTCTTGCAAGATACATCCACAAAGGCAAAAGAAACAGAAGCAAAAACGAACTATTGGGACTTCATCAAGATAAGAACCCCAGGTATTTTTCAAACTGCTACCTCTGTGCTGTACTTCAGAGGGGTTACATGTTGTGCTGTCTCTCTAAGGACAAGGATTCAGTTTCCTATTATTCCCTGGCTCTCCCAGAGGGGAGCCCACTGATTTTCAAATTTCCATGTGTTAAGTCCCACTGATTGTAAGAACTCATGATATTTAGTCTCTCTGGTTTCAAAGCCAAATACTATGGGGATTCCTCTTCCCCATGTGGGCTCCCTGTACCTGGAATACCCGGTATGAACATTTGTATCTCTCCCTTCTCTGGGCCTGTGCTATCCCTTCCTCTAGCAGAGAGTTCTGTGGGCCTGTTTAGCTCTCCACCATGTCTCCATCCTTCAAACCCTCTTCCGTGTGGCCTCTTCTCTATGCTTAACTATGGTGAATCTGTTCTGCCAGTCTTGAAGTTATTTTTGAGTTATTTACATTGACATGGGTGTTACCTTGTTGTATCCATGGGACAAGGTGAGCTTAGAATCTTCTTACTCCACTATCTTCCCCAGAAGTGAAAATCTCAATCTTTTCCATTTTACAAGTTAGCTTATATTTTTATTTGAGTTTCTTTTATTTCAAGTAAGGTTTCTTTGATTTCAAATAAAGCTGATAGTATCATTTTCTATTTTATTGGCAAAATCTATTTTCTTTGAATTTCTTTGTCATATACATGAGCCTTTGTGGGGTAGGACTGCATTCTTAATGACTTGTAGGAGTTCTTTGAATATTGTGAACATGTGCTCTTTTTCCATTATGTATGTTAAAAATACTTTCTCAAAATTCAGTGCCTGTCTTCTAATTTTGCTCTAAATGCCTTTTATAATACAGTTTTTAATTTTCATGTAATCATATCTTTCTATTTCTTCCCTTATAGTTTCTGGCTTTTATGTTCTTTTTAAGTAAAACTTCCCCATACTCTAGATTATTTTAAAGATAAATATTCTTTTACATTTTCTTTGAATGTATTGTTGCAGGTCTAGTTCTCCCATATGCAGAATCTGAAACAGAGTTTAGCCTTCTGGATGTTCATTAGCAAATGTTCTTGGCACCATCATCTGTGGAATGGAGGGAAAGGAAGCAGAAATGGTCAGAGAAAGAAGTTAAGCTGCCGTGCTGGACCGTTGACAATATCAATGCAGCTCATGGACAGCTCTAAGGCTGCAATGGCCCTTCAAAATCTTGCTGAATTGTGCTGAGATGGCCAGGTCTTTATAGTCCTACACTCATTAATTTGAAATGTACTTTTTTGGCGTTTGTGATAACTCAGATACAATGTATATATTTCATTAAGTTAAAAGAAAAATAAATGTCTAACTTCGGGCTGCTATAACAAGGTACTATAAACAGGATGCTTTATAACAGAAATTCATTTCACATAATTCTACAGGATGGAAGTTCAAGATCAGGATGCCAACATGGTTGGGTTTGATTAGAGCTATCTTCCAAGTTATGGACTGCCCTAATTTTGTGTTGTATCCTCACATGGCAGAAACAGAGAAAGCTAGCCCTCTTCCTCCTCTTATAAGGACAACTAACCCAGTAGTGAAGCTTCCACCCTCATGACCTAATTACCGCCTAATAACCCAACCTCCTAATACTGTCTTAATAGAGAACACTGTTTTAAAATGAATTATGGAGGGGACACAAACATGCACTCCATAATAATAATAAAAAATCAGAAGCCTGTATAAAATCAAGAGCTAGAAAGAAAAAAATATCTGTCATTGAGGTTTTTTTTTTATCACTAATGTCATAAATCATCAAAACCAAAAGGGAACATAGTGCGTATTTTACAATCTCCTCATTTCCCAGAGGAGAAAACTAAAGCCTGAAAAGTGGGAACACTAGATTAAGAACCAAAACATAAGACTCCCAATTTCAGACCAGTGTTACTTTCTCTAAACTAGGTTGGTTGCTTCTAATCATTTTATATCACAGGCCTTTGAGGGTTTTTAAAAAATATTTATTTATTTATTTACTTACTTACTTACTTATTATTAGAGAAAGCATGAACACACATGTCAGTGGGGGAGGGGCAGAGACGAGAGAGTCTTCAAGCAGACTCCCTGCTGAGTGTAAGACCTCACTTGGGGTTCAATCTCATAACCCATGAGATCATTACCTGAGCCAAAACCAAGAGTTGGACCCTTAACTGACTGAGCCACCCAGGCACCCTCACCTTTAAGGCTTTTTAATACTATCATTAAAATATTTATTTTCTATTCATTCATACTTTCTAATATGTCCTCTAATTGAAAATAAGAAAACAGCATTTCTTAAATATTCTCTAATACAGACTCTTCACAAAGCTCAACCGGCCTCTTCTCTTATCCTCTAATTATTTGGAATTAGTACAAAAATTTCTGTACTGGCCCCACTCCTAAAGAAACCACAGAGAAATTAGAAAATAGAAGGCATATCAAAAGTAGATGACACTATATTTGCAGGTAAGGATAATTGTAAGTTTACTGATAAAAATCCATTTTTATCAGCTCACTTATACTCCATTATAAGGCCATTGTGGCACTTTCTGCCAAAGGCACATAGGTGAAAGCTAGTATGTATTTGATTTTAATACCGTCTGTGGGAAACCCAAAAAGGAATGAACAGATGTTGGAACCATATGATAATAGTGTGTCAGAATAAAAAAAAAACAAACTGTGCATTTATATGGCACACCTGGTGTTTATGATACTTTCACAATTTTTATAACTACAGCATCTGGCCCTTTGCTGCTGTTCTTTAATTTTCAAATGCCCAGGATCTTATGTCTCTTCCAGTATAGACATGTCCATGAGAAGAAAAAAAGCAGCAAACCTGTTATGAATCATGCAGAGAGATGCTACTATTTCCCCACAAGGAACTTATATTAAAAATGTTAGTGAAATTTTAAAATATGGAAAACATTTAGATCAATCTTTCCTAGCTCTCTTAAGAGACAAAAAGAATTCATTCAAAGATTACTAGATCATCCATATACACTGCAAATTTTCCCAGTATTTTAAATTTACTGGGATGCCTGGGTGGCTCAGTGGTTGAGGGTCTGCCTTCCGCTAAGGGCATGATCCTGGAGTTCCAGGATTGAGTCCCACATCAGGCTCCCTGCATGGGGCCTGCTTCTCCCTCTGCCTGTGTTTCTGCCTCTCTCTCTGTGTCTCTCATGAATAAGTAAATAAATAATATTTTTAAAATTTTGCAAAAAGTGTAACTTATGGGGAATATCTAAAATATATATAGCACCCTAAGGTCTAAGTTATGCCACTTATATTCTTATTGATTCAAGTGACATAGGTGAGTTGGTCAGAGAATATAATTTGATATAATTCAAGTTTGACCGAATTTTCTGATTTTTCTCTGAGCTTTAGGTGGTGTTCATGTGTTAAAGCACAGCAAATATAAAATAGTTCATCTAAATTTTCAGTTGTTCTAATGAATAAATCAGATTAATAGTATAACTCATTCAAATTTGATTTAAAAAATCATTTCACACACATGGCTTAATACTAAAGTTCACTTAGTAACTCAACTCTTTTGTGGTTTTTTGGACTAGAACTTGGTAGAAACTTCAGAGTAGCAAATAAAATCTGATTTCTTTTTTTTTTTTTTTAAAGATTTATTTATTTATTTATTTATGAGAATGCACAGAGAGGAGAGAGAGAGAGAGGCAGAGATGCAGGCAGAGGGAGAAGCAGGCTCCATGCACCGGGAGCCCGACATGGGACTCGATCCCGGGTCTCCAGGATTGCGCCCTGGGCCAAAGGCAGGCGCCAAACCGCTGCGCCACCCAGGGATCCCTAAAATCTGATTTCTATAGCAAGTCATGCTCCCTGAAAGTGATCCTAATTTTGATAAGATACTTTTATTTTTCAGAAAACACATCTTACTTGGGTTTTTATGATGATAAGCCTATTAGGGCTTATCGATGACAAACTTATATTAAGATTTTCATGAATTGGATATATTTGAGCAAGGAGGAAATCCCTCAGATCATAACCTGAAACCCTTAAATCAGGAATAGAAAACAGTATCATGAATTCTTTCTCAATGAGTAACAGAAGTTTTCAGCACAGGGTTCTAGGAACCTACTCCCCAAGTATTTGGAATTGATTTATGAGATTAACCAGAAATAAGGGGCAAGGGGCATGAAGCAGGGAAGAGAGAACCAATTCAGGGATGTATTATCGGGTGGGCCACCAGTATGAATGCCCAGTCCTGTAAAACCATCTAATTTGCCTCATGGAATGCAACCCAAGACCATTCATCCAAAAAGAGGGGGAAAGCATTTAATCATTAGCCCTGTTTACCATTGACTAAAGGTTGCCCTTCAGGGTATTAGTGTTCCCTACCTTGCTTCTGGGTTACTCCTGTTTGAATGCCAAATGCCTTCACAGAGCATCCCTTGGCAAAGAATCAGAAAAGCCCTGGGGCCACAGGTGAGAGGCATTTGTCTCTGGCCAAAGACAAGAAAGGCATTGTCAGGTGGCCCCCTTGCATTGAAACCAGTCAAAACCAACTCAGTCACCCAGGTGTGACTAGATGGGACAGGAAGCCAGAGATGTGAGTGATGCAAGAAATATTCAATATATCCCTGTAGGGCGCACTAATGAGAGATTATTAAACTAATCCATACAGTAGTAGTAAGCAGAACAGTTTATTTTTCATAGTTGTTATTTTTAATTTTCCCACATAATTTAAACCTGAACTGTAAGTTTGTTCCCCTTTCAATTAGTATTAATGAAATAATGCCACTGAGATTGGTTACTATGATAAGCACGACAGAACTGATGAAAAATGGATTTTTTATTAGTATTTTTTCCCTATTAGCAAGGAAATTCCACAACCATGCCATTGCACAAAATTTTGAATAAGCAGCTTTTCATAATTATGAAATATAGAGTTATAGAATCTAATTAAAAAATTCCACTTATTCTCTGAGGTTTTAATCACATCTATGATTTTCAAGACCAAATATGATAGGTTTGCCCTTTGTGAAATAAGACATTTTAGTTATCAACAGAATATTATTGTATTATAATTGCTAACATGTCTATTTCCCTTTCTGTCAAAGATTTAAAATATTTTGAAGTAGTGAAATTGCTATAACTTAAATTTGTGGATATGTTTCACAATATTCCTACTTGGCTTATTTGCCAAAACTACCCAAGCATATATCCATGCATGTTGAGAATGGCATAGAGGGCTGGGGATGGGTAGAGAAATTTTAGTTTTAAAATAAGTATTAGGGCAGCCCAGGTGGCTCAGTGGTTTAGCCTTCGGCCTGGGGGCATGATCCTGAAGACCTGGAATCGAGTCCCTGCATGGAGCCTGCTTCTCCCTCTGCCTGTGTCTCTGCCTCTCTTTCTCTCTATGTCTCTCATGAATAAATAAATAAAGTCTTAAAAAATAAAGTAAATATTAATACCTGCAATTCGTTAAACCCTTGAATTTAACTGTGCTAAGTAAATACTATTCACTGTTTTTTAAGATTTTATTTATTTATTCATCAGAGACACAGAGAGAGAGAGAGGCAGAGACATAGGCAGAAGGAGAAGCAGGCTACATGAAGGGAGCCCAATGTGGGACGTGATCCTGGGACTCAGGGATCATGCCCTAAGCCAAAGGCAGATGCTCAACCTCTGAGCCACCCAGGCACCCAGTAAACTATTCATATATGATGTCATTTACTACTTACCAAATAGGTATTTTTAATCCCCATTTCACAGATAAGAAAAAAGAAGTTGAGTAATATGTCAGTGGTCACACAGTAGTAACAATACAGCTAGGATTCAGATAAGTATCTTTTACATTAGTGATGTAGTTTTAGAATATGGGTGAAGTTTGTTGGGATGAGGTTTGGAGCCAAGACCAAGAAAGAATTCTTGAAATGTCTTTGATGCAAAATGGTGGTTTTATTAAAGCACAGGGACAGGACTCATGGGCAGGAAGAGCTGCTGCACCCCCCTCACTGGAGTTGTGGGGGTGGCTGAATATATACTTGGGAGTTGGGGGAGGTAAGGAAAAGGGAGATTTTCAAATGAACTTTCATACACTAAAGAGGACCTACAAGATACTGGAGGCCTTGCCATTGTAAAGTTAAGGTTGTTTTTCCCTCTAGCAAGGCATTAACATTAAGACAGTTGGGAACTTCTTGGAGGAATATTATACTCTGCCCACTTCAAGTATGTCGATGAGCTGCAGGTTACAAGGACATTTAACTGTATCTACATTTCCTTCAGGAAGCTAGGTTATTGATAAAAATGCTTAGGGCACCCAGGAGTGCCTGAGGAACATCACACATATCCCACCAGAGTGGGGGGTGGGTGTCAGCTTGTGCTTTGTCCTCAGCTAGCCTTCTGCTCCCTCATCATCAGCATTAAGGCTATTATTATTCAGCATGGTTTGCTACCTTTGATTTAGATGTCTGGAATAACCAGGAAAAAAACCTATAATTCTTTATACACTGAATCCCTTAGAAATTTGGTCCTTTGGTAAATGTCTGTAGGCAAGTGTTTGGAAGAATTTGTCAATGCTTATTCCTCCTTCAGCATAGAGTCATGGGTACCCTCTTCAATTTGGCTGCCAGGTACTGTCTGGAAACTCAACTGTAGTCAGATTATATTGCTTGGCTTTGTTTTGGTGTATTCTTACAGCATTCCAACATTACATTATTCCTAGGGAAAGTCATAAATAAAAAACCATCACATCTCTCAATTATTTCACAATAAAACTAGAAAAAAGCCAACCATATCTCTATTCATCAATTTTTCACCATCCTTAAAAATGTTTGTTTTGAGAGTTTAAATGAAGTTGGGACACCTGGATGGCTCAGCGGTTGAGCATCTGCCTTCAGGTGAGGATGTGATCCTGTGGTACGGGATCAAGTCCCACATCAGGCTCCCTGCAAGGAAGGAGCCTGCTTCTCCTTCTGCCTATGTCTCTGCCTCTCTCTGTGTGTCTCTCATGAATAAATAAATAAAATCTTTAAAAAAATAAATGAAGCTTTAAAATATTATATCCTCAATTGCACTAACAACTTGAAAAATTTGGGGCTGTTTGGGCCTCTTTCACAGAAATAGTCTACATGGTTTCTCTATTCAATTTGAGCCCACATAATTCCTGCCTATATTCTGAAATACTGAATTCAACAATATTCTTTGAAGTCATTATACTCACCTGTTTTTAATTTAACATGTCAAATAGGTACATGGGTTGTTAATGAAATTTTTAGTCTTTATTTCTTAACCAGCAGAAATGACCCAGCCAAGGCTAAGTGGGTTAGAGGCAATATTCTGAGTTCTTTATTTCTAGAATATGTGCTGCTCAACTCAGAGGCAGAACATTATCTCTGTTCTAGTCTCAGCAAATGTTTCTTTATAATGGGTAATGGTTGATCAAATTAGCCTGTATGTCATGAACCAAGACTACTGAAAAACCATGGTCTTAATTAATTGATAGGTAGAATGTTTCTTTCTATACATCCTAGTTCCTGTTGGAGCAGTGTGTGTTCAAATGGATTATCACACTGAGACAGAGGTCAAATTGTTCATCTTGTTTTGCTTAAAGATTCCATTTGACATGTGACATCATTTAATGGTTATAAGAATGATTAAAGCTCTATAAAAATATCCATAGCAATAATTATCTAGCTATACATCAGAAAGACAAATGACACAGAAAATTTGCTTACCTAACTACTAAACTTTACTCTCGGACAGATCAGGGTTTTTTTGCTTTGGCAGATTGCTAATATAACTTTCTTCATAGAGCAATGGACATATGGGGAGAGTTGAACTACCTACAGAGCAATTCTTGAATTGTAGGATAAGATTCTTTGTGATAGCTTCCAAGAGAGAATAAGTGTTTGGGGTGTTTTTTCATTTGTGTGTGTGTATGTGTGTGTGTGTGTGTATGATATATATATACACACACATATACACACTCCTATCACTGTCTCAAATCTTTATTTTGACCCTGGACTAGGAGAAGCTATGATCACTGAAAGGAATCTATTCAAAGCCCCCATCCCCAGCCAAGCTTATAGACAAAACTCATAGGTGTCTGCACTTAGCCTTAACTGTGTTTTCTAGGTCACGGTGCCCACATTCTCAGAAAAGACAACTATAAAATATATTCTTTTCTAGCCAGACCACAAGCCACATCTGAGAGGAGCCCCAGACAGAGCCCCTGGAGAAGTCTGCCACCTCCTGCTCTACCCAGCCAAGAGTTGACCCCTTCCCCACACCCTCCATGGGTGCAGTTACAACCATCTCACATCTATTAAAACAAAACAAGACAAGACAAAACAGAAAAAAAAACTTAAAAGGCCCAACACAACAGAAGCTCAGGGCTGACATTTCTCTTGATGTCTGGCCCTTCTCCCTTGGAGAATGAATAAACTCTGTCCTGTTTGTTGCTTTACTCTTTGTGCAATTCTTCACTGATGATGTCACCACCACCCTAACAATCACCTTATAAGTCAAGGAGTTTTAACTGTTGTAGCAAAGACTCCCAATATCTTAATAACTAAACAAAAGAAAGGTTTAGTTATCATTATCACATAGTCCAAATAGGTAATGACTAGAAAGTCTTACAAAGCCCTTCAAACCCCAGACTCCTCCCATAGTGTGGTCTTTCATCCCCTAATGCCTCACAATCCTCTACTGGATCTGTCACCTCTGCTTCTGCTTGGGTGACAAAGGAAGAGAAAGAGTATGGAAAATGTGCACCTGTTCTCAATCCATGATATATATCATCTCCACTCACATTCCTAAGAACAAGCAAGAGGGCCAGATCTAGTGATACACCCAAAGAAAGGCAGGAAATTAGTTGCACCTGGCAAAACAACCACAAGAAACACATTCCAAAAAGATGCAGTATTGCAGCATTTTGTTTTGTTTTATTTTCTTTATAACACTAATCACAAGATGCTATTACTTTGTTGGTTAACTTGAGGTTTACTTATTCTGTTTTGTCTCTCTCCCTAACAAGAAGATACTGAGGACAATGACCATGTCTATGTTTTCCATTATTGTATTCCCAGGACCTGGCATAGTATCTGATACTTCATAGGCACTTAAAAGTTTGTTAAATGAATGAATGCTGATGCTATAGTAACAAACATGAGGGAACAACTGTAATAGTTCTGTATTTTTTTAACTGTAATAGTTCAACATGGGGCTTGAACTCATAAACCTGAGATCAAGACCTGAGCTGAAATCAAGAGTTGGACACTTAACCTACTGAGCTACCAGGGACCCCAATAATCCTTTAATTTGAAGATGTACTATCTAGTGAATAACAAATTTTTAGTGGGATGTGTAATTGCCACCATAATAAATATACATGTTAATGATGAAACACAACCAAATTTTAGTAATATTAATCTGAAAAATGTATAAAGTTAATAATTCTGCCTAATGGGCACTGGAAAGTTTTGTTGAAAACATGTCATTTCAGCTAATGAAAAGAAAAAACTGTCAGGTTAAAAACACTGAGAAAGACATTTTGGACATGGAGAATAACATGCATAAAGGCATTGCAGCTTCATCCCTTTGGAAACAGTGAGTAATTTTATACAGTTAAAGTGAAGAGTGCTTGAGGGGAGCAACTAGAGATGAGTCTGGAAAGTCCAGCTCTAGCAATGGGGTGTCACTGACAACTTCTAAGCAAAGAATTGACATTTTCAGATTTGTGTTTTACCAAGTTCATTCTAGCAAAAGTATGAAGGGTATAAGAAAGGGAGTCTAGATTAGAGTCAAGGTGGCACGAGGCTATTAGAAATGTGGAAGGTGAATGGAAGGGTGTTTATTATACAGGTCAGCTCAACATAATACAGTATAAAAACATAACTTCTTTTTTACAAAGGATATTTAAGGTAAATTTAAAGAATAGAAAAAATTGTTGTATAGGATTATTATACACAGTTTCTCATAACCATATCAAGTTAGCTTGACCCACCCTATGAAACATAGGAATCATTTTGTTTATAGAATTCTTCATAAAAGTCTTCTTTGTAATGTCCTATATTGAAGCCTAGTTTTTCTTTCTATTTTAGCAATTAAGAACACTCCATCTCCATCATCTATTAAACTATTGTGTGTGGGGTTTGGGTATTTTACCTTCTTTATGCCCATTCCCAGATCTGTCCTTTCTCTTATGTAAATAGGAATTTATTCATTACTTTTTAATATATTGTTTACAGATTTGAGGTACTCCTAATACTTAACCATCACCTCTTCGGGAAGATTATCAAAAGTAAGATGAACTAATACAGGTAAAGGACCTAGGACATTGCCCCAGGGCTCAACTAATAAGAATTACATAATCCTCCAGGGTCCTAGCTAGCCACCCAACTCCCCACATGCCCAGAGTCATCGTTTATCTTTTCACATCAGCACTACATTTTGGCTTGCATTCAAACATTAGCCCATTTTTTTTCCTTTTGTTTTATTTATAGAAAATATTTTTGTATAGCATTGCTTCTTTCTCTTGTTACATTTGTAAAATTGTTTTCTTCCCTAAGTGCTATGGCAGGCAATTCTGCCCATTTTTCCCCATCAACCTTTATAATATTTTCTCCCACAAGATTTCATTTCTTTAAAGGTTTTATCAGCAATAGGATTAATTATAAAACTCAGATCAATAGCAATTATTTCTTAGCTGTTCCCTTTAATATATGCTTTGTATGCTTCTACCTGTTAAGTAACTCCATGGTGGTGCAACCATAATGATGTAGTTTTTGAATATAGGTGAGGTTTTGTGGGGTCCAGAGCTGACAGCCAAGAAAGAATTCTTGAGATGTCTTTGGTGTCTTTGTCTTTGGGTTTTATTAAAAACCCTGGCACAGGACCCATAGGCAGAAAGAGCTGCTATTGCTCCTTGCTGCTCCCTGCTGCTTCCTGCTGCTCTTTGCTGCACCGTGCTGCCCTAGGATTAAGAGATACAACTGATTATATACTTTGGGGCTGGAGGAAGTAAAGATAAGGAAGTTCCAAAGGGATTTTCATATGCTAAAGAAGATTCACAGGATACAGGAGGCCTTGCCATTGTCAAACTAAGGTTGTTTTTTCCCTCTAGCAAGGCATTAACATTAAGACCGACACTTCCTGGAGCAATGTTATACTCTGCCTCAAGTATATGTCAATGGGCTATAGGTTATAGGACATTTAATTTTATCTACATTTCCTTCTGTCTTTGCTTCCCACATCATAATGACCTTCCTTTTATCTTTTTAAATTTTTTTCTTTGTCATCAAAAAGAAATGGAAACACCATTTCTTTCCCATTCATGAGACAATTTCAGTGAAATTTTGGTTTTCTAGTTACCAGTGTAGTGCATACAATTTTATCTTTTTTAGTAGGTGCTAATACTTTAGATTCAATCTTCCTGTCTTGAACTTTTACTGAAGTTTCAGTATTTCAAACTCTTTATTCTACTCCCACACATCTAGTTATTCTTGGTCCATAATCATTCCACTTAGGGTATGGGTCTGTTAGTTTTTACTCAACCTCTGAGTATCACTACAAACATCCTTGTTTATTCTTTCTATTTGACTGCTTTGGCCATGTAAATTTGATTACATTAAAACAGTGGCTTCCTGCAATATATTTAGGACCTGTGTGTGTGTGTGTGTGTGTGTGTGTGTTGGTAGGAAATCCCTTTAAAAGTTTTTATTTAAGAAACTTTTGTTTCTTTATTTTACAAGTTAGATAAGAATCACCTTTTCTATTCAGTTTCTCCTCTATACATTAAAAGCAACTTAAGGGATGCCTGGGTGGCTCAGCGGTTGAGCATCTGCCTTTGGCTCAGGGCGTGATCCCAGGTCCTGGGACCCAGTCCCACATCAGGCTCCCTGCATGGAGCCTGCTTCTCCCTCTGCCTGTGTCTCTGTCTCTCTCTGTGTGTCTCTCATGAATAAATAAATAAAATAAATAAAATCTTTTTAAAAATTAAAAAAATAAAAGCAACTTAAGAAATCAGTCAGCACTGGGGTACCTGGGTGGCTCCATGGTTGAGTATCTGCCTTTGGCTCAGGTCATGAACCTGGGGTCCTGGGATCCAGTCCTGCATCAGACTCCCTGAGGGAGCCTGCTTCTACCTCTGCCTATGACTGCCTCTTTCTGTGTGTCTTATGAATAAATAATAACTAAATAAAATCCTTTCTTTTAAAGAAATCAGTCAGCACTGAAATCAATTGGAAAGTGGAATTTTTCTGCATATTCACCAGTTATTTAAAGCATCCACACCTTCTGCTTGTAGAAGGGACATTACAAATTGAAACACCTGGTTCCAGCTTTTAGCAAAGGAACACTTCCCAAGCCACTGATTACACAATATTCAGTGAATACTCAGTGAATATCTCACTGAATACATTGAGAACATAATACAATCTTCTCTACTCAAACATGACTTCTGTAATATTTCCTTGGGCAAGTCTATGGCTTTAACATTTTTAATTATTAAACAAGTGTGATAAATGCATCTATAGTACTCATACTCTGAGCTCACTAATTGATTTGATTCACACCTGGAACAAAAGCAACTAGAGATAAAATGACAATCTCCAATTCAATTGGGTTCAACAGATATTTGTTGGGTGCTTACTGTGGGCTTCTAGTCTGATACATGAACCCCTTATGATTTCTAGAAGATATTTTAATATTCATATTTTGGGTTGCTGGACCCCAATTCTACCATATGCAGGTAAGGGTTTCCTTCATACGTCCAATAAGCAATTCTCAGACATCAGCTGAATTTCCTACATCTCAACTGAATTCTGACACTATATACTCAGACATAGCACCAGATTCCACAGGTTAAAGGCTCAGTTTTACAAAACTGCTTCATCCCCTCCCCACTTTAAAAGCCAATCACAAAACCAGGTTGCTTCTGACCAACAGGCTACATAAACCAGAGGTTAGTATGATCCCTTCCTCAGGTTTAATTTTCTATGGTGGCTCACAAAAGCTAGAGAAACATTTTACTCACTAGACTACTGGTTTAAGGATATAATTCTGGAAGAGCTAAATGGAAGACATACATAGGGCAAGGTATGTAGGAAGAGGCACAGAGCTTCCGTGCCCTCTCTATCCCTCTCCTTGCATCTCCACACTCTCCGAACTCTGTCCTTTTGGGTTTTTATGGAGGCTTTATTACATAGGTATGATTGACTAACTCATTGGCCATTGTCAATTAATTCAACATCCAGCCCCTCTCCTTTTCCCAGAGGTAGAGGAGTGTGATGGGATGGATTAAAAGTTCCAACCTTCTAAACTATATCCCAATAAAAAATAAAAATTAAAAATTAAAAAAAGTTACAACCCTCTAAGCATATGGTTGGGTCCACTGGCAATCAGTCCACATCCTTAGGTGCTTTTCAGATTTTTTTGATAGTGGTACTTTTTTACTTTTAAATTTCTTTCAACACAGAGGTAATAAGACACCAAATACATTAACATAATAATTTTATTATGCAACTATTTATTATACTTAAAATTTTTTGAGATGTAGGCAATAGAAACCAATTCTGGCTAAATTAATTTTTTATTTTTTTTTATTTATTTTTATTTATTTATTTATTTTTTTTTGCCAAACTTTATAAAATATATTTTACATATATTATATATATATATATATATATAGTTAGTTAGTTAGTTAGTTAGTTAGAAAAAGAATTAACAAAAGCCAAGCCAAAAACCAAAAAACAATGAAAATGTAAGTAAGTTTTTAAGTCAGGAGATTTCCCATACAGGAGAAATGAGTAATTAGAGAAGGAAAAAAGCATTGCATTCTCAGTGGCAAAGCACCCCTAATTTACACCCCATTAAATACTTGATATAAATTAATTTTTTAAATGGCAATTTATTGAAAGGATATTGAGCTAGTTTATGAAATCAAAAGAAGAGTGGAATAAGATATCCTCAGGAAGGGCAGCCTCAGGGGCCTTAGCAGCAAGGGTTGAGCTGCAGTTAATATATCTCACCTTTAAAGACCTCCAGCCTCTATATTTCAAGTTTCACATTGCTGAGAGAGACAATCTGATTGACTCAGCTTGTATTAGGTGGATCGATTAGCTGTGGCCAGGCACAATATCACCTCTATGTATCAGAATTATTCTCGGAGAAGGGAAAACCATCATGAAACAAAAACCATCTCATACATTTCAGTGTCTTGTAGGCTATCTTCAACATATAGCATCCTGGACAATGCATGAGATCATCCAAGGCATAAACATGAGGTTAAATCTGTTTTAAAGTTTGGATAGCATTTCCCAACTAACTACCTGATTGATACATATCATCTACTTGACGATCTCTGGTCTGCCACAAGTCTTTCCACAAACTCAAAATATACTCATAAAATGATTCAATGTTGATTTATTAATAATAGAAACATTTACATTCGACTAACTGATTTCTTTTGGATCTATGACCAAAAGAAGGTTTTCTTTTAATTTTTAATATAAAAAATTTCAAACATATGTAAAAGAGAAGAATCTAATAAATCCCCATAAACTCTCATGAGTTTCAATAATTTTCAACATTATAAAACTCTTCCATTCTTGTTTCATCTGTTCTCCTGTTCCACACACTTTTTTTTTTTTTCCTGGAGTATTCTAAACAAATTCTGTCATTATATTTCACCAGGAACCATTTTTAGGAAATCTTTCTTTTTTAATTTAGTTATTCATCACTTACATATAACACCCACTGCTCATCATAAGTGCTTTCTTTAATACTCATCACTCATTTGGCTGATCCTTTGCCCCATATCCCAACATCAGCCCTCAGTTTGTTCTCTATCATTAATAGTATCTTAGGATTTGCTTCCCTCTATTTTTCCTTCCCATGTGTTCATGTTTTGTTTCTTAAATTCCACATGTGAGTGAAATTACATGGTATTTATCTTTATCTGACTTATCTCGCTTAGCATAATATATTCTAGCTCCATCCACATCCTTACAAATGGCAATATTTCATTCTTTTTGATGGCTGAGTAATATTACATTGTATAGATATACAACTTCATTGTTATACAATCATCATTTGATAGACATTTGAGTTCTTTCCATAGTTTGGCTATTGTTGATAAGGCTGCTATAAAAATTGGGTGCATGTAACCCTTTGGATCTTCATTTTTTTATTATTTCAGTAAATATTTAATAGTGCAATTACTAGGTCATAAGGTAGATGCATTTGTAACTCTTTGAGGAAACTTCATACTATTTTCCAAGTGGCTATACAAGTTTGAACTCCTATCAACAGTGTAAGAGGGCTCTCCTTTCTCCACATCCTTGCTAACATCTGTTGTTTCCTGTGTTGTTAATTTTAGTTATTCTGACAGATGTCAGGTGCTATCTCATTGTACTTTTAATTTGTATTTCCCTGCTGATAAGTGATGTTGAGCATCCTTTCATGTGTCTGTTAGCCATCTAGATGTCTTTTTTGGAAAAATATCTATTCATGTCTTCTGCCCAATTCTTAACTGGATTATTTGGTTTAGGGGTGTTGGGTTTAAGTTTTTATAGATTTTGAATATGAACTCTTTATCAGATATGTCATTTGCAAATACCATCTCCTATTCCATAGGCAGCCTTTTAGTTTTGTTGACTCTTTGCTGTACAGAATCTTTCTCTCTTGATGAAGACCCAATAGTTCAAAAGCCAAAAAAAAAAAAAAAAAAAAAAAATTCTTTTTTGGTTTTGTCTGCCTTACCTCTGACAACATGTCTAGGAAGAAGTTGCTGTAGCTGAGATCAAAGTGGTTGTTACCTGTGTTCTCCTCTAGGATTTTAATGCTTTCCCATCTCACATTTAGGTATTTTATCCATTTTGAATTTATTTTTCTGTGTGCTGTAAGAAAGTGGTCTAGTTTCATTCTTCTGTATGTTGATGTCTAGTGTTCCCCACACCATTTGTTGAATAGATGGTCTTTTTTCCATTGGATATTCTTTCCTCCTTTGTCAAAGATTAGTTGACCATATAGTTGTAGGTGCATTTCTGGGCTGTCTATTCTGTTCCATTGATCTATGCATCTGTTTTTGCACCAGTACCATACTGTCTTGATCACTACAGCTTTGTAATAGAATTTGAAGTCCAAGATTGTGATGCCTCCAGCGTTGCTTTTCTTTTTTAAGATTGCTTTGCTCTTGAGGATCTCTTGTGTTTCCATACAAATTTTAGGATTGTTTGTTCTGTCTTTGTGAAAAATGCTGTTAGTATTTTGATAGGAGTTGCATTAAATGTGTAGGTTGCTTTGGGTAGTGTAGACATTTTAACAATGTTTATTCTTATAATGCATGAGCACAGAAAGTTTTTCCATTTCTTTGTGTCATCTTCAATTTCTTTCAATAGTGCTTTATAGTTTTCACAGTACAAATCTTTTATATCTTTGGTTAAGTTTATTCCTAGGTATCTCATTGTTTTCAGCACGATTGTAAATGGGATTGATTCCTTGATTTCTTTTTCTGCTGTTTTATTAGTGTGAAGAAATGCAAGAGATTTCCATACATTGATTTTATATCCTATGACTGTGCTGAATACCTGTATTAGTTCTAGCAATTTTTTGGTTGAGTCTTATGGGTTCTCTACATATAGTATTATGTCATCTGCAAATAGGGAATGTTTGACTTCTTCCTTGCCAATTTGTATGCTTTTTATCCTTTTTGTTTTCTGGTTGCTGAGGCTAAGACTTCCAGTACTATGTTAAATAGTAAGTATGAGTTGACATTGTGTCTTGTTCCTGACCTTAAAGGAAAAGTTCTCAGTTCTTCCCCATTGAGGATGATATTAACTGTGGGTCTATCATAAATGGTCTTTATGATGTTGAGGTATGCTCCATGTCTACCTGTTTTATTGATAGTTTTTATAAAAATGGATGCTATATTTTGTCAAATCCTTTCTCTGCAACTATTGAGAGTATGATACGGTTCTTATTTTTATTTTATTAATGTGGTAAATCACATTGATTGATTTGTGAAAAATGAACTGCCTTGCAACCCAGGAATAAATCCACTTGATCATGGTGAATAATTCTTTTAATATACTGTAGGATTCAATTTGCTAGTATTTCTTGATAATTTTTGCATCCATGTTCATCAGGGATATTCTCCTTTTTAGTGGGGTTTTGTCTGGTTTTGGAATCAAGGTGATGCTGGCCTGGTAGAATGAGTTTGAAAGTTTTCCTTCTATTTCTATTTTTTTGAACAGTTTGAGAAGAATAGGTATTAACTCTTTTTTAAATGTTGGTAGAATTTCCCTGGGAAGTCATTTCTCCCTGGACTTTTGGTTATTGGGAGATTTTTTATTACTGGTTCAATTTATTTGCTTTTTATGAGTCTGCTCAAATTTTCTAATTCTTCCTTTTTCAGTTTTGGTAGTTTGTATGTTGGTAGGAATTTGTCCATTTCTTCTAGATTGCCCAATTTGCTGGCATATAATTTTTCATAATATTCTTTTATAATTGTATTTCTGTGTTGTTGGTTTTGATTTCTCCTCTTTAATTTGTGATTTTAATTATTTGAGTCCTTTCTTTTTCTTCTGATGAGTCTGGTTAGTGGTTTATAAACTTTATTAATTTTTTCCAAGAATAACCTCTTAGTTTCATTCATCTGGTCTACTAGGTTTCTTTCTGTTAGTTTCTATATCATTTATTTCTGCCCTAATCGTTGTTACTTCCTTTCATCTGCTGGTTTTAGGCTTTATTTATGTTCCTTTTCTAGCTCCTTTATGTATAAAATAAGGTTGTGTATTTAAGACTTTTTGTTTCATGAGGTAGCCCTGTATGGCAATATACTTCCCTCTTAGGACCCTCTTTGCTGCATTCCAAAGGTGCTGGACTGTTGTATTTTCATTTTCATCTGTTTCCATGTATTTCTTTTAACTCTTCTTTAATTTCCTGATTGACCTATTCATTCCTTAGTAGGATGTTCTTTAACCATGTATTTGTGGTCTTTCCAAAGTTTTTCTTGTGGTTGACTTCAAGTCATAGTGTTGTGGTCAGAATATATGCATGGTTTGATCTCAATCTTTTTGTACTTGTTGAGACCCTGATTTGTGACCCTGTATGTGATCTATTCTGGAGAATCTCCCATGTGCACTTAAAAAGAATGTGTATTCTGCTGCTTTAGGATGAAATGTTCTGAGTATATCTGTGAAGTCCATCTAATCCAATGTCATACAAAGCCCTTGTTTCCTTGTTGATTTTCTGCTTAGATTATCTGCCCATTGATATAAGTGGTTTGTTAAAGTCCCCTACTATTATTGTATTATGTTCAATTAGTTCCTTTTTGTTTGTTATTAATTGTTTTATATATTTGGGTGCTCCCAAGTTGGGGGACTTGCAACTGTTTGCAACTGTTAAATCTATTTGCATAAATATTCGCAACTGTCAAATCTATTGTTGCATAGACCCCTTTATTATGATTCAGTGTCCTTCTTCATCTCTTGTTAAAATTGTTGGTTTAAAATTTAGTTTGTCTGCTAGAAGTATGGCTACTTCAGCTTCCTTTTCACATCCATTAGCATGATAGATGGTTTCTCATCCCTTCACTTTCTTTTTTTAAAGATTTCTTTCTTTATTTGAGAGGGAAGGAGAGAGAGAGAGAATCTCAAGCATACTCCCCACTAAGGACAGAGCTGGATGTAGGGCTTGATCTCATGATCCTGAGATCATGACCTGAGCTAAAATCAAGAGTCAGCCAATTAACTGACTGATCCACCTTGACTCCATTCCTTCACTTTCAATCTGCATGTGTCTTTAGGTATAAAAAGAGTGTCTTGTAGGCAGCATATAGATGGGTCTTGTATTGGTTTTTTTTTTATCACATTCTGATACCCTATGTCTTTTTATTGGAGCATTTCATCTACTTAAATTCGAAGTGATTATTGATACTAGATCTGAATTTAATGTCATTGTGTGTAATGTTGTTATTTCTGGTAATGTTCCCTGTTCCTTTGTAGTCTTTGTTACTTTTGGTCTTTTTCTCCCCCGAAGAATCTTCTTTAATATTTCCTGCAGAATTGCTTTCGTGGTCACAAACTCCTTTAGTTTTTCTTTGTCTGGGAAATTCTATCTCTCCCTCTATTCTGAATGACAGCCTTGCTGAATAAAGCATTCTTCGCTGCATATTTTTCCCAATTCAGCATATTAAGTATATCATATCATTCTCTTCTGCCCTGTCAAATTGCTGTGGACAGATCTCTGTGAACCTGATTGGTCTTCCCTTGTACTTAAAGACCTGTTAAAAAAGATTTTATTTATTTATTCATGAGAGACACAGAGAAAGAGGCAGAGACATAGGCAGAGGGAGAAGTAGGCTCCCTGCACGAAGCCCCATGTGGGACTTGATCCTGGGACTCCAGGATCATGCCATGAGCCAAAGGCAGACGTTCAACCACTGAGCCACACAGGCATCCCAGGTTAAGACATTTTTCCATTTTACTTTAAGAATTCTTTCCTTGTCAATGTATTTTGTGAATTTGACTATGACATGTATTGGTGATAGCTGGCTTTTGTTGAAATTAATGGGAATTCTCTCTGTTTCTTGGATTTTGATGTATGCTTCCTTTCCCAGATTAGCGAAGTTTTCAGCTATAATTTGCTCAAATAAACATTCTGTCTCTTTTTCTCTTCTTCTTCTGTGAATCCTATGGTACAAATGTTATTATGCCATATGGAGTTGCTGAGTTCCCTTCATCTACACTCATGATCCAATGCCTTCCTCTTTTCAGATTCATTAATTTCCATAATTCTATCATGTGTATCACTGATCTATTCCTTTGCTTCATCCATGCTTGTTGTCATTATATCTGGTCAGTTTTGCATCTCAGTTATAACATCTTTCATTTCAGCTTGAATAAAACTAAAAACTAGTTTTTAGTTTTCTTATGTCTGCAATAAGAGATTCTCTAGTGTCTTCTAGCTTTTCTCAAGCCCAGCTAGTATCCTTATAATAGGTGTTTGAAATTTTGATTCAGGCATCTTACTTATATCTCTATTAATTAAATCCCTAGCTGTTACTTTTTCCTGTTTTTTTTTTCCTTTTGGGGTGAATTCCTTTGTCATTTCATTTTGTCTAGGTCACCGTTTTTATGTGGGTGTGATTATTAGGAAACCTGTTATATTTCCTGCTCCTCAGTGTAACAGCTATATTAAGAAGAGGTCCTATACTGTCTTGGACCTGGTGTTTCAGGATGTGCTTGAGTGTGCACTCTGCTATTGTGCTTTGGCTATTACTTCCCTCAGCTCACTCCTCTGCAGAGTTTCTCCTTACCTGCAGTGTTTGTGTGTGTGGGGGGTGGGGGGTGGGGGGCGCAGTATTTGGACTTTGTCCACTGTGTGTTTTGGTCTGCTTGTTAAAAGAAACTGGTTTCTTCCATGAGGTGGACATTTTTCTACCTGTAGATGTGTAGTTTGTACTCAGTACTTAGATTGATTTCTTGGGTGTTCAGAATGATTTGATATTTATCAAGCTGTGTTCCAGGGATGAGGCAAGCTTAGGGTCCACCTACTCCTGTTCCATCTTAACTCCTCCCTTAGATGCTTTACAAAAGTCACCTCATTAACATAATAAGAGACAACTTTAATTTCCTAGGTGATGACATGCAGGCATTTTAGAAGCTCTGTGACAGAAATGGGTATGAAGACCAAATATATGTTCCTTGCTATAAACCACTATATCCCAATAGATGAAGAGGATAGGGAAAAGAAAAGTCTGGGCTTCAATTTCCTCATCTAGAAAAATTATAAGTTGTTGGAAGTTTTTTAAACCTTCAAAATCCTCTGAAAAGTCAATGTTAGTCTTGCCTGTATCTTTTAATTAAACAAAAATTTCCAACATTTGGGGGAGGGGTCACAGAAAACCACAAAGGATGTATGAGGTAGTTTAGGTAACACACCGAAGAAGGTGAAAATGTTGGTATTTTCTGATTATGTTCTATCTGGTAAATCTGTGTCATCCAACTATAGACAAATATTTGGAAGCTATTCCCTGATGTGATGGAGGACCTTGGATTTATCCATTACAATCATTTGGTCATTTGGAATAACTCAAGTAATCAAAGAAACAGATGGTTTATATTAATTAGCCTCTTTAACTCTCCTTCACATGCCATACCTTTATTGACACCTACCATGTATATACATATAATCACTTTTGGCCAATGTAATGGAGGAAAAATTCTCTATCCTCTTTGACCTCTGACTGGGACTAAGCTTAAACTGACATAAAAGTGATCAACAGGAGAAAAAGCATACAAACTTTATTGAATTTTACATGTATATGTGAGTCTTCACAAGAGAATGAAAACCCCAAAAAAGGGCGGGCAGCCAGGTGGCTTAGTGGTTTAGCACCACCTTCAGCCTGGGGCGGGATCCTGGAGACCTGAGATGGAGTCCCATGTCAGGGTCCCTACGTGGAGCCTGCTTCTCCCTCTGCCTGTGTCTTTGCCTCTTTCTCTCTCTCCATCCCTCTGTGTCTCTCAGGAATAAATAAAATCTTTAAGAAAAATCTATTGTTTTTACCTGTGGAGTATTACATTAAGTGTTCTTACTACAATAAAATAAGAGTTAAAAGCCATTCTTATATTACAAAGAAACTTTGGGAAATATTGTCCTTTTTAAGCACCATCTGGATGTTTATGTATTAAATATCCATAGCTTAGGAAGATTTAGAGAAGATTAAGGTTTGGAAAATGAAACAAAACAAAACAAAACAAAAACAAAGGAAATCTCTTCCAAATTCAAATTCAATTACCCAATGTAGGAATGAGAATGTCACTCCTCCAAAAAATCAATTTTGTAAAAAATGAAAAAGAAAAAATAAAAAGCAAAAAAAGCCACCTCTGGGCTTTCCCATTTAAGTGCAAAATATTTCAATAAATGAATACAGATAAAAGCAAAAAAAAAAAAAAAAAAAAAAAAACAAACAAGAAAACAAGATCTACAAGCTCCACTACCAGAAGAATATTCCAGTTTTGCATGACAATTCAGAGGGGTTTTAGAACCCCTGAAACTACCCAAATAGTCTAATAGAATGCCTGAGATCGTATTTCTTTGGACTACTGGTTGTATGGAATACAGATCTTAACAGGTTTCATGACCTGCTTTCTAGGTCAGGGTTCTTGTATGTTCCTAGTACTATTGAATCCCGTTTTTATAATGTGAATGACCTTGGAGGAACTAAAATCCACAGACAGCAAATGACTTTTTCAAGAATAGAAAGGCTGTGGAGGAGGGAGCCAGATGGCTCTTGTTATAGAAAGGAATTAAAATATAAGTGAACAGTGGTTTGAATTATTGTATGTTCCATTTCTACCTTGGAATTCTATGAGTCTTTTTTCTGACTGCTAGTTTAATGATCTTTCTATCCTACCCTTAGAAGTCATGAGATTGAGGGAATAGGAAGGGAACCAGGTAGAACAGCTCTACTTTTTGCTATCTTATTTATTGATTTTTCAGGAAAAGTTTTTCTGGAAGAAAGAAGTTTAAGAACTATAACATGATTCAGTTGTAATGCTGTCTAGAACTACATTTTAGTCATAAATGCATTTAATATGTGAGTACATCTTTTAAAATATTGAAGTGTTTTGCAGCTAAAGAACTTGGTAAGCGCCAGAACTTTACGGAGAATGCTTGTCATCTTTTGGCAGTCTTTTCACTGTTGGCCTTAGTATGCTTCTATCTATGGTGAACCAACTGTAGTCAGACAGCCCACTAATGTTTCTAATAATTTCTGAAATTCTGAGCATTACAGCTTATTAGTCTCTCTTACAATGATGTGTAAGGCTGTGAAATGAATTGTTCTTAAGAGAGAGCCATGTAAGCACTTCTTTTACAAGTTGGAGTATAGGTAGGGGTCTACTTTAGGGTATGATGCCAACTCTCAGACTGCATGATAGCCATTTTTCAAAAATTAACTTAATATTAATTACTCTTGTGAGTCTTTAATTGAAATAATCTTTCCATTATTACAAAACTGAGTGATAGTAAGTGTGCACAATTATGAGTTCAAGTAATAGCTGGTAGGATGTCTTCTGCACATATTAACCCCTGTCTGCCTTTCTAGTGTACAAATGTTCCAGGTGATGGCTTGAGACATAGTAGCATATACAATGTAAGATCAGACAAAAGTGACCATCAATTTACTGGTAAGTATACCTCCACCCTCCAAAAATATATGCTACAGTGGCAAAAGGATCCTTGTGGCCTTTATAGTTCCCTTAGTTCCTTCCATAAATATTTACTTAATGTATACATATATCAGGTACGATGTTGGCATAGGGAAGACAGGGGTAAACCTACAGATTCCTTCAACTTTTGGTGTTTCGAGTATATTGGGGTATATATCTGTAAATATATAGTATACAAATGGGCTAAGATAAGGGAAGACTTAAGAAATAAAGGGAGCCTAATCTTGGAAGTCATATTTAAACTGAGATCTGAATATTAAGATTTAAAAAGGTGAGGAAGGACTTGGTAAGAATGTTTTCTGAAATAGGAAGACTAAGAAAATGCCCAGAATACAGAAAAAAACAGTATGTAACAGTATGTAATGGGACTACAATAGTACCATTTAGAGTGTAAGTTTGTGAGAGATGAGAAATGTGGCTAGATAGTAGTTACACTCCCCTGTGGGCAGTAAACTTGTCTATTTTGATCGAAATAGAATTTCCATTATCTACCACAGTTCCTGTCACATAGTAAAAATTCAAAACATATTTGTTGAATAATAATAATAATAACAAAGATATCAGTCATTTAATTATAAGACAGAAAGCATTCTAAAGTGCTTTATTCATATGCAATTTTATTAAATCCTCACAACACAATGGATTTATTATATTATTGTTATTCTGCTCATTTTACAGATAAGGCAACAGAAGCTCAATTAAGTTAACCCAAATAGCCTAAGATTACTTAGCTAGTGATAGGTAGATCCAAAGTTTAAACTCAAGCAATTTCAGACTCTCTTGATTATAAGTGTCTAAACTCAGCATTGATGAGTTTTTAATTTTCCCTAATAAAATGTGAAACCACTAACAGGTTTAATGCTTTGAATTTTACCAAGATGACCCTGGCAGCAATGTGAAGAATGAATCTAAGGGGGAGCAGTACTAGAAGTAAGGAGATAAGTTAGGAAGGTATTGTGATAGTCTGTGCAACTGGTGATAGTGGTGATAGTAGAAGTACTGATGGAAAGAAATAGCCAGATTTCAGAGATTTATGGTTTGGAGAGTTTTAATTAATAGGACTTGGTGGTTGATTGAATGGAGGTGTCAATGAGGATGACAAAGGAATCAAGGGAGACTTTTGGGCTTCAGAGCATTGCATAGTTACAATTGGACATTTGGTGGTGCAATTAATGGAGACAGAGAACAAGAGTAGGAGAAGTGGGTTTGAGGTGACATGTGAGAAGATGGCCCTTAATTTTATCATGATAAGTGTAAGCTCTCTGAGCTTTTTGAAGGAGGGGTATTCAAGTAGACATGTCCAATAATCATTTCAATAAACTTGCCTCATGTTTAGAGAAGAAATAAAGGATGGAGACAGAGATACCAACATATAGCTGGCATTTGCAGCTAAAAGGGGCAATTGTAACCATGTTGGAAAATTATGTACACTGACAAAAGCAGAAAATCTAAGACAGAACCTAAATAACTACCAACATCTAACTGACATGTAGAGGAAAAAGATCTGTAAAGAAGTTTTGGGAAATATAGACAGAGGAGTAAGAGAAAACTCAGAAAGAGTTAAGGAAGCTGAGAGAAAAGAATTTCTCAAGAATAAGGAAATAGTCAACAGTATCAAATATTGCTGAGACATAGGGACCAAATTCTTCCACTGTGTTTAATAACATGGAGTGTTTTTTACAACTTTTGGAAGATCCATTCCACTGTGAAGGGGTGTATGGGGTTAGGAGAGATGAAAAAGTTGTATTTCAGTGTGTTAATGGGTAAGTTACAGGTAAATAAATCAAAGGAAAGTCACAGAAAGAAATGCTAGTTGTTACCATGGAAACAGGAACACTGGGACATTTGGGGTGAAAAGAGAAATCAGAAGTCCTAGGATAATTGTTAATTAGTCAAATAGATTAAATTTAGGAGTAGATGGCATAAAGATGTAGTAAGAGGTAGTATGAGGATAGAGAAGAAGGCCAAGAAGTTTCAGAGAATCTCAATATACATGGGATACATTAATTAAATTGAATTCAGTGGATACTCAATGCTCTGAATCTTGCTGTTCTAATTTAACTTGAGCTAAACTACCAGGATATCATCAGAAGCAAGTTGGTGTAGTTGGTGTTGTCATAGGGCCAAATAATGGCTTGCTCTTGTTCTTCTTTTCCTGAATCTTAGTGGAAAATCCACATCATCAATGCCTATGTCCTGGTTACAGAATTTTTTATCACTCTTTGGGCTATGGCTAAATCATCCCCAAGAAAAGGAGCAGTTTCTTGCATTATTAGATTTTTTAAAAAGATTTTATTTATTTATTCATAAGAGATACAGAGAGATAGAGGCAGAGACACAGACAGAGGGAGAAGTAGGTTCCATGCAAGGAACCTGACGTGGGACCCTCCCGGGTCTCCAGGATCAGGCCTGGGCTGAAGGCAGCGCTAAACCGCTGAGCCACCCAGGCTGCCTGCATTATTAGATTTTTTAAGGTCTTTCAGGTCTCTTGAGATTTCGTTTATTATGCAGAACCCTGGGATTTTTTTTCTTTTCCAGAATTCCTGTGGAGTTTTCTCTGCCCAAGAGTGACAGCATAGATCTTCTGGAACACAAAAACCGAGAGGCAGCACAATGGATTAGCTGTAAAAATGGGTTTTGGAGTTAGTACTGAATATGTCTTAACTATACTACTTGAAGCACAAAATATAAAGAAAGCCATAAAGGCAAATGATGATAAATCGGATTTTTTAAAATAAATATTTCATATAATTATGATATTATTACATTAAGTTTACTGTTTTATTATTTTATATTCATCTTCTCTGTTATTGGTGTCTTTATTCCTCTTGCCTGCCTTCTTTTGGATTATTTGAATATTATTTGAATATTTTCAAACTCCATTCTGATTTAGTTATTGTTTCTTTAAGCCATATCTCTTCATATTTTGTTAATGGTTATCCCAGAGAATATAATATACATCCTTAACTTCTCAGTCTACTTAGAATTAATATTGTACTGCTTCATGAAAAATGTAGTGCCTTGAAACCACATAGGTCCATTAACGTCCTCTCTACCATCCGTTGTGTGATAGTTGTCATTAATATTACATTTATATACATTATAAGCCCCACAAGATAATGCTATAATTTTTGTTTTAAGTAGTCACATGTATTTTAAACGAGAAAAATATGGTCCTCTATATTTACCTGGGTATATATCAGCCTTAAGGAACATATAAGAGGAGCAGGAGCTGGCAGAAGAGACAGAAAAAGCAGCTGTAAGTATAGGAGAAAACCAGGAGGGTGTGGTCTAAAGGAACTTAGGGGAAGAGAATGTTTCAAGAAGGAGTGATCAAAAGTGTTCTTAAAAATAAAAAGAATAAAAACTGTGCTAGGTTTGGCTACATGGAGGTAATCAGTGGTAATAAAAGATGATTTGGTAGAGTGAGATGAGTATGAGTCAAATTGTTGTAGTTCAGTAAATGGTGAGATAAAGGAAATAGAAACAGGGAGGATAGATAACTGTTAAGAAACTGTAGAGAAGAAGAAGGAGAAGAAGGAGAAGAAGGAGGAGGAAGAGGAGGAGGTGAGGAGGAGGAGGAGGAAGAGGAGGAGGAGAAGAAAAGAGAGATTGATACCTGGGGGAGGATGTAGGGTCAAGTGAAAGTTTTAGTTGTTCAATAGGACAGATTGAGGATATATGAAAGTTAATAGGAGGGATTTGGTTGAAAAGATGAGGTTGAATGTATGAATAGAAAATGTGTAGTTGATGGTATAAGATTCCTGTGAAGATGGAGAGACATGAGATACAAAGTTCAGGAGAAGGGTTACCTCTGAAAGATGACAGGATATACACAGAGGCAGGGTGGTATATTTGATGTTGGGAACAAGTGAGTGTTGGCATATATAGCTTTTTCTTTCTCTGAAAACCAGGAGATGACATCATCCTCTGTGAATGAGCGGAGAGGAGGATGTGTTGGAGGTTGGAGTAGAATGAAGAAGGTCTGGGATTGCAGTTGTAAGCAGAGAATTAGTTGACCAGAGAGATATAAAAACTGCTCAAACCCCATTAAAGATGTTTTACTATGTAAGTTATTAGAAGAGACATTGTTTTTTGGCTTTAGTTTTAGAAGCAGCTAGGTGATTGATTGCTTTACAGAAAACAATATAACTATCAAGTGACCTGTGTACTTGCAGTGACAGTATAGGATATAGACTTTACAAGCCTAGAGCCAGATTGCTTGGGTTTAAGTCCCAGTGCTGCCACTTATTACTTATCTGACCTTGGCAAAGTTACTTAAATTATGCATACTTTGATTTCCTCATCTGTAAAATAAGGGCAATAATGTTAGTACCTACCTAATAGCATTGCTGTGAGAATTAAAGTTAGTTAATGTGTATAAAGTACTTAGCCTTGTACATAGTAAGCAATCAGTAGCTTAATAATTGTTAGTTATTATTGTTTGATGATCAGCCCATTTTCATTCTATTTCCAGTCTATGAGGAACCCTAAATTATAGTCAAAGGTTTCTTTGTCACTTAAAATAAGAATGTGGAGAGTTAGTTGGCTGATCAGACTCCCTGCTGTCCTGGAGCTTTGATAACCTGACGTATCCACCACTATTATACCTGCTGCTCCTAATTGTTACTTATATTTATGGGTCAGAGCCCTTAGGATACACTTTGAAGGAATGTTGTATGTAAATATGTGCTTAATCATTGACTGATGTGATGAATTTGGAAAGGGACAAGTCAAAATTTATCTGAGGACAGATGGAAGGCAGACTACATAATTTCATCTGGTGATAGCCAAAGTCATAAAATTGAATCATCACAATTAAATCAGAGAATTAGAGAATCTTGTATTTGGAAGGGCCCTTTAAGGCCATCTGGTCTAATCTCCCAATAATCATTGCAATCTTCCCTACAGCATCCATAAGAGAGAATATCAAGCCAATTGGGAAAGAGATTATGGCAGATGATATAAAACAAAATGGCATATCATCTTATGCTTTTGGGTGCAATTGTAAATGGGATTGACTCCTTAATTTCTCTTTCTTCAGTCTCATTGTTAGTGTATAGAAATGCCACTGATTTCTGGGCATTGATTTTGTATCCTGCCACGCTACCGAATTGCTGTATGAGTTCTAGCAATCTTGGTGTGGAGTCCTTTGGATTTTCTATGTAGAGTATCATGTCATCGGCGAAGAGGGAGAGTTTGACTTCTTCTTTGCCAATTTGAATGCCTTTAATGTCTTTTTGTTGTCTGATTGCTGAGGCTAGGACTTCCAGTACTATGTTGAACAGCAGTGGTGAGAGTGGACATCCCTGTCTTGTTCCTGATCTTAGGGGAAAGGCTCCCAGTGCTTCCCCCTTGAGAATGATATTTGCTGCGGGCTTTTCATAGATGGCTTTTAAGATGTCGAGGAATGTTCCCTCTATCCCTACACTCTGAAGAGTTTTGATCAGGAATGGATGCTGTATTTTGTCAAATGCTTTCTCTGCATCTAATGAGAGGATCATATGGTTCTTGGTTTTTCTCTTGCTGATATGATGAATCACATTGATTGTTTTACGGGTGTTGAACCAGCCTTGTGTCCCAGGGATAAATCCTACTTGGTCATGCTGAATAATTTTCTTAATGTACTGTTGGATCCTATTGGCTAGTATCTTGTTGAGAATTTTTGCATCCATGTTCATCAGGGATATTGGTCTGTAATTCTCCTTTTTGGTGGGGTCTTTGTCTGGTTTTGGAATTAAGGTGATGCTGGCCTCATAGAACGAATTTGGAAGTACTCCATCTCTTTCTATCTTTCCAAACAGCTTTAGGAGAATAGGTATGGTTTCTTCTTTAAACGTTTGATAAAATTCCCCTGAGAAGCCATCTGGCCCTGGACTCTTGTGTCTTGGGAGGTTTTTGATGACGGCTTCAATTTCCTCCCTGGTTATTGGCCTGTTCAGGTTTTCTATTTCTTCCTGTTCCAGTTTTGGTAGTTTGTGGCTTTCCAGGAATGCGTCCATTTCTCCTAGATTGCCTAATTTATTGGTGTATAGCTGTTCATGATATGCTTTTAAAATCGTTTGTATTTCCTTGGTGTTGGTAGTGATCTCTCCTTTCTCATTCATGATTTTATTAATTTGAGTCTTCTCTCTCTTCTTTTTAATAAGGCTGGCTAATGGTTTATCTATCTTATTAATTCTTTCAAAGAACCAACTCCTGGTTCTGTTGATCTGTTCCACAGTTCTTCTGGTCTCGATTTCATTGAGTTCTGCTCGAATCTTTATTAACTCCCTTCTTCTCTTGGGTGTAGGATCTATTTGCTGTTTTTTTCTCTAGCTCCTTTATGTGTAAGGCATATCAAACAAAATGTGGATACCTAGGTTCTGGATATTTTGGTTTTAAACCAGATCCACAGAAGACACAGCACCAGGAAAAATCTAAGTCAAATTGTCAAACTGTTTCTTTTCAGATACAGAAAACAAAGACTGAAGACTTATTGTGATTCTGTTGCTAGCTTTTGTTTGCTAACTAACAATGGCACTCTACTTTGAATTTCTTT
This sequence comes from Canis lupus familiaris, assembly GCF_011100685.1. Taxonomy (NCBI): domain Eukaryota; kingdom Metazoa; phylum Chordata; class Mammalia; order Carnivora; family Canidae; genus Canis; species Canis lupus. The sequence continues at coordinate 71,639,950 of NC_049260.1, forward strand.
GTTCGTCTATGAAAAGAAAATACCATGTTCCTCAATTTCCCATGGATGTTTTAAAAATGAGCTTAATAAAAACCAGACATCCTAAGATAGAGGGTGCTATGTAAATTATGTAAATGTAAGTTGATTGAAAGTTATTACACAAAGTGGTTTTGAGCTAAGAACCTAGCCTGCAAACTTGGGTAACCTAATTCTGTCATGAATTTTGATCTTGGTTTAAGGTAGAAACTGTTTTTGAAATTTTGGTTGACTAGGTTAGGCCTCATCCTACATAGAAGTGAGTGATAGCAGATGTATTGGAAAAACTCAGAATCATTATCTATCTCTCCTTCTCCATGATCTCTTTCATTTGCTGTCAGATGCTTGAAATCTATCACCAGATATTAGTGATATGAATGGTAAATTAGAGTTTTAGTTTTTTGGTTTATGGAATTGATACCTGTTAAAATTTTAATGACTAACAAAGGTAATTCACTGTTTATATCAGTCATTTACCTATTAGTGGAAATGAGGAATGTTGTAAAAGTCAAAAGAGAAAAAAACAGAAAGAGGAAGCTAAGTGCCTAGGGAGGAGGGAAGTTTGAGGACATCAAAAAAAAATTCTGCATAGTTCACAATTTATCCTATGGCCAGCACTGCTATAGGAGTAAAACAGAGCAAAATGGTTCCCCCTAAGTATTTACTCCCTCATCTCCACCTAATTCCCATTACCACCCTCCAGCTTTTTTCAAATTAGGAGGTGAGTGAGCTTTGGGTTTTGTTTTGTTTTGTTTTTAGCTTTTTATTTTATTATTTTATTTTATTTTGAAGTTTTATTTAAATTCCAATTAGTTAACATACAGCATAATATTAGTTTCAGGTGTAAAATATAGTGATTAAAAATGTTCCTACAACTCTCTGTGCTCAAGTGTACACCTTAATCCCCATCATCTGTTTAACCCATCCCCCCACTTACATCCCTTCTGGTAACCATCAATTTGTTCTCTATAATTAAGTCTGTTTCTTGGTTTGCCTTTCTCTTTTTTCCCTTTGCTTATTTGTTTTGTGTCTTAAATTTCACAAATGGTGAAATTATATGGTATTTATCTTTCTCTGACTTATTCTACTCAGCATCATACTCTTCAGCTCCATCCATATAGTTACAAATGGCAAGATTTCATTTTTTATGGCAAATTAGTATTCTATCATATATATATTCTATATTCTATCATATATATATATATATATATATATATATATATGACTTCTTCATTATCCATTCATCAATCAATGGACACTTGGGCTGTTCCCATAATTTGGCTATTGTTGATAATGCTGCTATAAACATTGTGGTGCACGTATCCCTTTGAATTAGTGTTTTTGTATTCTTTGGGTAAATACCTAGTAGTGCAACAGCTGGATCCTAAGGTAATTCTATTTTTAATTTGTTGAGGAACAACCATACTGTTTTCCAGAGTGCCTGCACCAGTTTAACTTTCCCACCAAGAGTGCAAGAGAGTTTCCCTTTTCTACATCCTTGCCAACACCTGCTGTTTCCTGTTTTTGATTTTAGTCATTCTGACAGGTATGAAGTGATATCTCATAGTTTTGATTTGCATTTCCCTTATGATGAGTGATATTGAGCATCTTTTTATGTGTCTGTTGGACGTCTGTGTGTCTTCTTTGGAAAAATGTCTATTCATGTCTTCTGCCCATTTTTTAACTATATTATTTTTGAGGGGGTATTGAATTGCATCAATTCCTTATATATTTTGGATACTAATCCTTTACCAGAGATGCCATTTGGAAGAATCTTCTCCTGTTAGATATGTTCCCTTTTAGTTTTGTTGATTGTTTCATTCCCTGTGCACAAGCTTTTCATTTTGATGAAGTCCCAATAGTATATTTTATTTCCCTTGCCTTAAGGAGACAAATCTAGAAAAAAAGTTGCTATGGCTGATGTCAAAGATACTATTACTTGTGTTCTTTTTAAAAGATTTAAATGGTATCCTTTCTCAAATTTAGGTCTTTAATTCATTTTGAATTTATTTTAGTTTATGAGGTAAGAGTTGTCCACTTTCTTTGTTTTATATTGCTGTCCACATTTCCCAACACCATTTGTGGAAGAGACTGCCTTTTTCCCATTAGTTCTTTTTTCCGGCTATGTCACAGATTAATTGACCATATAGTTGTGGGATCATTTCTGGGTTTTCTATTCTGTTCTACTGATCTATGTGTACATTTTGGTGCCAGTACAATACTGTTTTGATCACTACAGGTTGCTCATATAACTTGAAATCTGGAATTATAATGCCTCCAGCTTTACTTTCCTTTCTTCAGGACTGTTTTGACTATTCAGGGCAATTTGTAGTTCTCTAAAATTTTAGGATTGTTTGTTCTAGCTCTGTGAAAAATGCTGGTGGTATCTTTTTTTGGTGGTATTTTTTAAATTCATTTTTTATTGGAGTTCAATTTGCCAAAATATAGCAAAATATAGCATAACACTCAGTGCTCATCCCATCAAGTGCCCCCCTCAGTGCCTGTCACCCAGTCAACGACACCCCCACACACCTCCTTTCTGATATTTCCCACTCCTTTCTCACTCATGATTTTATTAATTTGAGTCTTTTTTCTTTTTAATAAGGCTGGCTAATGGTTTATCTATCTTATTAATTCTCTCAAAGAACCAACTCCTGGTTTTGTTGATCTGTTCCACAGTTATTCTGGTCTCTATTTCATTGAGTTCTGCTTGAATCTTTATTAACTCTCTTCTTCTGCTGGGTGTAGGATCTATTTGCTGTTCCTTCTGCAGCTCCTTTAGGTGCAAGGTTAGCTTTTGTATTTCAGTTCTTTCCAGTTTTTGGATGGATGCTTGTATTGGGATGTATTTCCCCCTCAGGCCTGCTTTTGCTGCATCCCAAAGATTTTGAACTGTTGTATCTTCATTCTCATTAGTTTCCATGAATCTTTTAATTCTTCTCTAATTTCCTGGTTGACCCTTTTATCTTTTAGCAGGATGGTCATTAACCTCCATGTGTTTGAAATCCTATCAAACTTCTTCTTGTGATTTAGTTCTAATTTCAAAGCATTATGGTCTGAGAATATGCAGGGTATGATCCCAATCTTTTGGTAATGGGTGAGACCTGATTTGTGAACCAGTATGTGGTCTATTCTGGAGAAAGTTCCATGTGCACTTGAGAAGAAAGTGTATTCAGTTGTGTTTGGATGTAAAGTTCTGTAGATATCTGTGAAATCCATCTGGTCCAGGGTATCATTTAAAGCTCTTGTTTTTTGGAAGTATTGTGCTTAGAAAATTTGTTGATTGTAGAAAGCGCTACATTCAAGTCACCAAGTATAAGTGTATTATTATCTAAGTATGTCTTAACTTTGGTTACTAATTGATTGATATACTTGGCAGCTCCCACATTTGGGGCATAAATATAGATGATTTTTAAGTCCTCTTCTTGGATAGATCCTTTAAGTATGCTATAGTGTCCCTCTTCATCTCTCACTAAAGTCTTCGGGATAAACTTTAGTTTATCTGATATAAGGATGGCGACCCCTGCTTTCTTTTGAGGACCATTTGAATGGTAAATGGTTCTCCAACCTTTTATTTTCAGGCTGTAGGTGTCCTTATGTCTCAAATGAGTCTCTTGTAAACACAGATAGATGGGTCCTGCGTTTTTATCCAGTCTGAAACCCTGCGCCTTTTAATGGGGTCATTAAGCCTGTTCACGTTCAGAGTTACTATTGAAAGATATGAATTTAGTGTCATCATGATACCTACTCAGTCCCTGTTTTAGTGGATGGTTCCCTTGGACTTATTCTATTACAGAATCCCCCTTAATATTTCTTGCAGAGCTGGCTTCGGGGTCACATATTCTTTCAGTTTCTGCCTGTCTTGGAAGCTCTTTATCTCTCCTTCTATTCTGAATGAGAGCCTTGCTGGATAAAGTATTCTTGGATGCAGGTTCTTCTCATTTAGGACCCTGAATATATCCTGCCAGCCATTTCTGGCCTGCCAGGTCTCTGTGGAGAGGTCTGCTGTTAATCTAATATTTCTCCCCATAAAAGTTAGAGATTTATTGTCTCTTGTTGCTTCAAAGATCTTCTCTTTATCTTTGGAATTTGCAAGCTTCACTATTAAATGTCGAGGTGTTGAGCAGTTTTTATGATTTTAGGGGGGGATCTCTCTATTTCCTGGATCTGAATGCCTGTTTCCTTTCCCAGATTAGGAAAGTTTTCAGCTATCATTTGTTGAAATACATATTTTGTCCCTCTGGGCCTTTTGGCGCCCTGGGGAACCACAATGAAACATAGGTTTTTCTTTCTGAGGCTGTCATTTATTTCCTTAATCTATCCTCATGATCTTTTAATGTTTTTTCTCTTTTTTCCTCAGTTTTCCTCTTTGCCATCAACTTGTCTTCTATGTCACTCACTGGTTCTTCTTCCTCGTTAACCTTCGTCCTTAAGACCTCCAGTTTGGATTGCATCTCATTTAATTGATTTTTAATTTCTGCCTGATTAGATCTAAATTCTGCAGTCATGAAGTCACTTGAGTCCTTTATTCTTTTTTCTAGAGCCACCAGTAGCTTTATAATAGTGCTTCTGAATTGGCTTTCTGACATTGAATTGTAATCCAGATTTTGTAACTTTGTGAGAGAGAGGACTGTTTCTTATTCTTTCTTTTGAGGTGACGTTTTTCTTCTTTTCATTTTGCTCAGTGCAGAGTGGCCAAAAACAAGTTTTATTGAGAAAAGGAGAAAAAGAGAGGAGAGAAAGAAGGAAAGAAAAGAGAAAAAGAAAAAAGAAAAAAGGATGAAAAAAAGAAAAAAAGAGAGAAGAAAAAGAGAAAGAATAAAAGGGTGGGGGAAGCCGACAGAAATCAAAAAGCAAAAGAAAATTAAAAAAAAAACAAAAAACAAAAAACAAAACATGGGGGAGTATCTTCTGATTCTGTATACTGTAAGTCCCTTGACTTCCCCTGGAACTTGTCCGTCTAGCTGGTCTTCTAGGGGAGGGGCTTGTGCTGATTTGCAGGTGTTAGCACTTGGGGGAGCTGGTCTGCCCCCTGCCTGGTGCAGGGCTCAGTAGGGGTTGTTTGCCCCGTGAGGCCCCAGGAGGAACAACCACAGTAGCGGCCAGTTCTGGAGCCCTCGATTTAGCTCCCGCAGTTAACTAGGGAGCTCTCTGTGTGCAGGGGCCTGGATGCTCCGGGGCGGGGCCACTGATCTGCTCAGATCAGGGCAGGAGTGTCCTGGCTGTCCTGGGCCCTCCTGGCCTCTGCCTGTCCCGGGGGGAGGTCGAATCCTTGGCTGTGTCCATGCGCCCTGTGTTCCCGGGCTTGCGCTGTTGGAATCATGCTCCCCGCTGGGCTGCCCCCTCTCCGCGGAGCCTCCGCCAGAGCCCCTCTGAGCTGCTCCCGGGGCTGTGCAGTCCCCTCCGCGTGGAGCCTCTTCCTCTGCCGGAGCCGCCTCCGAGCTGCTCCCACGGCATTGCAGCCCCTTCCGTGCGGAGCCTCTGCCCGAGCACAATCCTTTATGCTTTTTTCTAAAGCCACCAGTAGCTTTATAAATGTGCTTCTGAATTGGCTTTCTGACATTGAATTGTAATCCAAATTTTGCAACTCTGTGAAAAAGACTACTGTTTCTGATTCATTCTTTTGAGGTGAGTTTCTTCTTCTAGTCATTTTGCTCGGTGCAGAGTGGCCAAAAACAAGTTGTAATGGGAAAAGGAGAAAAAGAGAGAAAAGAAAAAAAAAGAGGGGGGAAGCAAATAGAAAACAAAAAGCAAGGGGATGTATGCTCGGATTTTATATACTGTAAATCCTTCCACTTCCCCTGGAACTTTCCAGTGCTGCTCGGTCAATAACTTGCTTTTTCCCTGTCAGTCTAGGTGGTCATCTGGGGGAGGGGCCTGATGTTCTGATTCTCAGGTGTGAGCACTTGGGAGAGCTGCTCATCCCCCTGGCCAGGTGCACGGCTCAGTGGGATTTGTTTATCCTGTGAGGCCCCAGAAGGAACCACAACAATGGAGGCCAGCTCTCCAAACCTAGAGTCAGCTCCCGCAGTAACTATGGCAGGTCTCAGTCTGCAGGGGCCTGGATGCTCCGGCAGCGGGCCGCTGATCTGCATAGCTTGGGGCCACTCAGAAGCAGGAGCGTCCTGGCTGTCTTGGGTCCTCTCGGCCTCTGCCTATCCTGGGGGAAGCGCCAGATCCTTGGACATGTCCCCCGGAGCCCTGGGCTCCAGGGCCTGCGCTATTGGAATCGCGCTCCTGGGCGCACAGCTCCCTCCAAACCGGGCGGCCGCTGGAGCTGCTTAGTCATGGTGAATAATTGAATAACTTTTTTTTTTCTTTTGCTGGCACACAGTTTATTTAACCGTCTGGTCCATTTTTTTTAAATAATATTTTTTATTGGTGTTCAATTTTCCAACATGCAGAATAACACCCAGTGCTCATCCCATCAAGTGCCCCCCTCAGTGCCCGTCACCCATTCACCCACACGCCCTGCCCTCATCCCCTTCCACCACCCCTAGTTCGTTTCCCAGAGTTAGGAGTCTTTATGTTCTGTCTCGACTTTCTGATATTTCCCACACATAGCTCTCCCTTTCCTTATATTCCCTTTCACTATTATTTATATTCCCCAAAAGAATGAGAACATATACTGTTTGTCCTTCTCCGATTGACTTACTTCACTCAGCATAACACCGTCCAGTTCCATCCAGGTTGAAGCAAATGGTGGGTATTTCTTGATTCTAATGGCGGAGTAATATTCCATTGTATACATAGACCACATCTTCCTTATCCATTCATCTTTCGATGGACACCGAGGGTCCTTCCACAGTTTGCCACCTGTGGACATGCTGCTATAAACATCGGGGTGCAGGTGTCCCGGCGTTTCATTGCATCTGTATCTTTGAGGGAAATCCCCAACAGTGCAATTGCTGGGTCGTAGGGCAGGTCTATTTTTAACTCTTTGAGGAACCTCCACACAGTTTTCCAGAGTGGCTGCACCAGTTCACATTCCCACCAACAGTGTAAGAGGGTTCCCTTTTCTCCACATCCTCTCCAACATTTGTGGTTTCCTGCCTTGTTAATTATCCCCATTCTCGCTGGTGTGATGTGGTATCTCATTGTGGTTTTGATTTGTATTTCCCTGATGGCAAGTGATGCAGAGCATTTTCTCATGTGCATGTTGGCCATGTCTATGTCTTCCTCTGTGAGATTTCTCTTCATGTCTTTTGCGCATTTCATGTTTGGATTGTTTGTTTCTTTGGCGCTGAGTTTAATAAGTTCTTTATAGATCTTGGAAACTAGCCCTTTATCTGATACGTCATTTGCAAATATCTTCCCCCATTCTGTAGGTTGTCTTTTAGTTTTGTTGACTGCATCCTTTGCTGTGCAAAAGCTTCTTATCTTGATGAAGTCCCAATAGTTCATTTTTGCTTTTGTTTCTTTTGCTTTCATGGATGTATCTTGCAAGAAGTTACTGTGGCCGAGTTCAAAAAGGGTGTTGCCTTTGTTCCCCTCTAGGATTTTGATGGAATCTTGTCTCACATTTAGATCTTTCATCCATTTTGAGTTTATCTTTGTGTATGGTGAAAAAGAGTGGTTTATTTTCATTCTTCTGCATGTGGATGTCCAATTTTCCTAGCACCATTTATTGAAGAGACTGTCTTTCTTCCAGTGGATAGTCTTTCCTCCATTATCGAATATTAGTTGACCATAAAGTTCAGGGTCCAATACTAGGTTCTCTATTCTGTTCCATTGATCTATGTGTCTGTTTTTGTGCCAGTACCACACTGTCTTGATGACCACAGATTTGTAGTACAACCTGAAATCTGGCATTGTGATGCCCCCAGATATTATTTTTTTTTAATTCCACTGGCTATTTGGGGTCTTTTCTGATTCCACACAAATCTTCAAATAATTTGTTCTAACTCTCTGAAGAAAGTCCATGGTATTTTGATAGGGATTGCATTAAACATGTAAATTGCCCTGGGTAACATTGACATTTTCACAGTATTAATTCTGCCAATCCATGAGCATGGAATATTTTTCCATCTCTTTGTGTCTTCCTCAATTTCTTTCAGAAGTGTTCTATAGTTTTTAGGATATAGATCCTTTACCTCTTTAGTTAGGTTTATTCCTAGGTTCTTATGCTTTTGGATGCAATTTAAATGGGATTTACTCCTTAATTTCTCTTTCATCAGTCCCATTGTTAGTGTATAGAAATGTCACTGATTTCTGGGCTTTGATTTTGTATCCTGCCATGCTACCAAATTTCTGTATCAATTCTAGAAATCTAGGGGTGGAGGCTTTTGGGTTTTCTATGCAGAGTATCATGTCATAGGTGAAGAGGGAGAGTTTGACTTCTTCTTTTCCAATTTGAATGCCTTCAATGTCTTTTTGTTGTCTGATTGCTGAGGGTAGGACTTCCAGTACTATGTTGAATAGCAGTGGTGAGAGTAGACATCCCTGTCTTGTTCCTGATCTTAGGGGAAAGGCTCCCAGTGCTTCCCCATTGAGAATGATATTTGCTGTGGGCTTTTTGTAGATGGCTTTTAAGATGTTGAGGAATGTTCCCTCTATCCCTACACTCTGAAGAGTTTTGATCAGGAATGGATGCTGTATTTTGTCAAATGCTTTCTCTGCATCTAATGAGAGGATCGTATGTTTCTTGTTTTTTGTCTTGCTGATATGATGAATCACACTGAGTGTTTTACGAGTGTTGAACCAGCCTTGTGTCCTGGGAATAAATCCTACCTGCTCATGGTGAATAATTTTCTTACTGTACTGTTGAATCCTATTGGCTTGTATCTTGTTGAGAATTTTTGCATCCATGTTCATCAGGGATATTGGTCTGAAATTCTCCATTTTGGTGGGATCTTTGTCTGGTTTTGGAATTAAGATGATGCTGGCCTCATAGAATGAATTTGGAATTACTACATCTCTTTCTATCTTTCCAAACAGCTTTAGGAGAATAGGTATGGTTTCTTCTTTAAACGTTTGATAGAATTCCCCTGGAAGCCATCTGGCCTTGGACTTTTGTGTCTTTGGAGGTTTTTGATGACTGCTTCAATTTCCTCCCTGGTTATTGGCCTGTTCAGGTTTTCTATTTCTTCCTGTTCCAGTTTTGGTAGTATGTGGCTTTCCAGGAATGCGTCCATTTCTTCTAGATTTCCTAATTTATTGGCGTATAGCTGCTCATAAAATGTTTTTAAAATCGTTTGTATTTCCTTGGTGTTGGCAGTGATCTCTCCTTTCTCATTCATGATTTTATTAATTTTAGTCTTCTCTGTCTTCTTTTTAATAAGGGTGGCTAATGGTTTATCTATCTTATTAATTCTTTCAAGGAACCAACTCCTGGTTTTGTTGATCTGTTCCACAGGTCTTCTGGTCTCGATTTCGTTGAGTTCTGCTCGAATCTTTATTAAATTTATTCTTCTGCTGGGTGTAGGATCTATTTGCTGTTTTTTCTCTAGCTCCTTTAGGTGTAAGGTTAGCTTTTGTATTTGAGTTCTTTCCAGTTTTTGAATGGATGCTTCTATTGCCATGTTTTTCCCCCTCAGGACTGCTTTTCATGTATCCCAAAGATTTTGAACAGTTGTTTCTTCATTCTCATTAGCTTCCATGAATCTTTTTAATTCTCCCTTAATTTCCTGGTTGACCCTTCCATCTTTTAGCAGGATGGTCCTTAACCTCCGCGTGTTTCATGTCCTTCTAAACTTCTTGTTGTGATTTAGTTCTAATTTCAAGGTTTTATGGTCTGAGAATATGCAGGGGACGATCCCAATCTTTTGTTATTGGTTCAGACCCGATTTGTGACCCTGTATGTGTTCTATTCGGGAGAAAGTTCCATGTGCACTTGAGAAGAATGTGTATTCAGTTGAGTCTGTTTGTAAAGTTCTGTAGATATCTGTGAAATCCTTCTGGTCCAGTGTATCATTTAAAGTTCTCGTTTCTTTGGAGATGTTGTGTTAGAAGACCTTTCATGTGTAGAAAGCGCTAGATTGAAGTCACCAAGTCTAAGTGTATTATTATCTAAGTATGTCTTCACTTTGGTTATTAATTGATTGATATATTTGGCAGCTCCCACATTCGGGGAATATTTATTGAGAATTGTTAAGTCTTCTTGTTGGATAAATCCTTTAAGTATGATATAGTGTCCCTCTTCATCTCTCACTACAGTCTTCGTGGTAAACTTTAGTTTATCTGATATAAGGATGGCGACCCCTGCTTTCTTTTGAGGACCATTTGAATGGTAAATGGTTCTCCAACCTTTTATTTTCAGGCTGTAGGTGTCCTTCGGTCTAAAATGAGTCTCTTGTAGACAGCAAATAGATGGGTCCTGCTTTTTTATCCAGAGTGACACCCTGCACCTTTTGATGGGGTCATTAAGCCCGTTCATGTTCAGAGTTACTATTGAAAGATATGAGTTTAGTATCATCATGATATCTATTCAGTCCTTGTTTTTGTGGATTGTTACACTGGATTTCTTCTTAAAGGGGAATTTTAGGAGTCCCTCTTAAAATTTCTTGCAGAGCTGATTTGGAGGTCACATATTCTTTCAGTTCCTGCCTGTCTTGGAAGCTCTTTATCTCTCCTTCCATTCTGAATGAGAGCCTTGCTGGATAAAGTCTTCTTGGTTGCATGTTTTTCTCATTTAGGACTATGAGTATATCTTGCCAACCCTTTCTGGCCTGCCAGGTCTCTGTGGAGAGGTCTGCTATTACCCTTATACTCCTCCCCATAAACGTCAGGGATTTCTTGTCTCTTGCTGCTTTAATAATGTTCTCTTTATCTTTGGAATTTGCAAGCTTCACTATTAAATGTCGAGGTGTTGAGCGGTTTTTATTGATTTTAGGGGGGAATCTCTCTATTTCCTGAATCTGAATGCCTGTTTCCCTTCCCAGATTAGGAAAGTTTTCAGGTATGATTTGTTCCAATGCATATTCTGGACCTCTGTCCCTTTCGGCGCCCTTGGGAACCCCAATTAAACGTGTATTTTTCTTCCTCAGGGTGTTACTTATTTCTCTTAATCTATTCTCATGATCTTTTAATTGTTTGTCTCTTTTTTCCTCAGTTTCCCTCTTTGCCATCAACTTGTCTTCTATGTCACTCACTCGTTCTTCTACCTCGTTAACCCTCATCATTAGGACCTCCAGTTTGGATTACGTCTCATTCAATTGGTTTTTAATTTCTGTCTGATTAGGTTAAATTCTGCAATCATGAAGTCCTTTGAGTCCTTTATGCTTTTTTCTAAAGCCACCAGTAGCTGTATAATAGTGCTTCTGAATTGGCTTTCTGACATTGAATTGTAACCCAAATTTTGTAACTTGTTTGGAGAGAGGACTGTTTCTGATTCTTTCTTTTGAGGTGAGGTTTTCCTTCTAGTCATTTTGCTCAGTGCAGAGTTGCCAAAAACAAGTTGTATTGGGAAATGGAGAAAAAGAGAGGAGAGAAAGAAGGAAAGAAAAGGGAAAAAGAAAAAATAAAAAGGAAAAAGAAAAACAAAAATCCCCCAGAGGAAACCTCCCACTCTGCCTCCGCCTCACCTACTCTACATCACCCATCCCTCCGCCGCTCCCCTGCCCCCACTCCCCCACCCCCCCCAACCACCTCCACGAACAGCCCCACAGCACCCCATTCCCCCACAGGTGTGGGAAAGCAAACAGAAATCAAAACCAAAAAAAAGAAAAGAAAAGAAAGAAAAAACAAGGGGGAGTGTCTTCTGGTTCTGTATACTTTAAGTTCCTTGACTTCCCCTTGAAGTTCCCCTGGAACTTGTCCTTTTAGCTTGTCTTCTGGGGGAGGGGCCTGTTGTGCTGATTTTCAGGTGTTTGCACTTGGTGGAGCTGCTCTGACCCCTGTCTGGTGCAGGGCTCAGTGGGGGCTATTAACCCTGTGAGGCCCCAGGAGGAACAACCACGGTGGCGGCAGCCAGCTCTTGAGCCCTGGAATTAGGTCCCGCAGTAACTAGGGAGCTCTCTGTCTGCAGGTGCCTGGATGCTCGGGGGTCCAGGCTGCTGATCTGCTCAGCTTGGGGCAGGAGCGTCCTTCCTGTCTTGTGCCCTCCTGGCCTCTGCCTGTCCCGGGGGGAGGTCGGATCCTGGGCTGTGTCCCCGGTGCCCTGTGTTCCCGGGGCTGTGCTGTTGGATTCACGCTCCCCGCTGGGCAGCCCCCTCTTCGCGGAGCCTTCGCCCTAGTCCCTCTGAGCTGATCCCGGGTCCAGCCGGGCATGCGCTGCAGCCCTTAGGGAGCTTGGCGCACTGTCCCCGGGGCACAGGTGTCTGTTCGTGTCCCAGGGAGCCTGAGGGCATCCCCGCCCTCCTGGGGTCCTGCTCCAACTCTCTGTGAGCCCCTTTCTGTCCGGGAAGATTGGTGAAGCTCCTTCTTCTCCAGGACGGGGCTTTCCTGTCCTGGGGACACTCGCCCCAGCCTTATTCCAGCTCCTGGCGGGGCCTCTTCCCCTTGGATGCCTTTTGTTTCTTTATTTCTTTTTTCCCCGCCTTCCTACCTTGATAGAAGCGTGAACTCTTCTCACTGTAGCATTCCAGCTGTTCTCTCTTTAAATCTCAGGCTGAATTCGTAGATTTTCAGGATGATTTGAAGGTTATCTAGGTAATTTGGTGGGGACAAGTGACTTGGGGACCCTACTCTTTCGCCATCTTGCCCCCTCCCTCCTTGAGGACCATTTGAATGGAAAATGGTTCTCCAACCTTTTATTTTCAGCCTGGAGTGTCCTTAGGTCTAAAATGAGTCTCTTGTAGACAGCAAAGAGATGGGTCTTGCTTTTTTATCCAGTCTGAAACCCTGTGTCTTTTGATGGGGTCATTAAGCCCATTCACATTCAAAGTTACCATTGAAAGATATTTATTTAGTGTTATCATAATACCTATTCTGTCCCTGTGTTTGTGGCTTATTTCTTTAGACTTCCTCTTTCTTTTAGAGTCCCCCTTAATATTTCTCGGAGAGCTGGTTTGGTGGTCACATATTCCTTCAGTTTCTGCCTATCTTGGAAGCTCTTTATCTCTCCTTCTATTCTGAATGAGAGCCTTGCGGGTAAAGTACTCTTGGCTGCAGGTTCTTCTCATTTAGGACCCTGAATATATCCTGGCAGCCCTTTCTGTCCTCCCAGGTCTCTGTAGAAAGGTCTGCTGTTAACCTAATACTTCTCCCCATAAATTTTAGGGATCTCTTGTCTCTTGCTGCTTTAAGGATCTTTTCTTTGTCTTTGGAATTTGCAAGTTTGACTATTAAATATCGAGGTGTTGATTTTTTTTATTGATTTTAGGGGGGAATCTCCTATTTCCTGGATCTGAATGCCTGTTTCCCTCACCAAATTAGGGAAGTTCTCTGCCATGGTTTGTTCAAATATGCTTTCTGGTCAGTCCCTTTTGGCGCCCTCTGGCATCCCAATTAAATGTAAATTTTTTTCTTCTGAGGCTGTCATTTACTTCCCTTAACATTTCCTCATGGCGTTTTACCTGTTTTTCTCCTTTTTCCTCAGCTTCCTTCCTTGCCATCAACTTGTCTTCTATGTCACTCACTGTTTTTCTACCTCATTAACCCTCATCGTTAAGACCTCCAGTTTGGGTTGCATCTCATTTAATTTATTTTTAATTTCAGCCTGATTAGATCTCAATTCTGCAGTCCTGCAGTTTCTTGAATCCTTTATGCTTTTTTTCCAGAGCCCCCAGTAGCTTTATAATTGTGCATCTGAATTGGCTTTCTGACATCGCATCGTAATCCAAATTCTGTAAGTCTGTGGTATAGAATACTGTTTCTGATTCTTTCTTTTGTGGTGAGTTTTTCCTCTAGTCATTTTGCTCAGTGCAGAGTGGCTGCATAAGTGTGCTGCGTCACAAATATCAATGATGACCTATGTAAATTTCACCTTAGATGATTCTTGTTAGAAGTGAAAACCTCTCTGTAGCGTTCCAGCTGTTTTTTCCTTCAATCTAAGGTCGAATTCATAGGTTTTCAGGATGAATTACAAGTAATCTAGGTAAGTTGATGGGGCCAGGTGTGTAGAGACACCTCCTCCTCTGCCATCTTGCCCTCCCCTCTCTTGTTTCTTCTTCATTAGACTAAGGTTATGAGTCAGTTTTCAAGAATAGCATAGAATGGAGGATGTATTCTCTTTACTGAGACATATTATTCCTTTGGTGTTTATTACTTTGAAATCTATTGCAAGGAAGAACTTTCTTTTCCTCCTTTTTTATTTTTATTTATTTATTTATTTATTTATTTATTTATTTATTTATTTATTCAAACATTTGCTTACATTAATATTAATTTGTATATTCTCATTTTATTCAATGAATTAATCCATTGGTATAATTCATTTATTTATGTTTGTTTAAATTGTCTCAGATTTGTCCAATGGGCGTCACTCAGGTTGGATCTTGTGTCCTCTTTGATTTTATTTTATCATTCTTTGAGCATTCTCTTTCAGGTACAGCAAGTTTTTCAAGGGTCATTTTCCACTTTTTCTGCCTCAGTTCTTGAATCAGCTCCAAGACCTTTTTGTTCCTCTTAATAGAAACGTTTATTTAGAAACTACGATTGGACACTAGATTTGCTCATTATTATGGGGTGTTATTGTTTCTGAGCCCTTTTAACAGACAGCGCTAGGAAATATACATACATAGATATATATGCATGTATATATGTCTTTATCATCTTTTTATCTATCATCTGTCTCATCTATCCTTTCATTGGTTATTTATCATCTCTCTCTCTCATCTATGCAACTAATCTATTGAAAAACATGAACATATACTAATGCCTGTATTACCAATCCAATACTACTTAATTTATTTTGCTCTTCCCCCTTTCTATATCTATACCTCCTTTCCACAGTGAGAAAGGTCTCTTTATCCAAATATATTTACTTCTTTGCTCAGTCTTAGAATATTCATAAAGTTTTTTCAGATTTGCTTATTATAACACTGTTAAGAAACAAACTCACTTAAGTAGGGTTACTATTTATAGTTCGTTTACCTTTAACTGAAATATATATAGTTCAAATAATGTATTCAAATGTTACTTGGGTTCCATTTGTTTTCTTTTTTCCATTCAGAGTGATTACCTTATTCATTTTAAATGACATTAGGTTTGTTAATTTTTGTTCAAATTCCATTTTGGGTTCTCCTTTATTTTTACCGATCTCATTTATTGATTTTTTGACCACGTGAAATATTATCATGGTTCCAAATCAGAAATATACAAAAAAGCATATTCAGTGTAGTGACACCCAACTCATCTTTTCTACTGTTTCTTTCTTCCCACCCTTCCTACCCTATTCCCTCACATCTCCTATAGGTAATCAATTACATTATTTTATATTTTATCCTTTCTGTTTTTCTTTTTGCACAAATTAGTGTACTTGTGTATGTTCTTTTTCTTTCTTTCTTTTTTTTTACTTGTGTATGTTCTTATCATGGACATAGAACAGAGAGTGAAAACTTATTTCTTTTTCTTCAGTTTAAAAGTCTTAGATACTCTCTTAAGTTAACTCTCTGCCTGATTATCTGTAGTTGCTCTCTTCTTAATTACCTTTAGGACTTGAATACATGGGCATGTTCTGTTCTGCATATTACTACAAGCTTAGGCTGCTGTGTAGCTTTCCATCTTGGCCTCACTTGAGACTAATGTTTTAATATATATATACACACACACATATATTTTTAAAGATTTTATTTATTTATTAATCACACACGTACACACACACACAGAGGCAGAGACACAGGCAGAGGGAGAAGCAGGCTCCATGCAGGGAATCTGATGTGGGACTCAATCCTGGGCCAAGGGAGGCACCCAACTACTGAGCCACCCAGGCATCTCAAGACTAATGTTTTTAGTACAGATGTACACAACCAGCAATGAGTTATCTGAGGCAGAAAGTATCCAGATTACAAGAGTTAAGCAGAATAAAAAATAAAAATAAAAATTCAACTTTAACTTCATAAAGAGATAAAATTACATAAAGCAAATAAAATAAATCATAAGAAATGAAACTGCTTTAGACATGTGTCAATTTCCTTCTATTTAAATATATTTTTTATTTTAGTAGTGTCAGCTCTTATTTCAAAATTAGAAAAATAATAGTATTTATTTTTAGTATAAAATAAGCCTCAGGTAGAATAGACACATTGATTTTTTTAATGGATTTCAAATAAATCCTATGTCTTAATAATGAAAACTTAAGACATTCACCAGAATGTAGTGGTTATGTAAGCCAGTGCCTTCTCAAGGTAAGAGAAAATTGCATTACCTTCCCTTTCATTGGTTTTTGTTGAAACAATTTGTCCATTCTGTTTGACTGGCCAATTTAATTGCAGCATTCTAAAACTCAGCTAGGTGCAATACAGATTCATGAGTTTGACTTAGGAATATCTAGTCCATACAGAACAATAATTGGATCCACACATTAATTAGATCTATTGATAAAACCCAACTTATTGTCACTGGGCTCTGGACTGAAGGAAAGTAGAAATAGGATGGCTGGATGTTCTGATCAACTGTGTACAATTCTGGTGCCAGTGAGTAAGTCATAAGAAAGCAGAACAGTTGTGCAACAGCTATATTTGAATGCAAATATTTAGGAGTCTCCAAAAGAACATAACATAGACAGTAGAATGATGTCATTTTGATCAATAACACCCAGTCTCCCACACCAGAAAATTTTCACACATTATAATCACTATTAAAGCTGTTTCCTTTTTGCCAAATTGAAATATTCAGTGTGTAGACATGACATGTAGGTTCTCGATAAAGTATTAATCATGCATCTAAATGACCTAAGTCCCTAACTAAGTCATGTAAAAAATATCAACTCTTTAAAATTAATTCATTGAAAGAACCTTTAAAAGAGATGGAAGAGGGGTGCCTAGTTGGCTCAGTCTGTGTAGAGTCTGACTCTTAATATCAGTTCAGGGCTTGAGATCAGGGTCATGAGTTCCAGCTCTGCATTGGACTCCATGCTGGGCATGGAGTCTATTTTTAAAAAAAGAGAGATGTGTGACTAAAGTAGTTCATGCTGCTGTAGTGTGACCCTATCTTACTTCCTTGGATGCATTCTAGAAGTGGTTATCAGATCAATATTGTCAGAAGAACACACTCTGATTATTTCAAAATTAGCCTCAATAACTTTTGTTGGCACTCCATTGTCTACCAATGCAGTATTAGCATTTTCCCTTAACATTTAGATCTCTCTGAGAGATGTTTCTTTCCAGTTTTAGCTTCCATAGTTTCCCCACTAGACTATAAGCTCCTTGGTTATAGTTTAGTTCATTTCAATGAACATTTATTGAGCCTTTACCATGACTGATGACTATGCTAGAAAGGAAGAAAATATGGTGAATGAGATAGGAGAAATTCTTGTCATAGTGGGGAAGCCTGACACAAGAAACAAATACTTTAGATATAATGTAGCTAAGTGCTATAACAAGACTGAGCAGAGGGTGCTAAGGAAGTATAATGGAAGTGCCCCTAATTCAGCATGGGAGTTGAAGGAGGGCTTCTTAAAGGAGTGGAGACCCACACCTTTACATTCTCAGGGTCCAGCATAATTCTTAGCACATAGTAACTTGTATACATATATAATCCTTATACTATAGTCAATTTGGTAGACTCATCTTTCCCAAAGAGTAGTTTTTCTCTCTTCTTTGTCTAGAATACCCTCTTTTTCATCACCATCTTTGCCTTTCAGAGGTCCAGATTAAATGCCGCCTTCTCTATGATAGCTTTCCTGATTACTGACACCAGTAAATAAACATGAAATAAGATTATCATCTATGAATGAAAATAATTACAATTAGTTCAAAGTGGACAATCTTCACTATTCATGGAAGTAATTGAAGAGAATGTCATTACTGTGCTTAAGTCTCTCAAGTAAAGCTCACTAGCCTAGGCTTCCACCCTGAGCTCTAGGTCTGCATATTCGATTGCCAGCTTGGAATTTTCATTTGGATGTCACACGAACAATGGAAATGCGACCTGTCCCAAACAGAATTCATTAAGTTTTCCATCCTACTAGTTTGTTTTTGTTCCTGTGTTTGACATACTCAGTGAATAATATCACCCACACAGTTGCTCAATCCAGATATACAAAGTCATATTAGACTCACTCTTCATCCCCTATTCAATTGCACATTTTATTGATTTGGTACCTAAATATTTTTCTCCATTTTTACTGCCACTACCTACTGTCACTCTTGCCTAGAATACTGCAAGAACGTCCTGTCTGGTCTCCCTGCCTTCAGCATTGTTCCTTTGAAACACTACTCCAACCTGCAGCCAGAGTGATCCAAACATGGAAAATTGATCAGGTTAGAAATGTTAAAACATTTCAGTAAGCTGTATTTGCCTTCAGGGTGAAGTCCAGTATCTTACAATGGTTTATAAAGCTTCTCAGATCCACCCTCATCTCTCCACACTCTCCCCATCACACTCTCTTTTCCAGTCATTTGACAGACTTCTTTGAGTTCACACTGAACAATTTCTCACACCATGACCTTCAATCACGCTGCTTCTTTTGTCTGAAACACTCTTTTCCTTGATCTTTGTGACTGGTTCTTATTTATCCTTTAGATCTCATTGCTTCAGGAAGGCTTTCCAAAAATTCAAAGAGTAATTACGCTCTGTTTGAGCTGCTATAACAAAATGCCAGAAACTGGGTGGCTTATAAGCAACAGAAATTTATTTTTCACAGTTTTGGAGGCTAGAAATCTAAGATCAGGGAGCCAGCATGGTTGGGTTTTGGTGTAGTCCTCCAGATTGCAGTCTTCTTGTTGTGTTCTCCATGGTAGAAGGGGAAATTTAACTCTCTGGGGCTTCTTTTATAAGGGTGCTCATCTCATTAAGGAGGCCTTTGCCCTCATGACCTCATCCTCCCCAAAGTCTCCACCTCCTGATAGTATCACTTTGGTCATTCGGCTTTCATTATGTGAATTTTTAGAAGAGATAAGCATTCAGACTGAGCTAATAAGATGACTCAGCTAATTCTCCTGATACTGGTTCTATACTCACTCAACCTCCTGATAATGATAATAAGCTTACCTTAGTATATTTTTCTTCGCCAGAGAGACTAAGATATTGTTTTAAATGTCTGAAATATTTCTTCTAACAAAAAAAATAAAAAATTCAAACTCTGACATTCTGTTTTATGCATCAGTCTGTATAAAATAAGTTAGACAACATCTCTTACCTCTCCCTAACATTACAAATCACCACAACTAGAAGCGATGCTGCCTTCCTCACCACTTTTACAGCACTACACCTGCACTTCTCATACCTTAGACATATTGTCTCATCTTTTCTATTCATCATGCCTTATTCATTTTTGTAAAAATAGAATGCATATGTACTCAGTAAGCATTCATTGCCTGAGCTAAAACACAAGAAGTAGTTGGAAATTACATACCTAAACTTATTGATTTTACTTCCAAACTCTGTTCAGTGCTTTCTTTCCTTTTTAACTCCACTGGTATTATTTTCAGATCTTGTCAATTCTCCCCCTAGGTTACTGTAATATATGTCTATATTTTTGGAATATATGTCTATAATCTTCCTTCCCTAACACTATATTCTCTTCCCTGATGCCAGGGTGTTTAAAACACTTCAACAACTTCCTATTTTCTTCATAAAAATAAACAAACTGATTAAAATGGCTCCTAAGGGCCTTCATGATATAGCCCGTACTTACCCCTCAAGTCTTATTTCCCCCACCCTATTTATTATTCTCCAGTCATACTGATATACTTGATATATCTTTGTGTGTTCTGTTATTTCATAACACACATCTTTGCACATTTTGATGGATTTATCTGAAATAACATTCTCCCCTCTTTGGACATGATTTCTATATACACTTTAAGACATAGATCTAGAGACAATTACTCTGGAAAGTCTTCCCCCACCCACTGTCGTTTCATGCAAGCTGTCTATGCTCTTACTTTTTAGTGTTTGCTGCTAATGTCTATAATAGCACTTAACATACCCATCTCTTTCTCTCTATTCACATCACCCCTTTTCCTAAGAAACAAAACCAAACTGTGAACCTTCAAGGTTTGGGACCATGTCCATTCTGCTTACAAATGTAACTGCAAGACATACAATAACATCCAGTATATACCAGGTTCTTGAGACACATTTGATAAATGAATGTTCTAGAGTGCTGGTACTCTAGGAAAGGAATGAGCCATTTCCAGGAAATTAGAATAGAACTTAATTAAATATATGATATTGCAACAGCAAACCAGCAGCCCTACTAGGCTTAACAGTTTATTCTAAGATACATACTCTAGTAAGTCAGAAACATTCACCATCTATCATCCCAACACAGTGGGAGAGGTATCTGGAAAAAGAGACATATTTTGTATTTCTGGTGACTAAGAAAATAAGAACAGTAATAAGTAACAGCAGCCATAGCAGCAAGACCAAAAAATGTGTTAATTATGACTTTGGGCTCTGACTCTATAATACATACTATATGTTGATTATACAACTTAAAATTTACAGTAATTTTATGAGTTAGGCACTATGATTATTCATAGTTCACAGATAAGAAACCTAAATCTCAGGGGTTAAATGTTTCCCAAAAAGGTACAAAGCTAAAACATGGTAAAGCTTTGTTTCAATCAAGTTTCTATTGGAATTAAAACCTCAGATTCTTCTGAAGAGTGTCATGATATATTCAAAGTGTTGAATGGGAAAAAGCTGCAGCCAAGAATACTCTATCCAACAAAGATATCATTCTGAATAGGAGAGATAAAGTTTCTCAGACAAACAAAGATTAAAGGAGTTCATGACTACTAAACCAGCCCTACAAGAAATATTAAAGGGGACTCTTTGAGTGGAAAGGAGAGGCCAAAAATGACAGTATAAAAGTAGGGAGCAGAAAAAGAATAAAAATGAATACTTCTGTAAAAAATCAGTCAAGCAACTCATAAGAAAAGTATATAAAATATAATAACATAGACCTAAAACATGGAGAAGAGAGGAGAAAAAAAGATTCAAAGTTAAACAACCATCAACTTAAATCAGACTGTTACATGCAGAAGAGACTATATACACACCTAATGGTAACCATATCAAAACCACTAATAAATATGCAAAGGAAAAAGAAAAAAAAATCAAATATATCACTAAAGAAAATCAGCATTTTGAAAGACAAGACAGATCGGAAAAAAATACCTAGAAACAACTATAAAACAAATAATAAAATGGCAATAAATATGTATCTATTAAAATTACATTGAATGTAAATGGACTAAATGCTCCAATCAAAATATAAGGTGACAGGACATATGAAAAAAATGACCAATTTATATGCTGCCTAGAAAAGACTCTTCTTAGAATGATGGACCCCTGGAGATTCAAAGTGAATGGATGAAGAAACATCTATCATGCAAATAGATGTCAAAAGAAAGCCGGAGTAGCAATACTTATTTTGGATAAAATAGACTTAAAAAAAAAAAAAAAAACTAATAACAAGAGACAAAGAGGGAAACTATATAATAATAAAGGGGACAATCCAAAAGGAGATTTAATAGTTGTAAATGTCTATACATACAATATAGGGGGACCTAAATATACAAAAGAGTTAATAACAAACATAAGGGAACTAATCAATAATAATACAATAATAGTAGGGGGCTTTAACACTCCACTTACATCAGTGGGAAGATGATCTAAACAGAAAATAAACTAGAAAATAATTACTTTGAATGATACATAGAAACAGAGAGATTTAACATATATCTTCAGAGCATTCCATCCTAAAACAGCATAATTCACATTCTTTTTATGTGCACACAGATCATTCTCCACAACAGATCACATATTAGTCCAGAAAACCAGCCTCAACAAATTCAAGAAGATCAAAGTCATACCATGCACCTTTTCTGAACATAACACTATGAAATTAGAAGTCAATCACAAGAAAAAAATCTGGAAAGACCCCAAATACACAGAAGTTAAACAATATGCAACTAAACAATAAATGGGTCAACCAGGAAATAAAAGAAGAAATGAAACAATACATAGAAACAAATGAAAATGAAAACACAACTATCTAAAACTGTTGGGAGGTAGCAAAAGTGGTCCTAAGAGGGAAGTATATAAATACAGACCTATCTCAAGAAGTGTAAAAAATTTCAAATAAACAACCTAATCTTATTCCAAAAGGAGCTAGAAGAAGAACAACAAACAAAATCTATAAACTAGCAGAAGGAAGTAAATAATAAAGATTAAAGCAGAAATAAATTATATAGGAAAATTTTAAAAATAGAAAAAAAATCAATGAAACCAGGAACTGGTTCTTTGAAAAAAAATTAATAAAATTGATAAACCTGTAACCAGGCTTATTAAGAAAAAAAGAGAGAGAAAGAACTAAAATAAATAAAATCACGAACTAGAGAGAAAAAGGAATAACTAACACCACATAAATACAAACATTTATAAGAGAATATTATGAAAAATTATAGGCTAAAAGAATAGAAAGCCAAGAAAAAAATAGATAAATCCCTGGAAACATATAAACTACCAAAACTGAAACAGGAAGAAATATAAAATTTGAACAAACTGATAACCATCAAAGAAATTGAAACAGTAATAAAAAAAACTCCCAACAAATAAAAGTCCAGGACCAGATATCTTCACAGGTGAACCCTGTCAGGTAAGAAGAGTTAATACCTATTTTTCTCAAATTATTTCAAAAATAGAAAAGGAAGAAAAACTCAAATTTATCATATGAGGCTAGCATTAGTCTGATACCAAAACCAGAAAAAGACCACAAAAAAAGATGACTAGAGGGATAAAATCTTTGATAAATATAGATGCAAAAATACTGAACAAAATATTAGCATACCAAATTCAGAATAAAAAATTATTCAGTATTACAAAGTGGGATTTATCCCTGGGTTGCAAGTGTGGCTTAATATTCACAAGTCAAACAATGTGATCCATCACATCAATAATAATAAAAAAAAGATAAAATTGAAATTATCTCTTCAACAAATGTAGAAAAATATTTGACAAAGTAGAACATCAATTCATGATAAAAACCCTCAACAAAGTAGGAATAGAGGTAACTCACCTCAATGTAATAAAGAATATATATAAAAAAACATCATTCTCAATGGGGAAAAATGGAGAGCCTTTCCCCTAAGGTCAGGAACAAGACAAGGATGTCTACACTTATCACTTCTATGCAACAGAGTGCTGGAACTTCTAGCCACAGCAATCAAACAAATAAATAAAAGGCATCCAAATGGCAAGAAAGAAGCCAAACTTGCACTATTTGCAGATGATACATACTCTATATAGAAAACCTGAAAGACCATAAAAAATTGTTAGAAATGATAAATGAATTCAGTAAAGCCACAGGATACAAGATTAATGTTGCATTTCTATACACGATTAATGAAGCAGCAGAAAGAGAAATTAAAAAAAAAATAATCCTACTTACAATTCTACTGAAAAGAATAAGATACCCAGGAATAAGCCTAACCAAAGAGGTGAAAGACCTATACTTTGAAAACTCTAAAACATTGATGAAAGAAATTGAAGAGGACACATAGTAATGGAAAGACATTCCATGCTCATGGATGGGAAGAACAAATATTTTTAAAATGTCTGTACTACCCAAAGTAACTGACACATTTAATGCAATCTCTATCAAAATATCAAGAACATTTTTCACAGAACTAGAACAAACAATCCTAAAATTTGTATAGAATCTAAAAAATCCCCAAATAGCCATAACAATCTTGAAAAAGAAAAGCAAATCTGGAGCCATAACACTACCAGGCTTCAAATTATGTTACAAAGCTGTAATAATCAAAAGAGTATGGAAGTGGCACAAAAATAGACACAGAGATCAGTAGAACAGAATAGAAAACTCATAAATTAACCTACTACCATATGGTCAATTAATCTTTGACAAAGCAGGGAAGACTATCTAATGGGAAAAAGGACTGTCTCTTCAACAAATAGTGTTGGGAAAACTGGAGAGCAGTATGCAAAAGAAAGTGGACAGCTCTTACACCATACACAAAAATTAATCAAAATGGATTAAAGACATAAATGTGAGATAGGAAACCATAAAACTTCTAGAAGAGAACACAGGCAGTAACCTTTTTGACATCAGCCATAACAAGTTTTTCTAGACATGTTTCCTGAGGCAAGGGAAACAAAAGCAAAAATAAACTATTAAAACTGCATAAAAAGGATCCCTGGGTGGCTCAATGGTTTGGCGCCTGCCTTCTGCCCAGGGCGTGATCCTGGAGTCCCGGGATCGAGTCCCACTTCAGGCTTCCTGCATGGAGCCTGCTTCTCCTCTGTGTCTCTGCTTCTTTCTCTCATGAATAAATAAATAAAAACTTAAAAAAAATAAAACTGCATAAAAAGAAAAAGCTTCTCATAGTGAAGGAAACAGTCAACAAAACTGAAAGGAACAGGAGGGAGATAAGATGGTGGAAGAGTGGGAGACTTCATTCACTTGGTCTACTGAATTTAGATAGATAACTATCAAATCATTCTAAATGCTTAGAAAATCGACCTCAGATGTAAGGAAAGAGGAATGCCTGGGCGGCTCAGCAGTTGAGCATCTGCCTCTGTCTCAGGGCGTGATCCCAGAGTCCTGGGATTGAGTCCCACATCGGGCTCCCTGCAGGGAGCCTGCTTCTCCCTCTGCCTGTGTCTCTGCCTCTCTCTCTGTGTCTCTCATGAATAAATACATAAAATCTTTAAAAAGTAAGGAAAGAACTGCTGAATTCTACAAATAGAAAAGTGACCCCTTTTTGCAAAATAAAAGGTGTGTAGAAGTGAATCTGAGGGGATATATCCAGAAGATAATTGACATGGAGAGGGAGCCTCTGGAAGACAGCTACCATAAAGTGATAGAATCCTGGAGCACAAAATTGGAACCTTTAGAAATCTGCACAAGTGAGAGACGTCCCTGCCTGAAAGGTACTCAGGAGGTGAAAAGGGGCAGAATTCTAGGTGGGACAGTGGTCTCAGGATCCCAGGATCACAGAAAGAATGGAGGTGCCTGATCTGGCAGAGTTCCCAAACATTGGAGCTGGGAAATCAGTGAGGGTCAGTGAGACTGGGAGGGGGCTCTCAGTTTGGTTCACAATAAATCACAAATCCCAGCAAGATCTAGAGACTGCTGTCTTGCAAAGTGCAGAAATGCAGACACACTCCACCTTTCCCAGGGAGGATCAGTGAGGGTTTGCACTGCAGGAGTCTGCAGAGTTTGGCACACACAAAAGTGAAGACTGCTTATTCCTGAGTCTTTACTGAAGAGAAGGGACTGCAATCTTTCAGCTCTGGGGCTGGGGATCAGGGAGTGGCCATTTAAGTTTCATCCTTTAAAGAGGAGCAGAAATTCTTCAGGGAACAAAAGCCACATAGAGCAACCACTACCAGCTCTAACAGTCTGGCTCCCTAACAAGGGGTGTGCAACTCCACCAGGCAAAGAAATCTGAGAATTAGCCCAGCAGGCTGCTCCCACAGAAGACCAGCTGAAATAATAGATGAACACCAAGTTTATGGAGCACACAGGATTGTAAAACTCCAGAGCTTGGGGAAAATAATATATATATAATTAGAATTTTTTCCCTCATGATTCCTTTATCTTTCAGTTTAAAACTTTCCTTTTCTATTTTCTTTTGTTTCTTTCCAACTATTTTTTTATTTTATCAACTCTTTGTTTTTAAATCTTTTTTACATTTACATTTTATAGATATACTCTTCATTTTTGGCTTGCTTTCACTGTATTCAATTTTATTTTTGTATGTATATAAGTTTTGTTTCATTACAATTTTGAGATTTAGTGTCTTCTAACAGACTAAAATATTCCCAGGACCAAGTGGATCAATCTATTTTGTCCACCTGGGAGATTATATTCTCTCTCTCTATCTTTTTATTTATTTATTTATTTATTTATTTATTTATTTATTTATTTATGATAGTGAGAGGCAGAGACACAGGCCGAGGGAAAAGCAGGCTCCATGCCAGGAGCCCGATGCGGGACTCGATCCTGGGTCTCCAGGACCGTGCCCTGGGCCAAAGGCAGGCGCTAAACCACTGAGCCACCCAGGGATCCCCCTTTCCCCCTCTTTCTTTCTTTTTCTTTTCTTTTTTGGTTTCTGACTTCTTCGGATTTGTCTAGTGTATATTTCACTTGGGTCATGGTTGATATTTTTTTATTTTGTTCACTCATTCATCCATTTTTTTCTGTGGGTACAATGATTATAAGGAGGAATTTACAACAAAAGAAAGAACCAGAGGTAACACTCTGCACCATAGATCTAGTTGGTATGGATATAAGTAAAATGTCAGAGCTAGAATTGAGGATAATTATAAAGTTACTAGTTGGGCTTGAAAAAAGCATAAAAAACACTAGTGAAACTCGTACTGCAGAAATAAAAATCTAATCAGGCTGAGGTTAAAAACACTCTGGGATGAAGTCTACATTGTATGCTCTAACAGCTAGAGTAAATGAGGCAAATGAGAAAGTGACATAGAAGACAAGTTGATGGAAAGGAAGGAAGCTGAAGAAAAGAGAGAAAAACATCTAACAGATCATTAGGGGAGGCTTCAAGAAATCAGCAATGCCATAAAATGGAACAATATTAGAATTACTGGGTTCCTCAGGAAGAAGAAAGAGAGAGGGCCAGAAGGTATATTTGAGAAAATAATAGCTGAAAACTTCCCTAATCTGGAGAAAGAAACAGGTATTCAAGTCCAAGAGGTAGAGAGGACTCCTCCCAAAATCAATAAAAATAGATCATCACCCCAACGTATAATAGTGAAGCTTGTAAATTTCAGAGATGAAAAATCCTGGGCAGCCTGGGTGGCTCAGTGGTTTAGCGCCACCTTCACCCCAGGGTGTGGTCCTGGAGACCTGGGATCAAGTCCCACTTCAGACTCCCTGCATGGAATAGAGCCTATTTCTCCCTCTGCCAGTGTCTCTGCCTCTCTCTCTTTCCTTCTCTCATGAATAAATAAATAAAATCTTAAAAAAAAAAGAGATAAAATCCTAAAAACAGCTTGAGACAAGAGGTTCTTAACCTACAATGGTAGAAACATTAGGCTGGAGACAGACCTATACTCAGGGACCTGGCAGGCCAGAAAGGTCTGACGTGATATATTCAGGGTACTCAATGAGAAAAACACGCAGCCAGAAATACTTTATCCAACTATTCTGTCATTAGGAATGGAAGGAGAGATACAGATTCTAGGACACACAGACACTGAAAGAATTTGTGACCACTAAACCAGTCCTACAAGAATTATTAAGGAGGATTATGTAAGCAAAGAGAGTGCCCACACAAGTAACATATACCAGAAAGAAATAGAGACAGTATATAGAAACAGGGACTTTACAGATAATAAGTGACACTAAATTAGTATCTTTCAATAGTTACTCTGAATGTAAATGGACTAAATGCTCCCATCAAAAGACATAGGGTATGAGACTGGATAAAAAAGCAAGACTCATCCATATACTGTCTACAGAAGTCTCATTTGAGACCAAAAGATGCTTCCAGATTGAAAGTGAAAATGTGGAGAGTCATTTTTTCATGCTGATGTACCTCAAAAGAAAGCTGGGATAGCAATCCTCATATCAAACAAATTAGATTTTAAATCAAAGTCTGTACTAGGGGATGAAGAGGGACACTATATCATACTTACAGGGTCTATCCAACAAGAATATCTGACAATTATACACATTTATGTTCCTAACTTGGGAGCAGCCAATTATATAAACGAGTTAATAATGAAATTAAAGAAACACATTAATAATACTGCAAAAATAGTAGAGAACTTCAACACCCCTTTCACTGCAATGAACAGATTATCTAAGCAGAAGATCAACAAGTAAACAAGGGCTTTGAATGACACACTGGACCAGATGGACTTCACAGATAAATACACAGTATTCCATCCTAAAGCAACATAATATACATTCTTCTTGATTGCATGCAGAATAGATCACACAAATGTGGGGCACAAATCAGGTCTCAAATGATACCAAAAGATTGAGATTATAATATGCATATTTTCAGGCCACAATGCTTTGAAACTTGAATTCAATCACAAGAGGAAATTTAGAAGAAACTCAAACACTTGGTAGTTAAAGAAGAACCTACCAAAGAATGAATGTGTCAACTAGGAAATTAAAGAAGAATTTTAAAAAATCATGTAAACAAATGAAAATGATAATGCCACTGTTCAAAACATTTGGGATATAGCAAAGTTGGCCCTAAGAGAGAACTACATATCATCACAAGTATCTCTCAAAAAATTCTCAAATATACAAGCTAACCTTACACCTACAGGAGCTGGATAAAAAAAGAAAAAAAGCAAATAAAGCCTAAACCAGGTAGGAAATGAGAAATAATACTGATTAGAGCAGAACTCAATGAAATAGAAACCAGAACAGTAGAACAGATAAATGAAATTAAAGCTGATTCTTTGAAAGAATTAATAAGATCAATAAACCCATAATCAGACTAATCAAAAAGAAAGGACAAAAATTAATAAAATCATGAATGAAAGAGGAGAAATCATGACCAACACCAAAGACATCCAAACAATTTTAAGAACATACCATGAGCAACTGTATGGAAACAGATCAAGCAATCTGGAAGAAGTGGATGCATTTATAGAAACTTATAAATTGCCAAAACTAAAACAGGAAGAAATAGAAAACCTGACAGACCCATAACAAGCAAGTTAATTGAATCAGTAATCAAAAATATCCCAACAAACAAGAGTCTAGGGACAGATGGCTTCCCAGGGGAATTTCTCTGAACACTTAAGGAAGTACTAATACCTATTCTTCTGCAGCTGTTTAAAAAAATGGAAATGGAAGGAAAACTTCCAAACTCATTCTTTGAGGTCAGCATTACCTTGATCCCAAAACCAAAGACCACCAAAAAAGAATTACAGACCAATATCCCTGATGAATGTGGATGCCAAAATTCCCACCAAGATAATAGCCAATAGGATTCAACAGTACATTAAAAGAATTATTCGCTAGGACCAATTAGGACTTATTCCTGGGCTGCAAGGGTGGTTCAACATTTGCAAATCAACCAATGTGATAGATCACATTAATGAAAGTGTGGGAAACCAGCTGCAGAGCTTAACTGAGAATTGAATCTCATAGTCCTCAGCACACGGGCGATAGGTGAGGTCCTGAGTTGGCACACTGAGTCCTGCCCACAGTGTTCTCCAGACAGAGCTCCTCCACTCACTCTCCTTTAGTCAATAGCCTATTCTTTACTCTTTGAAGTAAACATTTTTCTCTGCTTCCCAAAGTTAATCATTCCTATAGACAGTATGCTAGCCCTCTTAATAAAAGCTGGAGGAGACAAATTCTTGGGGTCTGAGTCTGAATCTGGGTCTGAGTCTGAATCTTGGTCTTCACGTGCCCCAGATTAAAATTCAGTGAGACTCCGAGTCTTTCTTCATATCGTCACCTCCGACTATCCTAGCTCTGAGGCATAAAATAAAGGATAGGAACCATATAATCCTCTCAATTGATGCAGAAAAAGCATTTGACAAAATACAGAACCTTTTCTTGATTAAAACCTTACACAGTGTTGTGATAGAGTGAACATTCCTCAATATCATAAAAGCCATCTATGAAAAGCCCACAGTGAATATCATTCTCATTGGGGAAAATGGAAAGCTTTTCCTTAAGGTCAGGAACAGGACAGGGATGCCCACTCTCACCACTGTTGTTCAACATAGTAATAGAAGTCCTAGACTCAGCAATCAAACAACAAAGAGAAATTAAGGGCATTAAATTGTAAAAGAATTCAAACTCTAACTCTTCGCAGATGGCATGATACTTTTTGTGGAAAATCCAAAAGACTCCACCCTACAATTTCTAGAACTCATATAGGAATTCACCAACATGGAAGGATATAAAATCAATGCACAGAAATCAGTTGCATTTCTGTACACTAACAATGATACTGGAAAAGATAAATTAAGGAATCAATCCCAGTAAAAATTGCACCAAAAATCATAAGATACCTAGGAATAAACCTAACCAAAGAGTTAAAGGATTTGTACTCTAAAAACTACAGAACACTTACAAAACAAATTGAAGAAGACACAAAGAAATGGAAAAACATGCCACACTCATTGATTGGAAGAATAAATATTGTTTAAAATCTCTAAGCTACCCAGAGTGATCTACACATTTAGTGCAACCTTTATCAAAATACCATCCAGATTTTTCACAGAGTTGGGACAAATATCCTAAAATTTTATGGAACCATTAAAGACCCTGAATCACCAGAGGAATGTTGAAAAATAATTCACAGCCAGTGACATCAGAATGCCTGACTTCAAGCTATATCACAAAGCTGTAGTCATCAAGACAGTATGGTAGTGGCACAAATCAGACACATAGATCAATGGGACAGAATAGAGAACCTGGAAATGGACCCTCAACTCTATAGTCAACTAATCTTTGACGAATCAGGAAAGAATATCCAATGGAAAAAGGATAGTCTCTTCAATAAATGGTTATGGGTAAATTGGACAGCCACATGCAGAAGAATGAATCTGGACCATTTTCTTACACCATGCATAAAGATAAAATCAGAAAGTATGAAAGACCAAAATGTGAAACAGGAATCCATCAAAATCCTAGAGGAGAACACAGGCAGCAGCCTCTTTAACCTCAGTGTAGCAACTTTTTGCTAGACATGTCTTCAAAGGCAAGGGGAACAAAAGCAAAAATGATCTATTGGGACAAACTTCAAGATAAAAGTCTTCTCTACACTGAAGGAAATAGTCAACAATATTAAAAGATAACCTATGGAATGGGAGAAGTTATTTGCAAATGTCTTATCTGATAAAGGATTGGTATCCAAAATCTATAAAGAACTTATCAAACTCAACACACAAAACCAAATAACCCAAGCAAGAAATAGTCAGGAAACATGCACAGACATTTCTTCAAAGAAGACATCCAAATGGCCAACAGACACATGAAAAAAAATGCTTCACATCACTTGGCATCAGGGAAATACAATCAAAACCACCATGAGATACTACCTCACACCAGTCATGATGACTAAAATTAACAAGGCTAGAAACAACAGATGTTGGTGAGGATGTGGAGAAAGGGGAACACTCTTACACCGTTGGTGGGAATGCAAGCTGGTACAGCCATTCTGGAAAACACTATGAAGGTTCCTTAAGGATTTAAAAATAGAGCTACCCTATGACCCAGCAATTTCATTACTCTGTATTTACCTGAATGATACAAATTTAGTGATTTGAAGGGGCACCCTTACCTCAGTGTTTATAGCAGCAATATCCATAATAGTCAAACTGTGGATTGAGCCAAGATGACCATTAACAGGTGAATAGATAAAAAAGATATATATATATATATATATATATATATATATATATATATATATATATATGACATATAATTATTATTAGTCATCAGAAAGAATGAATACTAACCATATGCATTAATATAAATCGAACTGGAGGGCATTATGCTGAGTGAATAAGGTCAATCAGAGAAATCCAATTATCATATGGTTCCACACATATGTGGACTATTGGAAACAGCATGGAGGATCATAGGAGAAGGGAGGGAAAACTGAATGGGAAGTCATCAGAGAGGGAGATAAACTATGAGAGAAACAAGGTTGCTGAAGAGGAGGTGGATCAGAGGGATGGGGTAATTGGATGATGGGCATTAAGGAGGGCACATAATGTGATGAGTACTGGGTATTATATTGATAAATTGTTGAACACTGGGCAGCCTGGGTGGCTGAATGGTTTAGAGTGGCCTTCATCCCAGGGCATGATCCTGGAGACCCAGGATCGAGTCCCACATCGGGTTCCCTGCATGAAGCCTGGTTCTCCCTCTGCCTGTGTCTCTGCCTCTCTCTCTCTCTGTGTGTCTCTCATGAATGAATAAATAAAATCTTTTAAAAAATTGTTGAACATCTGGGAGTAATGATACACTATATGTCAGCTAATGAATTTAAAGAAAAAAAACAGGGAACATAACGAATGGGAGAGGATACTTGCAAATGACATATTTGCTAAAGTATTAGTATCCAATCTATCTAAATAACTGATAAAACTCAATACCCAAAAAACAAATAATCCAATTAAAAAATGGGCATAAGACATGAACAGACATTTCTCTAAAGAAGACATCCAAATGGCCAACAGACACATAAAATATGTTAATCATCGTTTACCATGAGGGAAATGCAATTCAAAGCTAAAATGAAATATCACCCACCTTATGTCTGTCAGAATGGCTAAAATCAACAACACAAGAGACAGGTGTTGGCGAGAATGTGGAGAACGGGGAACCCTCTTACACTCTTGGTGGGAATGCAAACTGGTATAGCCATTCTGGAAAATAGTATGGACGCTCCTCTAGAAGTTAAAAATAGAACTACCCTATGATCCAGCAATTAAATTCCTGGGTATTTACCCAATGAATACAAAAAGCACTAATTCAAAGAGATACACACAATCCTGTGTTTATAGCTGCATTATTTATACTAGCCAAGATATGGAACCAGCCCAAGTGTTCATCAATTGAATGGATAAGGAAGATGTGTTTGTGTGTGTGTATGACAAAATTTCATTCTTTTATATGGAATATTAATAGAGTATTTTTCAGCCATAAAAAAGAATGAAATCTTACCATTTGCAACAACCTGGATGGATCTAGAGAGTATAATGGTAAGAGAAATAAGCCCATCAGAGAAAAATACCATATGATTTCACTCATACATGGAATTTAAGAAACAAAAAAAAGGGGGGGGGGGGGAGGAAAAAAAGGAGAGAGAGACAGAGAGAGAGAGCAAGAGAGAGAGAAGACAAAAACAGATTTTTAATTAGAGAGAATAAACTGATGGTTTTCAGGAGGGAAGTTGGGGGGATGAGTGAAATAGGTGATGAGGATTAAGGAGTGCACTTGTGATGAGCACTGGGTGATGAATGGAATTGTTGAATCACTATATTGTACACTTGAGACTAATAACTGTTAAAAAATAAAGTTATGCTTACACCAAGAAAAACCACAGCACACATACACAATCCCAGGTTCTTAGTTGCTACTCTACATTTTCTAGAAAAGTGTTGAACTTCAAGCACAAAAGCAGACACATAGGCACCTAAACCTAGATACACACCACTGCTGAGGATGCTGTAAGGGTAATCCATAGTTTAACTTTCTCCACTAGTCTCCTTCCTGCTCCTTCCTTTAAGTTGGAATGAAAGAAACCTGTAAAGAGAGAAACTAGAATGGTCAAAGTGTAGTTTCTTTTCTAACATTTGAGACACTGAAATTTTGCTGAGCTATTTCCTTTTAGGTTTTTTTTATATATTTTGTAACATCAACTGTAGGCTCTTGTGGCAAAGCATGTAGGAGGCGCACTGGCTATAGAGATGAAGGAGCTTGTCTAAGTCCCCAAGGGGTTGAGCCCCAGACACAGATGAGAGAAGCAAGGATGAGGAAGAAGTTCAGAGTATTAAGCTCTTTCTTCAAAGTGAGTGTTCTTCGGTCTGCTCTTTAAAAAGTATTGGCTTAGAAACCTGGCAGTGGGGCACCTGGGTGGCTCAGTGGTAGAGTGTCTGCCTTTGGCTCAGGTCATAATCCTGGGGTCCTGTGATCAAGTCCCACATCGGGCTCCCCATAGGAAGCCTGCTTCTCATTCTGCTTGTGTCTCTGCCTCTCTCTCTGTGTGTCTGTCATGAATAAATAAATAAAATCTTTAAAAAAAGAGAGAGAAAGAAACCTGGCAGGGAAACGGTAGTCACATGCAATCTCCTTCTCTCTCTCTCTGTCTTCCTTTATCTCTGTCTCTGTCTGTCTCTCATTCTCTATCTCTTTGATATTCTCAGCATCTGCCATCTAATCAAGGTAGATAGGGTGCTGTTGTGTGTGAGGGTGGGCACAAATGTTATTCCCTCTTACCCACTGAAATTACGCTTCCTCCTTCGTATTCAATTCCCGTCTTCCTTGACTGTTTTAATTTTCCACTTTCCTTTATGATTTCTCACTTTCGTATGTCAGTAATATACCAAAGATTATTTATGCCATGGCTTGAGCTACAAGACTTATTGTAGTGGAATGCATTTGGATATAAGGAGGATTGCAAGATGATTGTAGTCACCCAGGAGGGAGGTGACCAGAATTCAAAATAAAGGTTTGATTCCGAAAAAGGACAGGTTAAAAAAGGGATAAAAAGCAGCAAAGAGCATTTTCTGGAATTCTTGCTTATGTATTCTATACTATTTTTTTATATGCTATCACAGTTTAAAACTAAAATGACCTTAATTGAGAAAGAATTGCTATTCAGACCACTGAGAAGAAAATCTGGATGCACATAAAATCCTATTGCAACAGATGATGCTAAGCATCCTGTTGTATTAGACACCAACAGTAAGTGAATCCAGCTTGATAGGGGATCTCAGCTGCAGACTGGCTATCTTTGTGTCTGGCTCCCTATAGAAATAATATTTTAATAGTATTAATTATAGCAAGAATTGCCCTGAGCCAGTCAAAATATATCTGGCATTCCTACGTTTGTTTCTTATAGTCTATGCCTTCATTATGATCATTCACTAATTAATGTGCTAAAGAGGGAAGTCTTTGCCATTAACAGAAGAAAATGATCAAAAAGAATTGTGACATTGGGCCATCATGCCTTTAATGGAGATGTAAAAGCATAAATAAATTCCTTTCATATGTTACAGATTAACTCATTTTCAAATACATGCTTCTTGTCTCTATTCGCAGGTACTGAAATATGGTATTTCTTACAGGTCATTTTAAGCCCTAATTGCATTTAAACACTGGAATGAAATCCTTAACCTGAACTGTTATTTGTAGGCAATGTACAAACACATTTCCTCCTTAAAAATGTAGAATGAAAAATATGTCTAATATTTTTTTAACGTGTTGGGAACTAGACTGAAAGCAAGATCACCTTTGGCTTTCTTCCCTCCTGCCTTCTTCCCTCTCTCCCCTCCTTTCCCTCCTCCTTACTTCCCTCTGGCTGGCCCACCCCTGCACCCCTTCTCATCGCTGCCACCACCACCATCACCTGTCTCTTTGCCAGCTGACGTGCCCTCTTGCCCCCTGCACAGCACCATCCCTGCTTTCCACAGGGGACTTGGGCAAGGGTGCCGAAGGTAGGCGAGAGGCACACAGAAACAAACCAACTGGCAGCCAGGCAGACCCTGAGGAGAGACATTCAGACAGAGGAAAGTCTCCCTGCCCCCCATTCCTTCCAAGATCAGAAAAACTTGTCACCCCGCCTCTACAATGATGCTGGGGAGGTGGGAGGAAGAAGTGGGAATTCCCCTTCCCAGTACCCCAAGAATTTCTGAGCCTTCAATGTTGAATTTTTTTCTTTATTAAAATGTACTTTTATCTTATAAAATAAAAAAAATCAATCTAAAGAAATGGAAAGATATAATTGAATATTAAATATCTGAATTATTGGACCAGAAGTCCCTATTTTAGAAAGATCCACTCAAATACCAAATGCTAATAATTATATATCTGCCTGTTCATGGTTCTGTGACTACCTTTGGCCAGTCATCATTCATAAAAAGATATAACTTAAGATTCTAGCTTTGCCCTCTTGGCAGTCTTTAGTAAAATTACTGGCAAAGTATGAATGCTGAGATGGCAAATGACTGGAAGAAGGGATGACTGAGGAATGATAAGTCAGATAGGGGTAGGATACTCATTAAGAAAGAAGAAACATGGCAGTATTTCTTCTTTTAAAAAATGTCTTCATTAGAGTTTATCACTAGCCTCAATTTTTGTTTTTATTTTGTTTTATTATTTTATTTAAAAAAATTTTTATTGGAGTTCAATTTGCCAACACTTAGCATAACACCCAGTGCTCATCCAGGCAAGTGCCCCCCTCAGAGCCCATCACCCAGTCACCCCAACCCCTGCCCACCTCCCCTTCCACTACACCTTGATCGTTTCCTAGAGCTGGGTGTTTCTCATGCTTTGTCACCCTCACTGATATTTTCACTCATTTTCTCTCCTTTCCCTTTATTCCCTTCTGCTAGTTTTTATATTCCCCAAATGAATGAGACCATATACTGTTTGTCTTTCTCCAATTGACTTATTTCACTCAGGATAATTACCCTCCAGATCCATCCACGTCGTTTCTAATGGCTGAGTAATATTCCATTGTATACATAGACCACATCTTCTTTTTGTTAAGGATATTAATTAATTAATTCATTCATTCATTAATTGTATATTTTTTATTGGAGTTTGATTTGCCAACATATATCATAACACCCAGTGCTCATCCCCTCAGGTGCCCCTCTCAGTGCCCATCACCCAGTCATCCCATCCACCCCTGCCCATCTCCCTTTCCACCACCCCTTGTTCATTTCCCAGAGTTAGGAGTCTCTCATGTTCTTTCCCCTCTCTGATATTTCCCACTCATTTTCTCTCCTTTCCCCTTTATTCCCTTTCACTATTTTTTATATTCCCCAAATGAGTGAAACCATATAATGTTTGTCTTTCTCTGATTGACTTGCTTCACTCAGCATAATACCCTCCAGTTCCATCCGTATTGAAGCAAATGGTGGGTATTCATTGTTTCTAATGGGTGAGTAATATTCCATTGTATACATATACCACATCTTCTTTATTCATTCATCTTTCGATAGGCACCGAGGCTCCTTCCACAGTTTGGCTATTGTGGACATTGCTGCTATAAACATTGGGGTGCAGGTGTCCCGGCGTTTCACTGCATCTGTATCTTTGGGGTAAATCCCCTGCAGTGCAATTCCTGGGTCATAGGGTAGTTCTACTTTTTTTTATAAATTTATTTTTTATTACTGTTCAATTTGCCAACATATAGAATAACACCCAGTGCTCATCCCATCAAGTGCCCCCTCTGTGCCCGTCACCCAGTCACCCCATCCACACCTGCTCACCCCGCCTTCCACCACCCCTAGTTCATTTCCCAGAGTTAGGAGTCGCTCATGTTCTGTCTCCCTTTCTGATATTTCCCACTCAGGTTTTTCTCCTTTCCCCTTTATTCTCTTTCACCATTTTTTATATTCCCCAAATGAATGAGACCATATAATGTTTGTCCTTCTCCAATTGACTTATTTCACTCAGCAAAATACCCTCCAGTTCCATCCACATCAAAGCAAATGGTGGGTATTTGTCGTTTTCAATGGCTGAGTAATAATCCATGTATACATAAACCACATCTTCTTTATCCATTCATTTTTCCATGGACACCGAGGCTCCTTCCACAGTTTGGCTATTGTGGACATTGCTGCTATAAACATCAGGGTGCAGGTGTCCTGGCGTTTCATTGCATCTGTATCTTTGGAGTAAATCCCCAGCAGGGCAATTGCTGGGTCATAGGGCAGATCTATTTTTAACTCTTTGAGGAACCTCCACACAGTTTCCAGAGTGGCTGTACCAGTTCACATTCCCACCAATATTGCAAGAGGGTTTACCTTTCTCTGAATCCTCTCCAACATTTGTGGTTTCCTGCCTTGTTAATTTTCCCCATTCTCATTGGTGTGAGGTGGTATATCATTGTGGGTTTGATTTGTATTTCCCTGATGGCCAGGGATGCGGAGCATTTTCTCATGTGCTTGTAGGCCATGTCCATGTCTTCCTCTGTGAGACTTCTGTTCATGTCTTTTTCCCATTTCATGATTGGATTGTTTGTTTCTTTGGTGTTGAGTTTAATAAGTTCTTTATAGATCTTGGAAACTAGCCCTTTATGTAATACGTCATTTGCAAATATCTTCTCCCATTCTGTAGGTTGTCTTTTAGTTTTGTTGACTGTTTCTTTTGCTGTGCAGAAGCTTTTTATCTTGATGAAGTCCCAATAGTTCATTTTTGCTTTTGTTTCTCTTGTCACTAGGCTCAAATTAAGAGACACAGTATATATGTTTGTAAATGACGTCAAAATGTTCCTGCTCTTTGATCTGGAAATTCCATTTTAGGAATTTTTCTCAAGTATATTAATAAAGGTGTGTGCAGAAACAGAGTTGTGATCAAGTTTATCACAGGATGATTTGTTATAGAAAGACATTGGAAATAGCTTAAAGGTATAAGAAAAGAGTTTCAATGAAATAACTTATGGCATAGGCGTAAAATGGTATATTAGGCAGTCACTAAAATGATTATGCTAGTGTTTTTAAATTGAAGTATAATTGATATATAACATTATATTAGTTTCAGGTGTACAACACATTGATTTGATATTTGTATACACTGTGAAATAATTACCACAATAAGTCTAATTTCCCTTGTCACCATATAAACTTATGTAATATGCAATATATTATTGATTATGATTACCAGGATGTACATTGCATTCCTATGAAATATTTATTTTATCACTAGAAGATTGCACCCCTTGACCCCTTCTCCCATTTTGCCCATGTCCCAAATCCCCAACCCTCTGACAACCACCATTCTGTAATCTGTATCTATTGTTTTGTTTTGTTTTTAAGATTCTACATAGAAGTGAAATCATATGGTATTTGATTTTCTCTGTCTGACTTATTTCACATAACATAATAACCTCAAGTTCCATCTCTGTTGTCACAAATGGCAAGATTTCATTATTTTTTATGGCTGAGTAGTATTCCTTTCTATATGTATATGACATCTTCTTTATCCACTTATCCATTGATGGACTCTGGTTGTTTCCACAACTTAGTGTTTGTGAATAATGCTTCAGTGAATATAGGAGTGCATGTATTTTTTTAATTAGTGTTTTTATTTTCTTGGGGTAAATACCTAGTCGTGTATTTGCTTGGTCATATGGTAGTTCTTTTTTTAGTTTTCTGAACAATCTCCATACTGTTTCCCATAGTGTATGCAATGATTTACATTTCTTTTATTTTTTAAAGTTTTTATTTATTTATTAATGAGAGAGAGAGGGAGAGAGAGAGAGAGAGAGAGAGAGAGAGGCAGCAACACATGCAGAGGGAGAAGCAGGCTCCATGCAGGGAGCCCGATGTGGGACTTGATCCAGGGTCCCCAGGATCACACCCGGGGCCAAAGGCAGGCGCTAAGCCACTGAGCCACCCAGGGATCCCTGAGTTACATTGCTACCAACAAGGCATAGGGGTCCCTTTTCTCTACATCCTCACCAACACTTATTTCTTTTCTTTTTGATAATAGCCATTCCAACAGGTATAAGGAGATATTCCATTGGGATTTTGATTTGCCTTTCCTTGATGATTAGTGATGTTGAGAATCTGTTCATGTGCCTGTTGGCCATCTGTATGTCTTTGGAAGTGTCTATGCAGATCCTCTGCCCATTTAATAATCATATTTTTTTCTGTTATTATGTTTTATGAGTTCACTATATATTTTGGATACTAACCACTTTCTAGATTTATGATTTGCAAATATCTTCTCCCGTTCAGTTGCCACTTTATTTTATTGATGGTTTCTGTTGTTGTGCAGAAATGTTTTAGTTTAATGTAGTCTGATTTATTCATTTTTGCTTTGATTGCCATTGCCTTTGGAGTCAGATTTTTAAAAAAAAATTACCAAGAGTGATCTCAAAGAACTTACTGTCTATATTTTCTTCCAGTAGTTTTATGGTTTCTGGTCTTATATTCAAGTCGTTAGTAATTTTGAGTTAATTTTTGTGTATGATGTAATATAATGGTAAATGTAATATAATGGTTCAGTTTCATTCTTTTACATAAGGCTAGTCAGTTTTCTCAACACTATTTATAAACCAGACTGTCTTTTCCTTATTGTGTATATTCCTTCCTTTTTTGTCATAAACTAATTGACCATATGTGCATGGGTTTATTTCTGAGTTCTGTATTCTGTTCTATTGATGTACATGTTTGTTTTCATGCCAATACTACATTGTTTTGATGAGTATAACTTTGTACTTTGAAACAGAGGAGCATGATGCCTTTACCTTTGTTCTCCTTTCTCAAGGTGCTTTGGCTATTCATGATCCTTTGTCGTTCCATACCAATTTTAGGATTGTCTGTTCTATTTCTGTAAAAATTCCATTGAAATTGTGATAACAATTGCATTCAATTTATAGATGGCTTTGGGTAATATAGACATTTTAACAATATTAATTCCTCCCATCCATGAGCACAGAATATCTTGTCATTTATTTGTGTCTTCAGTTTCTTTCATCAGCACCTTGTAGGTTTCATTGTACAGTTCTTTTACCACCTTGGTTAAATTTGTTGATAGATATTTTATTCCTTTTAAAAAATTATTTATTTATTTATTCATTAGAGATAGAGAGAGGGGCAGAGACACCGGCAGAGGGAGAAGCAGGCTCCATGGAGGGAGCCTGACGTGTGACTCGATCCTGGGTCTCCAGGATCAGGCCCTTGGCCAAAGGCAAACGCTCAAATGCTGAGCCACCCAGGCATCCCTATTTTATTATTTTGATGCAGTTGTGAATGAAATGGTTTTCTTAATTTCTCCTTCTGATAGTTTGTGGTTAGTGTATAAAAATGCAATAGGTTTTTGTATAATGATTCTGTATTCTGCAACTCTACTAAATTTATTGGTTATAACAATTCTTGATGGATTCTTTAGCATTTATATAAATATATAAAATCATCTTGTTTACAAATAGTGATAGTTTTACTTCTCCTTTTCCAATATGGATATGTTTTATATCTTTTTCTTGCTTATTACTATGGCTAGGACTTCTGTTACTATGTTGAATGAAAGTAGTGAAAGTGGGAATTCTTGTCTTGTTCCTAATCTTAGAGAAAAGGTTTTCAGCTTTTAACCATTGAGTATGATATTAGCTGTGGGCTTGTCATATATGGCCTTTATTATGTTGAGGCATATTTCTTTTATACTGCTCTGTTGAGAGTTTTTATCATAGAATTTTGTCAAATATTGATATTGAACAGTCCTTGCATTGCTGGAATAAATCCCACTTAATCCTGGTGTATGATCTTTTTAATATATTGTTGAATCTTGTTTGCTAGTTGTTGAGGATATTCTCACCTATGTTCATCAGAAATATTGGCCTATAAATGTGTGTGTGTGTGTGTGTGTGTGTGTGTGTGTGTGTGTGTTGTGTCTGTTTGGTGTCCTTTTTTGTTTCTGGTATCAGGGTAATGCTAGCTTCAAAAAATGATTTTGGAAGCATTCCCTTTTCTTCATTTTTTTGGAAAATTTTGAGAAGCATAGGTAGTAAATCTTCCTAGAATATTTGCTAGAATTCAGTAAAGCCACCATCTATCTGGTCCTGGACTTTTGTTTGTTAAGAGGTTTTGGATGACTGATTCAATCTCCTTTTTGGTTATCAGTCTATTCAGATTTTCTATTTCTTCATGATTCAGTTTAAAAAGATTGTATGTTTCTAGAAGTTTATCTATTTCTTCTAGGCTGTCCTAGAAGAACTGGTGTATAATTGTTCATAGAAGTCTCTTATGATCCTTTGTATTTTTTTTTTTTTTTTTTGGTATCAGTTGTAACTTCCCTGCTTTTATTTCCCATTTTCACTTTTTTTCTTAGTGAATCTACCTAAAGGTTTGTCAATTTTATCTTTTAAATAAATAACCAAAGCATGCCTGAGTGGTTCTGCTGGTTAAGTGTCTGCTTTCAGCTCAGGTCATGATCTCAGCCCCATGTTGGTCTCCCTGCTCAGTGGGGAGTCTGCTTCTCCCTCTCCCTCTGCCCCTTCACAACATTTGTGCTTTCTCTCTTTCGAGTAAATAAATAAAATCTTAAAAATAAATAACCATATTTTAGTTTCATTGATCTTCTCTATCATCTTTTAAGTTTCTCTTCCATTTATTTACACTATGATCTTTATTATTTCTTTTCTTCTTCTAACTTTGGGCTTTGCTCCTCTTCTAGTTCCTTTAGGTATAAAGTTAGATTGTTTATTTGTTTTTCTGTTTCTTGAAACAGGCCTGTATCACTATAAACTTGCCTCTTAGAAGCCCTTTGATGCATCCCATAGATTTTCATATGTTGTGGTTTTATTTTCCTTTGTCTCAGGGTATTTCTTTATTTCTCCTTTGATTCCTATATTGCATGTTGCTTAATCACCTATTCATGATTTCTCCATTTTTTCTTTTGTGTTTGATTTCCAGTTTCATACCTCTGTTGTCTTAAAAGATGTCTGATGTGATTTCAATTTTCTTGAATCTATTGAAGCTTGTTTTGTGACCCAATATATAATCTATCCTGGAGAATGTTCCATGTGAACTTAAGGAGAATATGAATTCTGCTGTTTTAGGATAAAAAGTTCTGTGTATATCTATTCAGTCCATCTGGTCTGATGTATCTTTGAATGCCATATTTACTTACTGACTTTCTGTCTATATAATATAACTATTAATGTAAGTAGAATATTAAAGTCCATTACTATTATTGCATTGATGTTACTTCTCCTCTTTATGTCTGTTAATATTTTCTTTATATATTTAGGTGTTCCTATGTTGGATGCACAAATATTTGCAAATGTTATATTTGCTTGCTAGATTGACTGCTTATCATTATATAATGCCCATCTCTGTCTTATATTACAGTTTTTGTTTTTAAAGTCTATTTTCTCTGATATAAGTATAGCTACCTCAGCTTGCTTTTTTGGTCTTGATTTCCATGAAACATAATTTTCCTTTCCAACACTTTCAGTCTTTGTGTGCCTTACATATGAGACTAGTCTCTCATAGGCAATATATACATGTGTCTTTTTTTTTTAATCCATTCAGCCATTCTATGTCTTTTGGTTTAAGCATTTAGTCTGTTTACATTTAAAGTAATTATAAGATAGATATGTACTTATTGTCATTTTATTAATTGTTTTCTGGCTGTTCTTTTCTTATTCTCTTGCTTATTTCTCTTTTGATTTGATGCCTTTCTTTAATGCTACATTTAGATTCCATTCTCATTATCTTTTGTATATCTACTATAGGTTTTTGCTTTCCAATTGCCATGAAGCTTACAGATATCAGTCTCTCTTTCTCTCTCCACATAGATAAATAGCAATAGAAAGATAGAAGCTGAGATATGTAAATATATAAGTATTTATATATATTTAACTCTATAGAAAATTTGAGCATATTCTAACATTTTTACTTCCCTCTCCTATGTTTTATGTTTTTGATGCCACATTTTACACTTTTTATTTTGTATATTCCTTAACAAATTGTTGTAGCTGTAGTTATTTTTACCACTTTTTTCTTTTAACTTCATGTTAATTTTATGAGACTAGTTTACTACTTTTACTGTATATTTACCTTTACTAGTGAGATTTTTACTTTCATTTGTTTTCTTGTTACTAATTAATGCCCTTTTTTCAGCTTAAAGAATTCTTTTTAACATTTCTTACAAGAAGTAAGAAGTTTAGTGGTGGTGAGTTCTTACTTTTTGGTTATCTGGAAAACTATCTTTATGTGCCCTAGTATGGATTTCTTTGGGTTAATCTTATTTGTAATTCTCTGAGCTTCCTATATCTGGATGTCTGTTTCCTTCCCCAGGTTGGGAAAGTTTTCAGCCATTTTTCTTCAAATAGGTTTTCTGTCTCTTTCTGTCTCTCTTCTCTCCTTCTGGGACTCCTAGACTGTGAATGTTGTTCTGCTTGGTGTTGTCCTATAGGTCCCATAGGTCCCATAGTGAAGCTATCTTGGCTTTTTAAAATTCATCTTTCTTTTTGATGCTCTGTTTGTGTGAGTTCCACTACCTGTCTTTTTGGTCACTGATCTTTTCCTTGGCTTCATCTAGGCTGCTGTTGAATCCCTCTAGTATATATTTTTTTTCAGTATTGTTATTGTCTTATTCAGCTGTCTGGTATTTTTAAATATTTTCTATTTCTTTGTTGAGGTTCACTGTGTATATCCATTCTCCAGCAAACGTTTTTATGATCATTACTTTGGATTCTATCAGATAAATCAGTTTTCTCTATTTCATTAAATGTGTGTGTGTGTGTGTGTGTGTGTGTGTGTGTATGTGGTGTATGTGTTGGGAGGTTATCTTGTTCTTTCCTTTGGAACATATTCCTTTGTTTCCTCATTTTGTGGATTGTCTGTGTTTGTTTCAACATACTGGGCTGAACAGCTATTTTTCCCAGTCTTTTTTTTTTAAGATTTATTCATGAGGGACACAGAGAGAGAGAGGCAGAGACATAGGCAGAGGAAGAAGCAGGCTCCATGCAGGAAACCCAATGTGGGATTTGATCCTGGGATTCCGGGATCCCTCCCTGAGCTAGAAGGCAGATACTTAACTGCTCAGCCACCCAGGAATCTCTTTTTCCCAGTCTTGATGGAGTGGTCACAGGAAGACTGGAGGAGTTTCAGTGTGTTATCTGTGTAGTGCCCTGAGTAGTAGCCTGACAAAAATTATCTCTCAGATTGCTTCAGTTCCTTGTGTCCCAGAAACACTAGTGTCCCTGGCCACCAGAACCAGGCACTGAAGGGGCATTCCCTGTTTAAA
The DNA here is from genome assembly GCF_011100685.1 of Canis lupus familiaris. Classification (NCBI taxonomy): domain Eukaryota; kingdom Metazoa; phylum Chordata; class Mammalia; order Carnivora; family Canidae; genus Canis; species Canis lupus. The sequence continues at coordinate 71,684,429 of NC_049260.1, forward strand.
CTGTGCATCAGGTAGCTTTGGCAGAATCATGAGAGAGCACCAGGCTGGAAACACACCTGCCTGCTGGTTTTAGCAGGGCAGAACCAGGGGGAGCACAAGGGCACAGGAAGTGCTGCTAATAGGGTAGAGGACAGTGCAAAAATGGCACCCACCAGCACCAGTGTTAACAAGATTAAACAAGAGTGCAAAAATGGCACCTCTATTCCTAGAGAGAGCTCCAACAGAACTCTGCCCCTCTGACAGATGCTTTAGGATTAGCCAACAAATCTCCTTCACATATGATCTAAGTACTTTTCAACGTGCTGCTTTTGCTCTGTGTCCTTGGGTAAGTGAGTCTGTGCATGATCCCTTTAAAAGCAGAGTCTCCCTACAGTCCTTTCAGTCCCCTGGATGTAAGCTCCATTGGTTTCTAAAGCCAAACATTTTGGGGAATCTTCTTTCCACTGCAGGTCCCAAAGGTTGAAGTGCTTGATATGGGATTCAAATTCCTTGTTCCTCAGGGATACCCTCTATATTTATGATATCCCTCTTGGTTATGGGTCACCACACTGGAAGTGGAGTTTTTGGTGAGATCACGTCACTGCCTCTCTACTCATCTTGATGTGGCCTTTTAATCCTTTGTTGTGAAGGAGTTGTTCAGCTAGATTTCAAGTCTTTTTAAGAGAGAATTATTCTCTATGTAGCTCTGGATTTGGTGAGACCAGAGTCTTTCTATGCCACCATCTTGCACTGTCTTCCTAGTCTTTTTTTATTGGCTAAAATTTGGTCATAATTATTAGTTGAAAAAATAGTTATAGAACTACCACAGTATGATCCTTAAAATACAGATAGGAAAATCCTGCAAGACATATAGCAAGGTATTATCAGTAATTATCTCTAAATGTTTTTTATTATGGTTGATATTTATTTTTTCCCTTTTCCCTTTTACTTGTTCCTATGTTAAGATACTTCTGTAATAATATAAAATTAATACAACAAACTTCATTTTAGAAGAATAATGTAGTTGTCATGGCAACAATAATTCCAGAGGCTTGGAATGCCCCTTTGTATGACAATATGAAAGTATCATACTTCATTTGCGCCTCAGTTTACTCATCTGTGATATGTAATAATAGCCCTTATTTCACAAAGTTGTTGAGACGATTATGTAAGGCAAAGTGTGGAAAAAGTACCTGATGCCAAGTTCAGCACATTGATAGGAGATCAATATATACTGAAACTGCATCTGAATGATAGGTCAATAATCTGTATTTTATATGGGAATTAATAGACTAGAAGATATGCTAGAATATACCATTTAACAGAGAAATCTACTTTTTAAAAATAAACAAGGTAGTTTCCAGCACAGGATATAATGAAACCACTCTTACACTGTTGTTTGAAAGCCTGGTAGAATGTAAAGACTTGGAAGGGCATGACCAGCCAAGATCAGATTAATCTAGACACTCCACCGACAGACACTAGAGCCCATGACCTTCTTTATATGAGTGCAAACACGATAGTGCAACAACACATGGTTTGTTCATTCCTTGTTAAAATGGAAATATCAACTAAAAATAACTATCTTTAAATACGTTCATTGACAAAACCCAAAACCCAAGAATTTTGAGCAAACAGATGTCTAAAACGACACTTATTTTCTAAAGTTTAACTGGGACAATACAACCCACCAAACTGCTATATATTCAGTTTCCAAGATACTGATATTGACAAGTTCTATATTACTCTCTATTGGTATTTGGAAAAAACTCTAGGCAGTGAGTGAAAGGAAAATGGCTCTTCTGAGCCTGATAAAGAATGGTTATCTCAGACATTTAACAAATATTTATTGAGCAGATACTCTGTGGCAAGGTCTGCGGTACTAATTGCAATGGGATAGGACCCCTGCCCTCAAGGAATTTTCCATGATTAATTATCTTTTTCTTAAGATTTTATTTATTTCTTAGAGATACAGAGAGGGAGAGAGAAAGAGAGGCAGAGACAGGCAGGGGGAGAAGCAAGCTCCATGCAGGGAGCTCGATGTGAGACTCAATCCCGAGTCTCCAGGATCAGGCCTTGGACTAAAGGCAGCACTAAACTGCTGAGCCACCCGGGCTGCCCTCCATGATTAATTATCAAGAAACAAGTTCTATTTCAAGTTGTGTTAAGAGTGACATGCATAATGCTACATAATAATACAGTGCTTTGATTCTTCAATTTTTAAAATATGAAAAACATAATTATCTTTCCTAATGACTATATATATGTATAATTTGAAATTGCACTAAGTTGATACTGGAAAAGCTCTTTTTGGAAAACGCTAAGATCTTTTTCAGACAATATTTTTAAAATTATTTTTTATTGGAGTTCAATTTGCCAACATATAGCATAACACCCAATACTCATCCCACCAAGTGCCCCCCTCAGTGCCCATCACCCAGTCACCCCAACCCCGCACCCACCTCCCCTTACACTGCCCCTTGTTCATTTCCCAGAGTTAGGTGTCTCTCATGTTTCAGACAATATTTTAAAGAGATACTCCCCTTGGTCCTGATTCCCGGAGAGTCCCTGAAATCAACAAATTAGAATGCCATTATTTTTAAGTTCATTTATCTTCATTTGAAGCTTTGGAAGATGTTTTCTGTTCTATACTTTGTTAATCTTTAGCCCCTATGCATATGTTTAAATATATCATTCCAAAATTGCAAATATGCAATTTGTTTCTTTATGCTTCTAAATTGCTGTCCAATTAACTTTGATTTTCAAAAGGAATTTATTGTTTTTTGCTTATTTTATTACTGGAGTTCGATTTTCCAGCATATAGCATAACACTCAGAGCTCATCCCATCAAGTGCTCCCCTCAGTGCCCATCACCCAGTCACCCCAGCCCCTCACCCACCTCCCTTTCCACTACTCCTTGTTCATGTCCCGGAATTAGGTGTCTCTCATGTTCTGTCATCCTCACTGATATTTGCCACTAATTTTCTCTCTTTTCCCCTTTAGTCCCTTTCAATATATTTTATGTTCCCCAAATGAATGAGAACATATACTGTTTGTCATTCTCCAATTGACTTACGTCACTCAGGATAATACCCTCCAGTTCTATCCACGTTGAAGCAAATGGTGGATATTTGTTCTTCCTAATGTCTGAGTAATATTCCATTGTAAATATAAACCACATCTTTTTTATCCATTCATCTTTCGAAGGACACCGAGGCAACTTCCACAGTTTGGGTATTGTGGACATTGCTGCTAGAAACATTGGGGTCAAGGTGTCCCGGCGTTTCACTGCATCTGTATCTTTGGGGTAAATCCCCAGCAGTGCAATTGCTAGGTCGTAGGGCAGATCTATTTTTAACTCTTTGAGGAAACTCCACACAGTTTTCCAGACTGGCTGCACCAGTTCACAGTCCCACCAACAGTGCAAGAGGGTTCTCTTTTCTCCACATCCTCTCCAACATTTGTGGTTTCCTGCTTTGTTAATTTTCCCCATTCTCACTGGTGTGAGGTGGTATCTCATTGTGGTTTTGATTTGTATTTCCCTGATGACAAGTGATGAAGAGCATTTTCTCATGTGCGTATTTGCCATGTCTATGTCTTCCTCTGTGAGATTTCTCTTCATGTCTTTTGCCCATTTCATGATTGGATTGTTTGTTTCTTTGGTGTTGAGTTTAATAAGTTCTTTATAGATCTTGGAAGCTAGCCCTTTATGTGATACGTCATTTGCAAATATCTTCTCCCTATCTGTAGGTTGTCTTTTAGTTTTGTTGACTGTATCCTTTGGTGTGCAAAAGATTCTTATCTTGATGAAGTCCCCATAGGTCATCTTGCTTTTGATTCTCTTGCCTTGGTGGATGTATCTTGCAAGAAGTTACTATGGCTTGGTTCAAAAATGGTGTTGCCTGTGTTCTCCTCTAGGATTTTGATGGAATCTTGTCTCACAGTTAGATCTTTAATCCATTTTTTTAAATTTTTTATGATAGGCACACAGTGAGAGACAGAGGCAGAGGCACAGGCAGAGGGAGAAGAAGGCTCCATGCGCCGGAGTCCTACGTGGGATTCGATCCCGGGTCTCCAGGATCACGCCCTGAGCCAAAGGCAGGCACCAAACTGCTGCGCCACCCAGGGATCCCCTTTTATCCATTTTGAGTTTATCTTTGTGTATGGTGGAAAAGAGTGGTCTAGATTCATTCTTCTGCATGTGGAGGTCCAATTTTCCCAGCACCATTTATTGAAGAGACTGTCTTTCTTCCAGTGGATAGTCTTTCCTCCTTTGTTGAATATTAGTTGATAATAAAGTTAAGAGTCCACTTCTGGTTTCTCTATTCTGTTCCATTTATCTAGGTGTCTGTTTCTGTGCCAGTACCACACTGTCTTGATGACCACAGATTTGTAGTACAACCTGAAATCTGGCATTGTGATGCCCCAGCTATGGTTTCTTTTTTAAAATTCCCCTGGCTATTCAGGGTCTCTTCTGATTCCATACAAATCTTAAGATGATTTGTTCCAACTCTCTGAAGAAACTCCATGGTATTTTGGTATGGATTGCATTAATTGCGTAAATTGTCCTAGGTAGCATTGACATTTTTGCAGTATTCATTCTTCCAATTCATGAGCATGGAATATTTTTCCATCCCTTTGTGTACTCCTCAATTTCTTTTAGGAGTGTTCTGTAGTTTTTAGGGTATAGATCCTTTACCTCTTTGGTTAGGTTTATTCCTAGGTATCTTCTGCTTTTGGGTGCAATAGTTAATGGGATTGACTTCTTAGATTCTCTTTTTTCCATCTCGTTGTTAGTGTATAGAAATGCCACTGATTTCTGGGCATTGATTTTGTATCCTGCCACACTGACAAATTGCTGTATGAGTTCTAGCAATCTTGGGGTGGAGGCTTTTGGGTTTTCTATGTAGAGTATCATGTCATCGGTGAAGAGGGAGAGTTTGACTTCTTCTTTGCCAATTCGAATGCCTTTAATGTCTTTTTGCTGTCTGATTGCTGAGGCTAGGACTTCTAGTACTATATTGAATAACATTGGTGAGAATGGACATCCCTGTCTTGTCCCTGATCTTAGGGGAAAGGCTCCCAGTGCTTTGCCATTGAGAATGATATATGCTGTGGCCTTTTTGTAGATGGCGTTTAAGATGTTGAGGAATGTACACTCTATCCCTACATTCTGAAGAGTTTTCATCAGGAATGGATGCTGACTTTTGTCAAATTCTTTCTCTGCATCTAATGAGAGGATCCAATGATTCTCGTTTTTTCTCTTGCTGATATGATCAATTACATTGATTGCTTTATGAGTGTTGAACTAGCCTTGCATCCGGGGGATAAATCCCACTTAGTCATGGTGAATAATCTTCTTATGTATTGTTGTATCCTAATTGGCTAGTATCTTGTTGAGAATTTTTGCATCCATGTTCATCCAAGATACTGGTCTGTAATTCTCCTTTTTGGCGGGGTCTTTGTCTGGTTTTGGAATTAAGGTGATGCTGGCCTTATAGAATGAGTTTGGAAGTATTCCATCTCTTTCTATCTTTCTGAACAGGTTTCGTAGAATAGGTATAGTTTCTTCTTTAAACGTTTGATAGAATTCCCCAAGGAAGCCATCTGGCCCTGGACTTTTGTGTCTTGGGAGGTTTTTGATGACTGCTTCAATTTCTTCCCTGGTTACTTGCCTGTTCAGGTTTTCTATTTCTTCCCGTTTCAGTTTTGGTAGTTTGTGGTTTCCAGAAATATGTCCATTTCTTCTAGATTGCCTAATTTATTGGCATACAGCTGCTCATAATATGTTTTTAAAATCTTTTGTATTTCCTTGTTATTGGAAGTGATCTCTCCTTTCTCATTTTTTATTTTATTAATTTGAGTCTTCTCTCTCTTCTTTTTATAAGGCTGGCTAATGGTTTATCTATCTTATTAATTCTTTCAAAGAACGAACTCCTGGTTTTGTTCATCTGTTCCACAGTTTTTCTGGTCTCGATTTCGTTGAGTTCTGCTGGAATCTTTATTAACTCTCTTCTGCTGGGTGTAGGATCTATTTGCTGTGTTTTCTCCAGATCCTTTAGGTGCAAGGTTAGCTTTTGTATTTGAGTTCTTTCCAGTTTTTGGATGGATGCTTGTATTGCAATGCATTTCCCCCTCAGGACTGCTTTTGCTGTATCCCAAAGATTTTGAACAGTTGTATCTTCATTTTCCTTAGTTTCCATGAATCTTTTTAATTATTCTCTAATTTCCTGGTTGACCCTTTCATCTTTTAGCAGGATGGTCCTTAACCTGCATACCTGCATGTGTTTGAAAACCTTCCAAACTTCTTGTTGTGATTTAGTTCTTATTTCAAGGCATTATGGTCTGAGAATATCCCAATCTTTTGGTATCGGTTAAGACCTGATTTGTGACCCAGTCTGTGGTCTATTCTGGAGAAAGTTCCATGTGCACTTGAGAAGAATGTGTATTTAGTTGCGTTTGGATATAAAGTTCTGTAGATATCTGTGAAATCTATCTGGTCCAGTGTATCATTTAAAGCTCTCGTTTCTTTGGAGATGTGCTTAGAAGACCTATCGATTGTAGGAAGCACCACACTGAAGTCACCAAGTATAAGTGTATTATTATCTAAATATGTCTTAACTTTGGTTATTAATTGATATATTTGGTAGCTCCCACATTTGGGGCATACATATTGATGATTGTTAAGTCCTCTTCTTGGAGAGATCCTTTAAGTAGGATATAGTGTCCCTCTTCATCTCTCACTACAGTCTTTGGGATAAACTTCAGTTTATCTGATATAAGGATAGCTACCCCTGCTTTCTTTTGAGGACCATTTGAATGGTACATGGTTCTCCAACCTTTTATTTTCAGGCTGTAGGTGTCCTTATGTCTAAAATGTGTCTCTTGTAGATAGCAAATAGATGGGTCCTGCTTTTTTATCCAGTCTGACACCCTGCGCCTTTTTATGGGGTCATTAAGCCCATTCACGGTCAGAGTTACTATTGAAAGATATGAGTTTAGTGTCATCATGATTCCTATTCAGTCCCTGTTTTTGTGGATTGTTCCAATGGACTTCCTCTTAAAGAGGAATATTAAGAGTCCCCCTTAAATTTTTTTGCAGAGCTGGTTTGGAGGTCACATATTCTTTTAGTTGCTGCCTGTCTTGGAAGCTCTTTATCTCTCCTTCTATTCTGAATTAGAGCCTTGCTGGATAAAGTATTCTTGGATGCAGGTTATTCTCATTTGGGACCCTGAATATATCCTGCCAGCCCTTTCTGGCCTGCCAGGTCTCTGTGGAGAGCTCTGCTATTAATCTAATATTTCTCCCCCTAAAAGTTAGAGATTTCTTGTCTATTGCTGCTTTAAGGATCTTCTCTTTATCTTTGGAATTTGCAAGCTTCACTATTAAATGTTGAGGTGTTGAGCAATTTTTATTGATTTTAGGGGGGATCTCTCTATTTCATGGATCTCAATGCCTGTTTCCCTTCCCAGATTAGGAAAGTTTTCAACTATGATTTGTTCAAATACATATTCTGGCCCTCTGTCCCTTTTGGCGCCCTCGGGAACCCCAATTAAACGTTTCTGAGGCTGTCATTTATTTCCCTTAATCTATCCTCATGGTGTTTTAATGGTTTTTCTCTTTTTTCCTCAGTTTCCCTCTTTGCCATCAGCTTGTCTTCTATGTCACTCACTCGTTCTTCTACCTTGTTATCCCTCATCGTTAGGACTTCTATTTTGGATTGCATCTCATTTAATTGATTTTTAATTTCTGCCTGATTAGATCTAAATTCTGCAGTCAAGAAGTCTCTTGAGGCCTTTATGGTTTTTTTCTAAAGCCACCAGTAGTTTTATAATAATGCTTCTGAATTGGCTTTCTGACATTGAATTGGAATCCGAATTTTGTAACTTTGTGGGAGAGAGGACTGTTTCTGATTCTTTCTTTTGAGGTGAGGTTTTCCTTCGAGTCATTTGCTCAGTGCAGAGTGGCCAAAAACAAGTTGTATTGGGAAAAGGAGAAAAAGAGAGAAGAGAAGGAAGGAAAGAGAAAGAAAAAAAAGAAAAAAGAAAAAAGGAGGAAAAAAAGAGAAAAAAGAAAAAAGAATAAAAGGGGGGTGGGTGAAGCAAACAGAAATCAAAAAACAACAACAACAAAAAAAACAAGTGGGAGTATCCTCTGATTCTGTATACTCTAAGTCCCTTGACTTCCCCTGGAAGTTTCCAGTGTTCTTTGGTCAATAATTTTTTTTCCCCTGTCCATCTAGCTGGTCTTCTGGGGGAGGGGCCTGCTTTGCTGATCTCAGGTGTCTGTAACTGGGGGAGCTGCTCAGCCCTCTGCCTTGTGCAGGGCTCAGTGAAGTTGTTTAACCTGTTTATCCGGTGAGTCCACTGTGAGGCTCAGTGGGGGTTGTTTACCCTGTAAGGCCCCAGGAGGAATAACGACAGTGGCTCTGGAGCCCTGGATTCAGCTCCCTCAGTAACTACGGAGCTCTCAGTTTGCAGGTGCCTGGATGCTCTGGGGGCGGTGTCGTTGATCTGCTCAGCTTGGGGCGGGAGTGTCCTTGCGGTCTTGTGCCCTCCTGGCCTCCTCCTGTCAGGGGGGAGGCGGGATCCTGAGCTGTGTCCAGGGCGTCTTGTGCTCCCCGCCACGCAGCCACCTCAGCCCAGAGTCGACTCTGAGCTGCTCTGGGGCCCAGCCGTGGGCACGCTGCAGCCCTTTAGGGAGTTTTATTTTTTTTCCATCTTCCTACCTTGATAGAAGCGTGAACTCTTCTCACTGTAGCATTCCAGCTGTTCTCTCTTTAAATATCAGGCCGAATTCGTAGATTTTCAGGATGATTTGAAGGTTATTTAGATAAATTGGTGGGGACAGGTGACTTGGGTACCCTACTCTTCTGTCATCTTGCCCTGCCTCTCTGAGTTTTACTTTTTTATCCGGTCGGAAACCCTATGTCTTTTGATGGGATCATTTAGCCCATTCACGTTCAGAGTTACTATTGATAGATATGAATTTAGTGTCATCATGATACCTATTCAGTCCCTGTTTTTGTGGGTTGTTCCCTTGGACCTCCTCTTTCTATTACAGAATCGCCCTTAGTATATCTTGCAGAGCTGGCTTGGTGGTCACATATTCCTTCAGTTTCTGCCTATCTTGGAAGCTCTTTATCTCTCCTTGTATTCTGAATGGGAGCCTTGCTGGATAAAGTATTCTTGGTTGCATGTTCTTCTCATCAAGGACCTTGAAAATATCCTTCCAGCCTTTTCTGGCCTGCCAGGTCTCTGTGGAGAGGTTTGCTGTTAATCTAATAGTTCTCAACATATAAGTTACAGATCTCTTGTGTCTTGGTGCTTTAAGGATTTTCTCTTTGTCTTTGGAATTTGCAAGTTTCACTATTAAATATCGACGTGTTTATTGAGTTTAGGGGGAATCACCTGTCTCCTGGATCTGAATGCCTGTTTCCCTCCCCAAATTAGGAAAGTTCTCAGTTATGATTTGTTCAAATATGCTTTCTGATCCTCTGTCCCTCTTGGCGTCCTCTGGAACCCCAATTAAATGTAGATTTTTCCTTCTGAGGCTGCTATTTATTTCTCTTAACCTTTCTTCTTGGTCTTTTAATTGTTATTCTTTTTTCTCAGCTTCCTTTCTTGCCATTACCTTGTCTTCTATGCTACTCACTCATTCTTCTACCTCATTACCCTCATAATTAGGACCTCCAGTTTGGATTGCATCTCATTTAACTGATTTTTAATTTTGGCCTGATTAGATCTCAATTCTGTAGTTATGAGGTCTCTTCAATCCTTTATGCTTTTTTCCAGAGCTCCCAGTAGCTTTATACTTGTGCTTCTGAATTGGCTTTGTGACATCTAATTGTAATCCAAATTCTGTAACTCTGTGGCAGAGAGTACTGTCTGATTTTTATTCTTGTGGTGAGTTTTTTCTAGTCATGTTGCTCGGTGCAGATTGGCTAAAGACGAGTTTTACTGGAAAAAGCATTAAAAAGAAGAAAAAAGAAAAAAAAAGCAGTATATTCAGATTCTATGTACTGTAAATCCTTTGACTTCCCTTGGAGCTTTCTAGCACTGCTTGGTCAAGAACTTGCTCTTCATCAAAAAAAGAAAAAAAAAAAAGAACTTGCTCTTCCCCTCTCCTTCCAGCTGGTCTTTTGGGGTGGGGCCTTCTGTGCTGATTCTCATGTGTGTGCACCTGGCGGGGGGGGGGGCTGCCCTGCCCCCTGTCAGGTGCAGGCCTCAGTAGGAGCTGTCTATCCTGTGAGGCTCCTGTTCCCTGGTGGCCCGGCTCCATTCCAGGCACAGGGTGACACCAGGAGGAACAACAGCACTGGCTGTGGCCAGGTCTCCAGCTCTGGAGTCAGCTCCCATAGTATCTACCACACTCTCCCAGTCCACACTGGTCTGGATGCTCCGGGGTCAGGAGGTGCTGATCTGCACAGCTTGGGAGCACCAGAGGTAGGAGAGTCCTCGCTGTCCTGTGCCTCCCCACCTCAGCCTATCACAAGGGGAGCACAGGATCTCCAGCTGTGTCCACTTGGTGTCCTGGGATCTGGGCTCTGAACTGCTGGAATCACGCTCCTGGGGCTGTGGCTCCTGAAGGCAGCAGGGCGCACCCCCATCCATCCAGAGCCTCTGCCTGAGCTTCCCCCAAGCCTCCGGCCAGGTGCGCACTCCAGCTCTTTACAGAGATTTTCTGTGGTCTGTGACTCACTCTCCCCTAGGGTGCACTTCCCCTGTTACTGACCCCGGGAGACTGGAGGCTCCACTGCCCCTCCTGTGGTTCTTCCCAAGTTCCATGCTAAGTGCCTTTTCATCCAGGAAGAATCCAGTGCGGATTTTTAAAGTTCCTGCGTCTCCGGGACTGGGCTTTCCTGTCCTGGAGGCTTTCTGGGCCGCCCTTAGCCCAGCTCCTCCCAGGGGCCCCTCCCCCATTGGATTCTTTTTTACTTTTATGTTTTCTGCCTTCCTATCTTGTTAGAAGCACAAACTCTTCTCTCTGTAGCATTCCAGCTGTTCTCTCTTTAAATCCCAGGTTGAATTAATAGGTTTTCAGGATGATTTGAAAGTTATCTAGGTAATTTGGTGGGGACAGGTTACTTGGGACCCTACTTCTCTGCCATCTTGCCCTGCCCCCCAAAAGCAGTTTAAAGGTGCATCTTTCAACTGGTTAATCTAGACAAACTGTTGGTTCTGTCCTCTCAACTGCTAAGTAATAGTTATTGGATTCAAAAAGAAGAGAGTTGGCTTGTAGTAGACAATGTAGACAAGATTCTTGTCTTATGCGGTTGTGCCAGTGCACCTGAGATCCCACCAACAATACATTCCTTTTTCTGCACCCTGGCATCTCTTGGCTACCAACTGCCAAGCCAGGTTCAACAGAATTCACTGATGACTTAGTGAAAAACACAAACTTAAATTTGGCTAAGAAAAGGGTGAAACTCATCTTTTAAAATTTGAATTAAGAACCAAACTGTAGTTTACAAAAATAAAGATCTATGCATTTTTGATGAAGTTTTGGAATATAGGTGAGGCCTGGAGCCAACAACCAAGAAAGAATTCTTGAGACATCTTTGGTGCAAAATGGTGGTTTTATTAAAGCATGGGGGGGGGGGCAAGATGGCGGAAGAGTAGGGTCCCGAAGTCACCTGTCCCCACCAAATTACCTAGATAACCTTCAAATCATCCTGAAAATCTATGAATTCAGCCTGAGATTTAAAGAGAGAACAGCTGGAATGCTACAGTGAGAAGAGTTCCCGCTTCTATCAAGGAAGGAAGACGGGGGAAAAAGAAATAAAGAAACAAAAGGCATCCAAGGGGAGGGGCCCCGCGAGGAGCCGGGCTAAGGCCGGGGCGAGTGCCCCCAGGACAGGAAAGCCCTGTCCCAGAGAAGCAGGAGATTCACCAATCTTCACGGAGGGAAAGGCCAGTGCAGGGAGTTAGAGAAGGACCCCAGGAGGGGCGAGGATGCCCTCAGGCTCCCAGGGGCACTAACAGAGGACCTTCCCCACCCCCCCACCCCCCCCCCCGAGAGTGCACCACACCCCGAGGTGGAGCTCTCTCAAGGGCTGCAGCCCGTGCCCCGCGGGGCCCCAGGAGCAGCTGGGAGGGGCTCGCCTGGCAGCTTCCGGAGGAGGCGGCTGTGCAACCGGGAGCACTAATCCAACAGCGCAGGCCCAGGAGCACAGGGCGCTAGGGACACAGCCCAGGATCCGACCTCCCCCCAGGGCAGGCAGAGGCCAGGAGGGCACAGGACAGCAAGGAAACTCCTGCCCCGAGCTGAGCAGATCGGCGGCCCCGCCCCCGGAGCATCCAGGCCCTGCAGACCAAGAGCTCCGCAGTTACTGCGGGGGCTGAATCCAGGGCTCCAGAGCTGACCGCCGCCACTGGGGTTGTTCCTTCTGGGGCCTCACAGGATAAACAACCCCAACTGAGCCTCACAGTGGCCTTACCAGATAAGCAGCTTAAACATCACTCACTGAGCCCTGCCCCAGGCAGGGGGCTGAGCAGCTCCCCCAAGTGCTAACACCTAAAAATCAGCACAACAGGCCCCTGCCCCAGAAGATCAGCTAGACAGAAAGGGGAAAAACAAATTATTGACCAAGGAACACTGGAAAGTTCCAAGGGAATTCAAGGGACTTACAGTTTACAGAATCAGAGGATACTCCGCCTTGTTTTTGTTTGTTTGTTTTTTTATTTGTTTGTTTCGCCCCCCCTTTTCATTTCTTTTTTCTTTTTTTCTTTTTTCTTTTTTTTCTTTTTCTTTCCTTCTTTCTCTTCTTTTTCTCCTTTTCCCAATACAACATTTTTTTTGGCCACTCTGCATTGAGCAAATAACTAGAAGGAAAACCTCACCTCAAAAGAAAGAATCAGAAACAGTTCTCTCTCCCACAGAGTTACAAAATCTGTTTTACAATTCAATGTCAGAAAGCCAATTCAGAAGCACTATTATAAAGCTACTGGTGGCTCTAGAAAAAAGCACAAAGGCCTCAAGAGACTTCATGACTGCAGAATTTAGATCTAATCAGGCAGAAATTAAAAATCAATTGAATGAGACTCAATCCAAACTAGAGGTCCTAATGACGAGGGTTAAAGAGGTGGAAGAACGAGTGAGCGAGTGAGTGACATAGAAGACAAGTTGATGGCAAAGAGGGAAACTGAGGAAAAAAGAGACCAACAAAAGATCATGAGGATAGATTAAGGGAAGTAAGTGACAGCACGAGGAAGAAAAACCTACGTTTAATTGGGGTTCCCGAGGGCGCCGAAAGGGACAGAGGTCCAGAATATGTATTTGAACAAATCCTAGCTGAAAACTTTACTAATCTGGGAAGGGAAATAGGCATTGAGATCCAGGAAATAGAGAGATCCCCCCCTAAAATAAATAAAAACTGTTCAACACCTCGACATTTAATAGTGAAGCTTGCAAATTCCAAAGATAAAGAGACGATCCTTAAAGCAGCAAGAGACAAGAAATCCCTGATGTTTATGGGGAGAAGTATTAGGTTAACAGCAGACCTCTCCACAGAGACCTGGCAGGCCAGAAAGGGCTGGCAGGATATATTCAGGGTCCTAAATGAGAAGAACATGCAGCCAAGAATACTTTATCCAGCAAGGCTCTCATTCAGAATGGAAGGAGAGATAAAGAGCTTCCAAGACAGGCAGGAACTGAAAGAATATGTGACCTCCAAACCAGCTCTGCAAGAAATTTTAAGGGGGACTCTCAAAATTCCCCTTTATGAAGAAGTCCATTGGAACAATCCACAAAAACAGGGACTGAATAGGTATCAGCATGACACTAAACTCATATCTTTCAATAGTAACTCTGAATGTGAATGGGATTAATGACCCCATCAAAAAGTGCAGGGTGTCAGACTGGATAAAAAGCAGGACTCAACAGCAAAGAAACAAACAATCCAATCATGAAATGGGCAAAAGACATAATAACCAAAATCTCATAGAGGAAGACATAGACATGGCCAACAAGCATATGAGAAAATCCTCTGCATCACTTGCCATCAGGGAAATACAAATCAAAACCACAATGTGATACCACCTCACAGCAGTGAGATTGGGGAAAATTAACAAGGCAGGAAACCACAAGTGTTGGAGAGGATGTGAGAAAAGGGAACCCTCTTGCACTCTTGGTGGGAATGTGAAATGGTGCAGCCATTCTGGAAAACTGTGTGGAGGTCCCTCAAAGAGTTAAAAATAGATCTGCCCTACAACCCAGCAATTGCACTGCTGGGGTTTTACCCCAAAGATAAGGATGCAATGAAACACCGGGACACCTGCATCCCAATGTTTATAACAGCCATGTCCACAATAGCCAAACTGTGGAAGGAGCCTCGGTGTCCATCGAAAGATGAATGGATAAGGAAGATGTGGTTTATGTATACAATGGAATATTACTCAGCCATTAGAAACGACAAATACCCACCATTTGCTTTGAAGTGGATGGAACTGGAGGGTATTATGCTGAGTGAAATAAGTCAATCAGAGAAGGACAAACATTATATGGTCTCATTCATTTGGGCAATATAAATAATATTGAAAGGGAATAAAGGGGAAAGGAGAAAAAATAAGTGGGAAATATCAGAAAGGGTGACAGAACATGGAAGACTCCTAACTTTGGGAAACGAACTAGGGGTGGTGGAAGGGGAGGAGGGTGGGGGGTGTGGGTGACTGGGTGGCGGGTACTGAGGTGGGCACTTGTTGGGATGAGCACTGAGTGTTTTTCTGTATGTTGTCAAATTGAACACCAATAAAAAATAAATTTATTTATTTATTTATTTTTTTAAAGCATGGGGACTTGACCAGTGGGTAGGAAAATCTACTGCCCTGGGCCTGTGAGGGGTGGCTGATTATAAACCTGGGAGTTGGAAGGGGTTTGAGGATAGTGTACTTTCTAAGGAATTTTCGAAGCATGGTTTCTAGGACCTTGATGGGGTGAGCTATCGTTGGGAAAAGATCACTTATTACCATCTAATAAAACCTGAGCTATGAGACCCTTCAGATGTTTATCGGTAGGCCATGTTCTTGGGGGATGATTGCCAACATGTATCTTGGGGGTTTAGAGATAAAGGAAATTTCTAAAGGAATTTTTATATGTTAAAGTAGACCTACAGTGTCCTAGGAGTTGGGCTAAGATTGCCTTTTGCCCTTAGCAAAGTATAAAACATTGAGGCAGTTGGGTCTGTAAAGGAATGCCCCTTTTACTGTTTCAAGGACTTGTCAACGTGCTTTTTCCTCAGCTAGTCCTCTGTTCCCTCATCAGTTTTGTTCATTTATTCATTATCACTTTTTTAAAGGATTTATTTATTTATTTTTGAGAGAGCGCAGGAGGGGAGGTGCAGAAGGAAAAAGAGAAACTCAAGTAGATTCCACACTCAGTGAGGAGCCTGACATGCGGCTAAATCTCATCATCCTCAGATCACAACCTAAGCTAAAATTAAGAGGCAGATGCTTAACTAATTATACCACTCAGCTACCCCTATTCATTATCACTGTCAAATTCCTTGTTGTGGTCTACAGCTTCAACATACCTTACCCCCCACCTACCTGTCTTGGCCTAACCTTGTATTATATTCCTGCTTGCTCATTACAGTTATGACATTCTTTCTTTCATAGAATATATGAAGCTCATTTCCTCTCCACAGCTTTTCTCAGGCCATGTGTTCCCTTTTCCTGGCATGATCTCCTCTTCCCCAAATTACTTCTCACTCACTCTATCCAATCCCCACACAGATGCCAAAATTTGCCATCAACTTAACACTGATCTATGTTCTACCTCCTCAGCTCAAATCACATTTTCTCTGAGAGGATATCCCTGACTTTTCAGATCAAGGTAGGACAGTGGTGGGGTTGTGGACTAGCTCTAGATTTGCTTTAAGGTTTGTAAATTGCTTAGTAGAGTGCTTTATTGTACTATTAGAGTGTTATAATAACTATGGCTGACAGTAAATACATACTTGTGCTGGGCACTATTCTACATGCTTCACATGTATTAAGTCACTTAGACATCAATAAATGATAATGTTTATTATTCTACAATTATTATTATCCTTATTGCAGTATATACTGCCTGTCTTTCCTGGACAGAGTTAGTTAACACAAACAATTTCTTTCTATACAATTCTGCTTTTTATTGACTCTACACAGGCAACAACCATATAGTGTAGGCACATTATTCAGAGAAAATACAATGTAATTGATTAAATTACAGATGTTTTCAGTTCTATTCTAATCCTTAGGGTGCATCCTGGACTAGTGATCTCATTTAACCTCGGACATTTCCATGTATGTAACCTATCTACAAATCTGTACTCAGAATGAGTTATGTTTGCCTGTGTGTTGATTCCTATTAATTTCATTCTTATAAAGTGATTATATTTGGCATTATCACCAAATTTTCATGGTTATTTACTAAAGCCACATATATACTGACTAGAGAATTCTTGCCCAATCTAGGACAAAGAGCTCAATAGGCTTAAAAATAAAAGATCAACTTTTTGGAAAGTATGCTCACCTAAGAAACCCAACTGGCAGTCATTTTACTTTACTTTTGAAAATTCAGTTTTATAAACTGAAGGCAGAAGCCTCTTAGGACTTTCTCTGGCTTAAATGCTGACTATTTGAGGACCTCAAAATGCTTATGTATGGCTCATTTAGGAAGACCTGCAAGATAGCTGAACTCTTGAATTATGAGCTCTTGAAATATTTCATCAAAATAGAAGATGTTTGAACAAGTGTTTTGGAAATCAATTCAAATTAGCAGGTTGCCTACTGATGTCACTTTTGATCATCAGCAACATCTTTACTTTATTTGGAAATAGATCTCTACTTGCGTTTAAGTTGATGAGGGGATAAAAACCAGAAAATGTTAGTTTTATTATACAAGAAAATATCATCAGCAGATATCCATTGTACTGGACAGGCAACAGTATCAACAGTATGTATTCCTCTCTTTGCTTGATTTTAGGTTGAAACACTTGGACCAAAATAAAACAAAAGAAGACGAAACAACAGTGGCATTAGAAATGGTCTTTAGATGTTCTTGAAGATGTGAAAACACAGATTGCTGTATAGACTTACAACCTCTTTATTTGGTTTCAAAATCTATTGCAATGATCTCAGAACTTTAAATTTTGCCAAAGCTAGTGAAATAGAAAAGCAGGCATGACTAAAAATGATAAATGAGACTGAAATGATAAATGAGATTTTGGGTACAATACAGTCTGTGAAACTCAGCTCAGGCTCACTAGTCACATTCACCCCAATTTACAAAATAATCAGGAAAAACCTCTAATGAGATATTGAGAAAGAAGACACTTGTTAGGGTTTATATGCAAGGAAAGCTCACTGATTCACAGAGAAGATGATATAAGACGCTGAGTAGCTATAGCTGCCAAAAGCCAGGATGAATAGCAACTCACAACTTGACTATTTGCAATATATAGAAATAGAAACAGCTGCCTTATTCTCTTCATGATGGCTGTTGCACCTTGGAGCTATCCACACCACCAAGGAAAGATGATGGAGCCCAAGAGGCAGCCTGTGTCCTTGCTCTGAAGTTTGATTTGCCCAGCCAGGCAAATGCACGTGGGAGGTTTGACTTTGTTGTTCACACTGTTCCAGATGGTATTGTCCAAAGCCAGAATTTCTGGGCCACCAAAGCAGCATGGAGAAGCTTTCAGCTCCTCCTGAATCAAATTCTGGCTCTTGCAGCAGGCAAGTCATGGAAGAGTGCCAAATGTTCCCGCCAAAAAGCTACTGAATCCTCTTTCTTTCCTACTTTCTTCCAAATCTTTGCTTAAAATATTAGAGTTGTAAAATGTGAGTTAAGAATAATTTTTTTCACTTTGAAGACTATTTCTGATGCTTTGAATCATGACATCATCGAAAATTAAGTTTTAAAATAAAAGCTCATTTAAATTTTTCTTCAAACTATAATTGATTTAGAAATAAATGCATATGTATAAAATGAAGAGTAGAGCCTATAAATCATTTTCTTTAACTGATAAGCCCATCACGACTTTCCATGGCTTGCCAATTGGTACTGACTGAACCTTGTCACTGAAACAGGGTTTATAAGTGACCTTTCCACATCATATTACAGGGATTTTGATTCACAACTTTCAGAAGTACTTTAACCTCTCTTTTAATCCTATGTATTTTGTCTTATGTATGAATAATCATCTGTATCTTATCACAAGCTCTTTTGAGAACAGAGGTTGTGCTTTTGTCATGTTTGCATGCCTCTTTTCCTTCCTTACAATACAGTGTAATGCTTTGCAGAGTAAACACTCTAAAATGTTTATTAAAAGTAGAAGAAATTTTATTCCAGTCACTTATTTCACACTTTAATGCAATTCATTTTTTTCTTTTATCTCACATCACAAGTTAAGAAAGTTAGGTGTTTTTCTGTAGTGATGCCCTGAGTTTTCTCAGAAATGGGGTCATGTAGCCCAGATAGAGAAAGGATAGAAAAAGTGTTATTAAGTGGTTCATCTTGATGCCCAGTATTCATTAAGTTTATTGCCAAATTTTCTATTTGTTTTCCAGCATCTTCAGAGTCTAGACTTATGAGGAAAGACTCATTTTCTTGAGACATTATTATTTAATTTGTCAAAATTAATAGTAATAACTCATAATCAAAGAGAACAATTATAAAAATATACTGTAATAAAAGTTATGTGAATGTGGTCTCTTTCTCTCTCTCTCAAAATATCTTACTGTAAAGTACTCACCCTTCTTATGATCATGTGAGGTGACAAAATGCCTACATAATGAGATGAAGTGAGGTGAATGATACAACCATTGTGATTTTTAGTGTTAAGTTACTGGTGACCTTCTGGTAATATGAAACATCAGAAGGAGAGTCATCTGCTTCTGGACTGCAGGGGACTATAGGTAACTGAAACTGCAGAAGGTGAAACTGTGGACGGGGGTGGGGGTGGGGGGGACTATGGTTTTGGTTTTTTGCTCAAAATTGTGCTTGTCATTTCCATTCAAGTGACTTCTCACTTCCTTTAAAGGTGAAGTTTAAACTCCTTAACCTGGCTTCCAAGATCTTCTTTTTTTTTTTTTTTTTCTTTTTCCCCTTTATTTATTTATTTATTTATTTATTTTAATTTATTTTTTATTGGTGTTCAATTTACTAACATACAGAATAACCCCCAGTGCCCATCACCCATTCACTCCCACCCCCCGCCCTCCTCCCCTTCTACCACCCCTAGTTCGTTTCCCAGAGTTAGCAGTCTTTACGTTCTGTCTCCCTTTCTGATATTTCCCACACATTTCTTCCCCCTTCCCTTATATTCCCTTTCACTATTATTTATATTCCCCAAATGAATGAGAACATATAATGTTTGTCCTTCTCCGACTGGCTTACTTCACTCAGCATAATACCCTCCAGTTCCATCCACGTTGAAGCAAATGGTGGGTATTTGTCATTTCTAATAGCTGAGTAATATTCCATTGTATACATAAACCACATCTTCTTTATCCATTCATCTTTCGTTGGACACCGAGGCTCCTTCCACAGTTTGGCTATCGTGGCCATTGCTGCTAGAAACATCGGGGTGCAGGTGTCCCGGCGTTTCATTGCATTTGTATCTTTGGGGTAAATCCCCAACAGTGCAATTGCTGGGTCGTAGGGCAGGTCTATTTTTAACTGTTTGAGGAACCTCCACACAGTTTTCCAGAGTGGCTGCACCAGTTCACATTCCCACCAACAGTGTATGAGAGTTCCCTTTTCTCCACATCCTCTCCAACATTTGTTGTTTCCTGCCTTGTTAATTTTCCCCATTCTCACTGGTGTGATGTGGTATCTCATTGTGGTTTTGATTTGTATTTCCCTGATGGCAAGTGATGCAGAGCATTTTCTCATGTGCATGTTGGCCATGTCTATGTCTTCCTCTGTGAGATTTCTGTTCATGTCTTTTGCCCATTTCATGATTGGATTGTTTGTTTCTTTGGTGTTGAGTTTCATAAGTTCTTTATAGATCTTGGAAACTAGCCCTTTATCTGATATGTCATTTGCAAATATCTTCTCCCATTCTGTAGGTTGTCTTTGAGTTTTGTTGACTGTATCCTTTGCTGTGCAAAAGCTTCTTATCTTGATGAAGTCCCAATAGTTCATTTTTGCTTTTGTTTCTTTTGCCTTCATGGATGTATCTTGCAAGAAGTTACTGTGGCCGAGTTCAAAAAGGGTGTTGCCTGTGTTCTTCTATAGGATTTTGATGGAATCTTGTCTCACATTTAGATCTTTCATCCATTTTGAGTTTATCTTTGTGTATGGTGAAAGAGAGTGGTCTAGTTTCATTCTTCTGCATGTGGATGTCCAATTTTCCTAGCACCATTTATTGAAGAGACTGTCTTTCTTCCAATGGATAGTCTTTCCTCCTTTATCGAATATTAGTTGCCCATAAAGTTCAGGGTCCACTTCTGGATTCTCTATTCTGTTCCACTGATCTATGCGTCTGTTTTTGTGCCAGTACCACACTGTCTTGATGACCACAGCTTTGTAGTACAACGGGCTTAATGACCCCATCAAAAGGCGCAGGGTTTCAGACTGGATAAAAAAGCAGGACCCATCTATTTGCTGTCTACAAGAGACTCATTTTAGACAGAAGGACACCTACAGCCTGAAAATAAAAGGTTGGAGAACCATTTACCATTCGAATGGTCCTCAAAAGAAAGCAGGGGTAGCCATCCTTATATCAGATAAACTAAAATTTACCCCAAAGACTGTAGTGAGAGATGAAGAGGGACACTATATCATACTTAAAGGATCTATTCAACAAGAGGACTTAACAATCCTCAATATATATGCCCCGAATGTGGGAGCTGCCAAATATATCAATCAATTATTAACCAAAGTGAAGAAATACTTAGATAATAATACACTTATACTTGGTGACTTCAATCTAGCTCTTTCTACACTCGATAGGTCTTCTAAGCACAACATCTCCAAAGAAACGAGAGCTTTAAATGATACACTGGACCAGATGGATTTCACAGATATCTACAGAACTTTACATCCAAACTCAACTGAATACACATTCTTCTCAAGTGCACATGGAACTTTCTCCAGAATAGACCACATATTGGGTCACAAATCAGGTCTGAACCGATACCAAAAGATTGGGATTGTCCCCTGCATATTCTCAGACCATAATGCCTTGAAATTAGAACTAAATCACAACAAGAAGTTTGGAAGGACCTCAAACACGTGGAGGTAAAAGATAAGGACCATCCTGCTAAAAGATGAAAGGGTCAACCAGGAAATTAAGGAAGAATTAAAAACATTCATGGAAACTAATGAGAATGAAGATACAACCATCCAAAATCTTTGGGATGCAGCAAAAGCAGTCCTAAGGGGGAAATACATCGCAATGCAAGCATCCATTCAAAAACTGGGAAGAACTCAAATACAAAAGCTAACCTTACACATAAAGGAGCTAGAGAAAAAACAGCAAATAGATCCTACACCCAAGAGAAGAAGGGAGTTAATAAAGATTCCAGCAGAACTCAACGAAATCGAGACCAGAAGAACTGTGGAACAGATCAACAAAACCAGGAGTTGGTTCTTTGAAAGAATTAATAAGATAGATAAACCATTAGCCAGCCTTATGAAAAAGAAGAGAGAGAAGACTCAAATTAATAAAATCATGAATGAGAAAGGAGAGATCACTTCCAAGATCTTCTATAGCTAGCCTTAAACAACTTTCCTAAATGTACCTCATGATTTCCTTTAAGAAGCAAATGAATCTAATCAATGTTCCTATGCTTTGCATATCTTTGTTTGTACCCATTGTTTCTACTGTTCAGTCTTAGGAATGTTATTCAGCTTCCTTTCTGCCAGTGTAGTTATAATTTGTCCTTTCAGGTGCAACTTAAGAGTTAAACAAAATACTTGTTGCAATCATGATTTCTTGAATGAATGGATAGACTCAAGTCATACTTCACCTAGAAGTTGCTCCTGCTTGCTTGAGCCCATAATGATGTTTTCACTCTTAGGATTTATATCATACTGAGTATCTCTACAAATGGTTTGGCACTTAGCAAATTTTCCCCACATTGTTTAATTTGAATATATCTTTGTAGAGTTTAGCTGATTCTAAACTGCTTTTGGAGAATTACTAACTATATCTTTTACATTTGGCATCTGTTACATAGCCAAGCACAGAGTTTTCCACATAGTCAGCTTACAATGTACATGTGTAGACTATTCACTGGTATTCAGTAACTATCTGATGCCAAATAAAATAAGGAAGTAGATATAGTGATACAGACTGAATTTCTTTAGTCCTTTGCCTCCTGTGAATTGACTGACCCCTCTCCTCTAGAATCGCTATATTTTGAAAATCAAAATTGATATTATTTAGCTTTTTTGGGGGGTAAAACCTTTGATTTGTCTAGGATTTTAAGGTAATTGTCTTCTGAGATAGTATTATGTTAATATCTTCAAATTATATATGATGAAATGCAGCAAAAGTTAAATCTACACTGCTGGAAATACCACCATCAACACTCATGGATGACAACCTAGTTGGCCCTTACTTCAGCTAACTTTGATGCAATCAGTTGTGAGAATAATAAAAAACAAATCAACCAATCCAGCAAATCTACATGACATGCAAATTATAACACAGCATATCACTTCGATTTTTTTTTTACCATTTCATTTATTGGTGTGCAATTTGCCAACATACAGAATAACACCTAGTGCTCATCCTGTCAAGTGTCCACCTCAGTGCCTGCCACCCAGTCACGCACACCCCCCACCTTCCTCCCCTTCCACCACCCCTAGTTCGTTTCCCAGAGTTAGGAGTCTCTCATGTTCTGTATCCCTTTTTGATATTTCCCACACATTTCTTCTCCCTTCCCATATATTCCCTTTCACTATTATTTATATTCCCCAAATGAATGAGACCATATAATGTCCTTCTCTGATTGACTTATTTCACTCAGCATAATACCCTCCAGTTCCATCCACTTCGAAGCAAATGGTGGGTATTTGTCGTTTCTAATGGCTGAGTAATATTCCATTGTATACATAAACCACATCTTCCTTATCAATTCATCTTTCGATGGACACCAAGGCTCCTTCCACAGTTTGGCTATTATGGACATGGCTGTTATAAACATTGGGATGCAGGTGTCCCGGCGTTTCTTTGCATCTGTATCTTTGGGATAAATCCCCAGCAGTGCAATTGCTGGGTCAGGGCAGATCTATTTTTAACTCTTTGAGGAACCTCCACACAGTTTTCCAGAGTGGCTGCACCAGTTCACATTCCCACCAGCAGTGCAGGAGGGTTCCCCTTTCTCCACATCCTCTCCAACATTTGTTGTTTCCTGCCTTGTTAATTTTCCCCATTCTCACTGGTGTGAGGTGGTATCTCATTGTGGTTTTGATTTGTATTTCCCTGATGGCAAGTGATGCAGAGCATTTTCTCATATGCATGTTGGCCATGTCTATGTCTTCCTCTGTGAAATTTCTGTTCATGTCCTTTGCCCATTTCATGATTGGATTGTTTGTTTCTTTGGTGTTGAGTTTAATAAGTTCTTTATAGATCTTGGAAACTAGCCCTTTATCTGATATGTCATTTGCAAATATCTTCTCCCATTCTGTAGGTTGTCTTTGAGTTTTATTGACTGTATCCTTTGCTGTGCAAAAGCTTCTTATCTTGATGAAGTCCCAATAGTTCATTTTTGCTTTTCTTTCTTTTGCCTTCGTGGATGTATCTTGCAAGAAGTTACTATGGCCGAGTTCAAAAAGGGTGTTGCCTGTGTTCTTCTCTAGGATTTTGATGGAATCTTGTGTCACATTTAGATCTTTCATCCATTTTGAGTTTATCTTTGTGTATGGTGAAAGAGAGTGGTCTAGTTTCATTCTTCTGCATGTGGATGTCCAATTTTGCCAGCACCATTTATTGAAGAGACTGTCTTTCTTCCAATGGATAGTCTTTCCTCCTTTATCGAATATTAGTTGCCCATAAAGTTCAGGGTCCACTTCTGGATTCTCTATTCTGTTCCACTGATCTATGCGTCTGTTTTTGTGCCAGTACCACACTGTCTTGATGACCACAGCTTTGTAGTACAACCTGAAATCTGGCATTGTGATGCCCCCAGATATGGTTTTCTTTTTTAAAATTCCCCTGGCTATTTGGGGTCTTTTCTGATTCCACACAAATCTTAAAATAATTTGTTCTAACTCTCTGAAGAAAGTCCATGGTATTTTGATAGGGATTGCATTAAACGTGTATATTGCCCTGGGTTACATTGACATTTTCACAATATTAATTCTGCCAATCATGAGCATGGAATATTTTTCCATCTCTTTGTGTCTTCCTCAATTTCTTTCAGAAGTGTTCTATAGTTTTGAGGGTATAGATCCTTTACATCTTTGGTTAGGTTTATTCCTAGGTATCTTCTGCTTTTGGGTGCAATTGTAAATGGGATTGACTCCTGAATTTCTCTTTCTTCAGTCTCATTGTTAGTGTATAGAAATGCCATTGATTTCTGGGCATTGATTTTGTATCCTGCCATGCTACCGAATTGCTGTATGAGTTCTAGCAATCTTGGGGTGGAGACTTTTGGGTTTTCTATGTAGAGTATCATGTCAACGGCGAAGAGGGAGAGTTTGACTTCTTCTTTGCCAATTTGAATGCCTTTAATGTCTTTTTGTTGTCTGATTGCTGAGGCTAGGACTTCCAGTACTATGTTGAACAGCAGTGGTGAGAGTGGACATCCCTGTCTTGTTCCTGATCTTAGGGGAAAGGCTCCCAGTGCTTCCCCATTGAGAATGATATTTGCTGTGGGCTTTTCATAGATGGCTTTTAAGATGTCGAGGAATGTTCCCTCTATCCCTACAGTCTGAAGAATTTTGATCAGGAATGGATGCTGTCTTTTGTCAAATGCTTTCTCTGCATCTAATGAGAGGATCCTATGGTTCTTGGTTTTTCTCTTGCTGATATGATGAATCACATTGATTGTTTTACGGGTGTTGAACCAGCCTTGTGTCCCAGGGATAAATCCTACTTGGTCATGCTGAATAATTTTCTTAATGTACTGTTGGATCCTATTGGCCAGTATCTTATTGAGAATTTTTGCATCCATGTTCATCAGGGATATTGGTCTGTAATTCTCCTTTTTGGTGGGGTCTTTGTCTGGTTTTGGAATTAAGGTGATGCTGGCCTCATAGAACAAATTTGGAAGTACTCCATCTCTTTCTATCTTTCCAAACAGCTTTAGGAGAATAGGTATGGTTTCTTCTTTAAACGTTTGATAAAATTCCCCTGGGAAGCCATCTGGCCCTGGACTCTTGTGTCTTGGGAGGTTTTTGATGACTGCTTCAATTTCCTCCCTGGTTATTGGCCTGTTCAGGTTTTCTATTTCTTCCTGTTCCAGTTTTGTTAGTTTGTGGCTTTCCAGGAATGCGTCCATTTCTCCTAGATTGCCTAATTTATTGGCGTATAGCTGTTCATAATATGTTTTTAAAATCGTTTGTATTTCCTTGGTGTTAGTAGTGATCTCTCCTTTCTCATTCATAATTTTATTAATTTGAGTCTTCTCTCTCTTCTTTTTCATAAGGCTGGCTAATGGTTTATCTATCTTATTAATTCTTTCAAAGAACCAACTCCTGGTTCTGTTGATCTGTTCCACAGTTCTTCTGGTCTCGATTTCGTTGAGTTCTGCTCGAATCTTTATTAACTCCCTTCTTCTCTTGGGTGTAGGATCTATTTGCTGTTTTTTCTCTAGCTCCTTTATGTGTAAGGTTAGCTTTTGTATTTGAGTTCTTCCCAGTTTTTGAATGGATGCTTGCATTGCGATGTATTTCCCCCTTAGGACTGCTTTTGCTGCATCCCAAAGATTTTGGATGGTTGTATCTTCATTCTCATTAGTTTCCATGAATGTTTTTAATTCTTCCTTAATTTCCTGGTTGACCCTTTCATCTTTTAGCAGGATGGTCCTTAACCTCCACGTGTTTGAGGTCCTTCCAAACTTCTTGTTGTGATTTAGTTCTAATTTCAAGGCATTATGGTCTGAGAATATGAAGGCACAATCCCAATCTTTTGGTATCGGTTCAGACCTGATTTGTGACCCAATATGTGGTCTATTCTGGAGAAAGTTCCATGTGCACTTGAGAAGAATGTGTATTCATTTGAGTTTGGATGTAAAGTTCTGTAGATATCTGTGAAATCCATCTGGTCCAGGGTATCATTTAAAGCTCTCATTTCTTTGGAGATGTTGTGCTTAGAAGACCTATCGAGTATAGAAAGAGCTAGATTGAAGTCACCAAGTATAAGTGTATTATTATGTAAGTATTTCTTCACTTTGGTTAATAATTGATTGATATATTTGGCAGCTCCCACATTCGGGGCATATATATTGAGGATTGTTAAGTCCTCTTGTTGAATAGAATCTTTAAGTATGATATAGTGTCCCTCTTCATCTCTCACTACAGTCTTTGGGGTAAATTTTAGTTTATCTGATATAAGGATGGCTACTCCCGCTTTCTTTTGAGGAACATTCGAATGGTAAATGGTTCTCCAACCTTTTATTTTCAGGCTGTAGGTGTCCTTCTGTCTAAAATGAGTCTCTTGTAGACAGCAAATAGATGGGTCCTGCTTTTTTATCCAGTCTGAAACCCTGCGCCTCTTGATGGGGTCATTAAGCCCGTTCACATTCAGAGTTACTATTGAGAGAGATGAATTTAGTGTCATCATGATAACTATTCAGTCCTTGTTTTTGTGGAATGTTCCACTGAACTTCTTCTTAAAGGGGAATTTTAAGAGTCCCCCTTAAGATTTCTTGCAGAGCTGGTTTGGAGGTCACATATTCTTTTAGTTGCTGCCTGTCTTGGAAGCTCTTTATCTCTCCTTCCATTTTGAATGAGAGCCTTGCTGGATAAAGTATTCTTGGTTGCATGTTCTTCTCATTTAGGACCCTGAATATATCCTGCCAGCCATTTCTGGCCTGCCAGGTCTCTGTGGAGAGGTCTGCTGTTACCCTAATACTCCTCCCCATAAAAGTCAGGGATTTCTTGTCTCTTGCTGCTTTAAGGATCTTCTCTTTATCTTTGGAATTTGCAAACTTCACTATTAAATGTCGAGGTGTTGAATGGTTTTTATTGATTTTAGGGGGGGATCTCTCTATTTCATGGATCTGAATGCCTGTTTCCCTTCCCAGATTAGGAAAGTTTTCAGCTAGAATTTGTTCAAATCCATATTCTGGCCCTCTGGCCCTTTCGGCACCCTCGGGAACACCAATTAAACGTAGGTTTTTCTTCCTCAGGCTGTCGTTTATTTCCCTTATTCTATCTTCATGGTCTTTTAATTTTTGTCTCTTTTTTCCTCAGTTTCCCTCTTTGCTATCAACTTGTCTTCTATGTCACTCACTCGTTCTTCCACCTAATTAACCCTCGTCGTTAGGACTTCTAGTTTGGATTGCATCTCATTCAATTGATTTTTAATTTCTGCCTGATTAGCTCTAAATTCTGCAGTCCTGAAGTCTCTGGAGTCCTTTATGCTTTTTTCTAGAGCCACCAGTAGCTGTATAATAGCGCTTCTGAATTGGCTTTCTGACATTGAATTGTAATCCAGATTTTGTAACTCTGTGGGAGAGAGGACTGTTTCTGATTCTTTCTTTTAGGTGAGGTTTTCCTTCTAGTCATTTTGCTCAGTGCAGAGTGGCTAAAAGCAAGTTGTACTGGGAATAGGAGAAAAAGAGAGGAGAGAAAGAAGGAAAGAAAAGAGAAAGAGAAAAAAAAGGAAGAAAAAAAGGAAAAAAAAAGAAGAAAAAGAGAAAGAAAGGAGAAAAAGGGGGTGGGGGAAGGAAACAAATCAAAAAGCAAAACAAAAAAAAAAGAAAAAAGAAAAAAAAAGAAAAAAAAAAAGAACCACGGGGGAGTATCTTCTGATTCTGTGTACTTTAAGTCCCTTGGCTTCCCCTGGAAGTTGTCAGTCAGTCTAGCTGGTCTTCTGGGGGAGGGGCCTGCTGTGCTGATTTTCAGGTGTTAGCAGTTGGGGGAGCTGCTGTGCCCCTGCCTGGTGCAGGGCTCAGTGGGGGTTGTTTACCCCGTGAGGCCCCAGGAGCAACAGCCCCAGTGGCGGGGCCAGCTCTGGAAACCTGGATTCAGCCCCCGCAGGAACTCCGGAGCTCTCCGTCTGCAGGGCCTGGAGGCTCCGGGGCGGGGCCGCTGATCTGCTCAGCTCGGGGCAGGAGCGTCCTTGCTGTCCTGGGCCCTCCTGGCCTCTGCCTGTCCCGGGGGAAGCCGGATCCTGGGCTGTGTCCCGGCGCCCTGTGCTCCGGGGCCTGCGCTGGTGTATTCGCGCTCCCGGGCCGCGCAGCCCCCTCCGCGGAGCCGCCGCCCGAGCACCCCCGTGCTGTTCCTGGAACCGCGCAGGCCCCTCCGCACGGAACCTCTTCCTCTGCCCGAGCCCCTCCGAGCTGCTCCAGGTCCCGCCGTGCGCGCTGCAGCCCTTAGGGAGCTCGGCGCACTCTCCTGGGCGCCCAGTTGCTGTTACTGTCCCGGGGAGCCCGAGGGCATCCCCTCCCTCCTGGGTCCTGTTCCAACTCCCTGCGAGCCCCTTTCCTCCCGGGAAGGTCGGTGCAGCTCCTGCTTCTCCGGGACGGGGCTCTCCTGTCCTGGGGACACTCGCCCCGGCCTCAGCTCGGCTCCTCGCGGGGCCCCTCCCCCTTGGAGGCCTCTGTTTCTTTATTTCTTTTTTCCCGTCTTCCTACCTTGATAGAAGCGCGAACTCTTCTCACTGTAGCATTCCAGGTGTTCTCTCTTTAATTCTCAGGCCGAATTCATAGATTTTCAGGATAATTTGAAGGTTTTCTAGGTAATTTGGTGGAGACAGGTGATTTGGAGACCCTACTCTTCAGCCATCTTGCCCCTCCCCCAGATAAAATCTTTTAAAAAAATGTTCACTCTCATTGATCAGCTGTGGATTAGGAGAGGGCTCAGAAGAAAAATCAGCCCAGTTCACATCCAATGTTTCCACACATCTAATCGTCTTGGGTTCAGAGGTAGATGTGGTATCACTTATATGGACACATATAACAGCTGGCCCCCACCTCTGTTGGGAGATTGATGTGGAAAAAGCACTGGGCTGGAAGCTAAGTGACCTGGGTTCTACCTCTGGGTGAGACATGTATAGGGTGTGTGACTTTGGGCAAGTCGCTTACTTTTCTTGAGTCTCAGTTTCCTTATTGAAAAAATAAAAGGGTGAGAAAAATGGTCTCTAAGGAACTCCAGCCATTTGATCTTGTGATCTAAAATGGTTTGCAGAATTGTAATATTTAATTTTGCTAATCCATGCAATTTCATTCTGTCAGGGATTGGTACCAACGATTGATGTGATTCAATGATACCCATAAAAAGACTGCTTAGCTTGCATATCTCCTCTTTTTTCCTGAGGTTGCATATCTTGTTCATGCTGCCTTGACTTCTCCTTGGTGATGAGAAAGGAATTTCATCTGCAGGAAGAAGCTGAGGTAGGCTCGGTGTCCTCTGATGAATGGGAAGCCATGGGAAGGGTAGCAGCCTGGAACATGTTCAGTTCCACCTCTTTCTTTTGGCACTTTCTTACTGTGTAGTAATGGTGTTAGATTCAGGACTAGCATAATACAAGGTTGACAATTGTGCAGGACAGAAATGCAAATTAAAAGCAATGAGGTTATCAGATGGCGTTTTCTTCACTCTGTCTAAGGCAAACTTCAGGATCAGAAGAAAGGTTAAAAGTGTGAACCAGTTTGTAATTTGGAGATAGAAGAATTCATTTTCCAATAGGAAAGCTAATTTGTATATTAAAAAAGAAACTTTTATTAATGAATTTCCACCAGATTGCCTCTGATTAAGAAGTAGAGCAACTTTCATCATGTAAATTGTTTTTAAATTAGATTTAAATGACATAGTAATACTTTTTAAAAATCATGTTATCCACCATTTAAAAGAAATAAATAATTTGGTTAACTTCCTGCATTTTCACAAGGTGAAATTCCATCACAATCCTTGAGTAATTGAAATTGTGGTGATTTTTTTTAAAGATTTATTTATTTATTTATTTATTTATTTATTTATTTATTTATTCATGATAGAGACAGAGAGAGAGGCAGAGACACAGGCAGAGGGAGAAGCAGGCTCCATGCAGGGAGCCCAACGTGGGACTCCATCCAGGGTCTCCAGAATCATGCCCTGGGCGGAAGGCGGCGCTAAACCGGTGAGCCACCATGACTGCCCAGAATTGTGGTGATTTTTAAAACCATCCAATTACAGGATTTCAGTGCAATTATTTTTCTAATAAAATTTCACTTACATGTGTCTGTCATATCTTGTCAATGACGATGTTTTAAAAATCTTTTGCTGATGCATCTTTTTCTGGATATTATTATACCTGTAGAGGGATATTTGTTGATACTGTCAGATAAATGTAGAGCCCATAAAAGAAGTCATGATTATTAATTTTAGTATGTCTATTTATCTTTGTTTTTCTGCCAGTATCAAAAAACAATTGTGAATGTTTTTCAGTAACCTATCGATCACAGTACATTAAGTGGAAGTCTGGAATTTTACAAATAATGTAATGGAAATGTTAACACAGACATATTCTATTTAGATAGCTATCCCATAATAGAGATAGTACTAACTGGATCAATGCCTCTTAACATTCTGAGAATTATTAACTTTTTCTGATTTGACAGAATAAAAATTGTGGAAATTTAGGAGACTGTGATTGTGGAGGCTTCACCCTCATCCTTAACTGTTGTTTTAAGATTGGAGAAAAAAAATGTAAGAGCATCAGAAAAATTAAAAGTTCAATTACTTATTTAACTGATCCCTGTCCAGACATTTATTCAGTGAGCCCACATATGTCCAAGGCATTGTGTTAAGCCTTGGGAATGCAGAGATTAATTGACTAGGTTCCAACTCTCAGAGGTCACAGTTCTAGAATAAATTTTTGTATAATTCAGGATGGTAAAGTCATATGATGCCCAGGTACTAGGTGCGTGCTCAGGGGTGGGCAGTGCAGTGGATGGAAGAAGGAGGGGCTTATTGGAACAAGTTTTGACAATTTCTACCTCAGCAAAGTTAGTTTACTGACTCACAATCAATAAAAATTATTTTGGAAAAATGGTTCATTTCTCCTAGAGTCTCCTGCTCCCTTTAATTATAAGGAGTAAATTTGCCTCATATCTCAGGAGTGAGAGATAGACAAAAGTAGAGTGAAATTTGGAAGCCAAAAGAGAGAGATAAATAAATTTATTTAAGACCAAAATCGTGCTCTTAAACCATGTGTAGAGTTATTATAGGTCTAAATATTGTTGTGCTGTATATCCAAAGGTTTGGATAACTTTTAGTGTGATTACAGAATCTATGTTTTAAAGATCAGCCAAGGGATCCCTGGGTGGCGCAGCGGTTTGGCGCCTGCCTTTGGCCCGGGGCGCGATCCTGGAGACCCGGGATCGAATCCCACGTCGGGCTCCCAGCATGGAGCCTGCTTCTCCCTCTGCCTGTGTCTCTGCCTCTCTGTCTCTCTCTGTGTGACTATCATGAATAAATAAATAAAATCTTAAAAAAAAAAAAAAAAAAAAAAAAAAAAAGATCAGCCAATGATTAAACAAGTGCATAGTAGATTTTTTCATTGCTCTACCATTTCAAAGATACAATCCAGTGGAGCAGGCAATGTACCTGATGTACAATGAAATCAGGTTGAAATCAGGTTCTGTTATTTAGCAGGCTTTATTGAAAATTTAAAAGGTTGAAAAGGAATAAACAGTGAACTCAATTGAGATGTCTGGGTGGCTCAGAGGCTGAGTGCCTGCCTTCGGCTCAGGTTGTGATCCCAGGGTCCTGGGATGGAGTCTTGCACCAGGCTCCCTGCGGGAATCCTGCTTCTCCCTCTTCTCCTTATGTCTCTGCCTCTCTCTTTGTGTCTCTCATGAATAAATAAAATCTTTTTTTTATAGTGAACTCAGTTTTTCTTAATTACAAAATAGTTACCCTTAAAGTGAAAAATGCAATTAACTATGGTAAAAATTACAGCTAAGAATGTGTGGGCTCATTGAAACAAACAGAAACACATGGATCTATAAATTAAATACAGCCTTTGAACTGAAGCCCATTGTGCAGTTGAAGGGGAGTGTGTGAAGAAGACCTGGCACTGTTCAGTGTGTTAGGAAGTGAACAAGGAAAGAATCCCTAGCATCAGCAGCCCAGAGAAACCAGAATTGTGGTAAAATATTTTGTAAAGATCTGAACAAGAAATGATTAACAGTCTGCTAGTGACCAAGAAAATGAAGGTTTTTTTTTTTAACAATATCATGCGATTTGAAATAAAAAAAAATTCAGAGTCATTTCAGATATTAACAATATTGAGGGAAAGGCAACAATATTGCTCAGCCAGTTAAGTGTCTGCCTTCAGCTCAGGTCATGATCCTGGGGTCCTGGAATCCAGCCCTACATCCAGCTCTCTGCTCAGTGGGAAGTCTGTTTCTCTCTCTCTTTCTCTTCTCTCTCTCAAGGAAATAAGTAAAATCTTTTTAAAAAAACAATATTGATGGAAAGATTTCAGTGAAGTGCTACAGAGTCTGGTAAAAGGTCTATTTTTGTTTAATATCCTTATTAACAAGTAAGGTATGTTAACTACATTCAAGGCTGATACTGAATTAAGTTTTTAAAAAATATTATTACAAACATCACAAAGAACAAAGATTTGCCAGGTTACAAACGTGGCATAAGGACAAAAAGTAATGCCTAACTTGGACCAGTTTAGAGTGAATACCATAGATGGGACTATAATGCTTGTAGATACCGAGTGGTAAAGAAATAAATATAGGTTATATCTTTTTTTTAAAAGATTTATTTATTTATTTATTCAGAGAGAGCAAGAGAGAGGCAGAGACACAGGCAGAGGGAGAAGCAGGCTCCATGCAGGAAGCCCGACGCAGGACTCGATCCTGGGTCTCCAGGATCACACCCCGGGCTGCAGGCGGCGCCAAACCGCTGCGCCACCGGGGCTGTCCAATATAGGTTATATCTTTATCTGCACCCTGCCAGATCTATCTCTGAACAATAGAAACAACAAAAACAACCACATCAGTAAAACATATGTAGAGATGTCTTATTAAAATATGCAGAAATGCAACATTAAAGTTCAAGAAAAAAATAAAGTCCAAATAGTAAATCCATAAGATAAGAGGATTTGAGAATGTACAAAAGGTATCACATCTAAAACAGTGCTTAGAACAGAGTAGGTCTACAATACAAAATATGCGAAATCAAGGGAGGCTCTTGATTAGCATTTATAAGAACTGTTTATAGAAAATTAAGTGGAGGGGATCCCTGGGTGGCGCAGCGGTTTAGTGCCTGCCTTTGGCCCAGGGCGCGATCCTGGAGACCCGGGATCGAATCCCACATCGGGCTCCCGGTGCATGGAGCCTGCTTCTCCCTCTGCCTACGTCTCTGCCTCTCTCTCTCTGTGTGTGACTATCATAAATAAATAAAAAAAAAAATTTAAAAAAAAAAAAAAAAAAGAAAATTAAGTGGAGGGATTAGCTGGATCTGGACTATAGCCATTTTCCAAGGGGTCAGAGAATAAATTTGATGAGCAGGAGTAGGCCTTATTTATGAAGGGTTGTCAGTCATTTTTACCTCACTTATGCTAGAGTCACAGCAATGAGGAAATTTCCCCTCATGAAATGTCAAACTTTTTATAAGCACACTATTTTAATTACCACAATCTAAATTTACCCCTGAGAGCAGATCCCTGTCCTTAGAGAGTTAACATTCTAATATGGCCATTTTAAGGAGAAAATCCTGGCCATATTTTGTAGTACATATGCAGTAGTAGACAAAGATTTTGCAGCCCAATTCTATGTGTAGGGGTGTGCACAACTAAATAATGGAGTTCCTAGAGAAAATTGATACTCTTTCTTGAGGTAAAATGCTCATATGTTTGAGTTAAATTACCTCTTCTGGGGAGACCATTTTGCTCCCTGAAGACATAATTTAGCTCAAAAGGGTACCAATTCAGTATCATTAAACCTTTCAGGAGCTACATTTTCTATTATAAGCAAATCCCACATTAGGTAATTTGCCTCAATTAGATATAACTGAGTCTGGGAGGGAGTGTATTTTACTTACCTAACTCATAGTCATCAATTTTCTTTTCATTGCCCAGGTGTGCATGGAAATTTGTTATGTATTATTTACAAGCTTAATAAAATAAGAACCAGTCCCGTGTTCAAGGTAACATATGTTTGGCAGTAACTTTGCACATGTTTCAGTTACTGTTACACATGGATTAAGTCTTCAAGACTTACACCCTGGTCTGTTGAAGATATATAAAATATGGTCCTTTATTAAAAGGAGTTTATAAAGTTTTTATTTTTGACAGGAAGTCACTTGAGGTAGACAATAGAACCGAGCTTGCCTAACTTTCATGGATGTGGTAAGGACTGACTTTCTAACTATGAAAGTGTTTTAAATATTAAACTTTATGAAACAAATAATTACATTTATTATTTAAAAGGCATAATGGGAAGAAATTAGGCCAAGAAAAATTTAGGGAAAACATCTAGAATTAGTGCCAAATAAGCAGCTTTTCTGATGACTAAAAAGTAGGTGAAATTTAGTGGTAAAAAAAAAAAAAACTATTATCACTGTGACTTAAGATGGGGATATAGGAAATGTGCTGGAAGAAAGTAAAAATCATTAGGGTGCTGCAATTTAAACATTAGGCAATGACCAGGTGGCCACCCTCTTGGCTCCTTGGTTCATAACTTTTCAATAAATCTTACTTAATCTACGCTTATTGTGCTTTGCCTACAGAATAATGGAAGTAGTAGTGTTGTTCTTTTCGCAGACCTTCTTACTTTGGGTATATTGCTGCACTTAAACTGCAAATGATTGAACATTACTTTGTTTGCCTGTAATCCAAGTCACTCTTCAACCATATATTACAAATCTGGTGCTATAAGAATTGGGATACTAGTCAGAGTGAATTGTTTCCAAAAAACAATACTAGTTTTATTACTTAGCAATACATTACACCTAAGATATTTCCTATGCCAAGAAGCAGAATTGGCTTCAAAAGATAACCAATAACAATCAAACACCTCACTAACACAACAAAATCACATCTAGCTATATTTTCATTTGGTCTTATTTATCTCATACAGTATCTTACACACATTTAGGAAACTAGACAAAGAAAAATCTCTTTGATGTCCAACTTTTAAAATTTTTTTTCATTCTATGGGGTAATATACTTTGGCAACAATTATTTCGGTAATCTAATCAACACATGTTTTTTGTCACTGTGTTACTCTTTATACAGTAACTAAGGAGAGCTGAGCAGCTGCTAGAAATGTGTGACGCTCTGATTTGAGGACCAGTCAGCAGCTGGATTGAGTGGGTCAGGGACCACTTATACCTGAGATGGGATACAGATCACCACTTACCAGAGGTGGAAATCTAAGTCAAATGTAGTAGGACAGTCTCACTGACCAATGAAGAGCATCATGTGTACTTGAGGGGATTTCATCAACAACAAGCACCTGTAGTGGATTTCCAGGTGTATCTGTATTCTTAGCTGAGACACCAAGAAGTGGGTAAAGCAGTATTGGAACATTCAGGTAGCTGATATCAAGGGAAAAGCCAGCTGACAATGTTTTGATGTATTTGAAACAGCTGACAGTGTAATAATGATATTATCTATATAAAAGAAAGGTAACTAAGAATATTTAACTGCTCTCTAAGCATTGTTAGGAAATACATTTGCTGATCACAGACATTTTTATTGTCTGGAAACAAGGAATTATCTTTATCAAAATATAAATGGCTCTCAACTTAGGATAATTTTACTTATGATGTTTTAACTTTATGATGGTGTAAAATCAATACTCATTTAGTAGAAACTGTACTTCAGATTTTGAATGTTGTTCTTTTCCCAGGCTAGCAATACATAGTATGATACTCTCTTATTATGCTAGGCAGTGGAAGTGAGCTGCAGTTTCCAGTCAGCCAAGTAAACACTAGGGAAAACAACTGATACACATACAATCATTCTGTTTTTCACATTCAATATAGTATGCAATAAGTTATATAGATATTCAACATTTTATTGTAAAATAGG
Source organism: Canis lupus familiaris (assembly GCF_011100685.1). Taxonomy (NCBI): domain Eukaryota; kingdom Metazoa; phylum Chordata; class Mammalia; order Carnivora; family Canidae; genus Canis; species Canis lupus. The sequence continues at coordinate 71,720,545 of NC_049260.1, forward strand.
CTTTATATTATATGGTTTTGCATAATGGTAGACTACCAAAGTGCTCTGAGCATGTTTAAAGTGAGGAAAATTGATAAATTCACTTAATTTCAATACTCCCTTTATGGAAAAGTCCAAGGGCCTATGACCCAGAGATCTTGGTATAGAAAGATTTTATTAATTTAGTTATGTACCTGACTTCTTGGTAGTTCAAACTAAACTCAGTTTTAAAAATACAGTTGATTCCTGTTATTTGTGGTAGTTATGTTTTGTAAAGTTTTGCTCCTAGGGGAAATGCAAGTTTAGGTTCCTGTAAGCCTCTGGTCACAGTATTCTCATAAACCAATCAATATATAACCTTGTTTTATGTGTGCTTCTGTTTAAATACAATTATTTAATATATGTTGTTAGTTAATATTGGACTCAGAACCAACAGAACTATAATTCACACCTGAATGATGCTTATCTAACACATGTATCTTCTTAGTAAGTCACATCTCAGCCTTTGATCTCAGCCTTTCAGAGCTTAGAAACTCTTGATACCACTTTAGTACTATGCTTGGGGGCCATGTAAAACAGCAAAATCACCAACAAAAACACAAAGAAATGTGGAAAGTATAGCACCTAATAGATAGCAGAAAGGTCACTTGTTTGCAGTATAAGGGGTAAAACAAGAAAGCCAAGTGTTGCCTTCTTTGACTTCAGCTGGGAATCTGCACATTAACAACTCAAATTTTCCACCACTGCACATGGCCACAAATGACAGAAAATGCATAGTGAGCGTTGATTGTGAGTTATGACTTACAAATAAATTTTAGTAAGGAGGCAAATTCACAAATAAAGAATCTATAAACAATGAGAATCAATTGTACCTATTATGCAGTGAGTACTTTTTATACCTCATAGTTTTAAAATGATTAAGTAGTTATTCTGTACTTGCAAAGAGTAAATTGTTTAGAAATGCACAAGATTTTTCTTAATTTTCAAATTTTATCCTTGGCCATTTATTTTGGAAAATCTGAAATAAGTTTGATTTTCTCCCAATTTAGTCAAACATTATAGTTATTTCAGTAGCCATATTCAGAAGCTTTATAGCTCAGAGATTATAAATCACAAAGATACATGTAAAGGCAAAAACAGGAAGACAAATCATGGAAGAAAATACATGTTCTCAGTATTACAGTCTATAGTAGATTTAAAGAGCTGAGTCATGCTTAATTAACACTTGTTGATGGGACTTGACAATTTTAATTTTACTTTACACTTTATAATTGAAAATGGTCTGAGGAAGAGGATGGATTGAAACCTTTATTTAGAGATAATAATACCATTAAGTTAACCCAATGACATACTATGATAGCATAATTTGGATCATGCTTTATATAACCTTCATTCAGAAGTACCTAGGATTGGCCAATATTTTAAGAAATGAACATTTGTTTCCCTATAAAATAAAAATAACAGACATTTTATAAAGTGTGTTCTTTTGAAATGTATCATTCTGTATTGCCAAGAGAGTATACACTTTGAATTGAAAGAGAGTGAGAAGAAAATAGGGAATGACTTATGTATGATGCTTTTAAGCTCATGACAGATATAGCTCAGGCAATATGCAGTCACTCAAGGAATTTCAAAGGGGTAGATGTCTGAGTTTGGGAAAGGAAAGAGGAAATATAAAGCAAGATAACATTTCAATAAAAAATGTTTTAAATAGAAAATAAAGAATACATAAAATCGGCTGTTAAAAAAAGAGGGGAAGCAAAACTGAATATTTTGAAACAAAAGAATAGATTTGGACCAAAAGAATAGATTTGGATCATTACACTGTAGACAACTAAAGTCTCATTAAATAGGCGGTTATTAGGAAGAAAGATTGAAATGTGCAGTATTACCTTCTACACTGACAAGTTTAAACATCAGCTGCAAAGTGTTGAGATTGATTTGATCTCTCTCTTATTTTGGCTTTATCATATAAAACTATGTAAAATTCCTGTTTTTTGTTTTTGTTTTTGTTTTCAGTCTGTGGCTTCATACAGTAGGTTATCTTTTGGGCCACATTTATGAAAAAGGAAAGGGACTGAAGAAAAAAATCAAACTTTTAAAAGGATCCCAATTTTGTCTATAAACTAAGTCATAACAGAGATAATAGAATTTAAAAAACATGTCTGAATTTATATTTAAAAAGTACACTTTATACAACTGAAATAATCTCTATGGAAAGGAAAAATGAGCACATTGCATTGTGCCATAATACATTTTTTCCTGGGATTTCTGATCCAAGTCATTAAGATGAGAAAGGACAAGCACAGGAACACAGTTTTGTCTGATAAGGTATGTTAAAATGCACAGGCCCAGGCAGTGAAGGTGAATAATCATTACTTGAGAGAAGCTAGGGGGAAAAGGCAAACCATTTTAAAAAATTTACCTACTTTAAAAAGACTCTTGAGTTTTATTTTAATTAAAGAGCTTTATCTCCAATAGACTAGGAAGACTCTTATTCTCTCATTGGTCTTTCTATAATGTACAACTGCATAGAAAGTAATCACTAAGGCCCCTACCATGTAACAGGCAGAGTAAATGCTAAAATAAAGGTCAGTAATTCATGTCCAAGAGATTTTCCACAAGATCTGAAGTTCTGACCATTCAATTCCCTCCTAAAATATGATTATTGATAGCTTACATTCAGTGAGCACTTACTATGTGCCAGGCATTATACTACTCACTTTATATGTGTTTGTTTAATTCTCATAACAGCTCTGTAAAGCAGGTGCTTTTATTATCTACATTTTACAGGTGAGGAAACTCAGGCAAAAAGAAGTTAAGTACGTTGCCCAGAAACACACTGTAAGGAAGTAGTAGAGCCATGATTCAATCCTAGTTAGTATTATCTATATGATCACCATAAATTAAGTGATCAGATTATCTAGCTAGTTATTTTGAAAAGCAGTAAAGGACTAGTTATCAGTACAGATAAGTTTTAAGGGGATTGGGTGAGACAGGGATTATGGGATGCTCCAGAGAGGACAATCCTGGCCATCAAGAATTATAGAGATACTAAAAACTGAGAAACTTAAAGGGAAGAAAGTAGCACACAAAAGGGGACAACTAAAGGTACAACTTTATATCTTCACAATTTTGTCAAGGTAAAGTTATCATTAATGAAAAAGACATGCCTTAATATTTATAATAGGTACATAACAACAGAATTGTGTGTACAATAAAAGAATACCTCATCCCTGGATTTTCTTCCACTATAGAAGAAAGTGAAGGTGGTAAAAAAAAAAGATTAGTGGGATATGTAGGCAAGGGATAATGTATCTTCTTGTTACTGTGACCCTCTGGCTTAGATTTGACCATCATACTGACAAAGACTAAAGCAAAAGTCAGGGAAGCTGCCTTTAATGAGGATCTTCCAGAGCTCTGCTATACCTTGACCAAAATGCCAATGAGAAGCAGGGAGTAACAACTGAGTTTATCTATTAAATTGGAGCTACTTTAGTGTCTGACTGGATCTGACATAGAGAATTGTGATGTAATGGTGCTAATAAATGAGAGCTTCACAATTCTATAACTATGAGGATTTACTTAAGACATATTAATCACTTTTACTTTATTCATTTCATAAAGTTAAGATTCTCTATTTGCTTCATTTCAGCAATGGTATATTATTAATGTACACATGAGTACACATATATGTACACACATAAGGACACACACATCATTTCTATTCTAAAACACTCAGTGACTATAATGTAGGTACAATTTATTTCCAAGTTGATACCACATGGTATAAAAGGAATCTTCACTTACTAATTTTGATTGGTGTAACCCAACAATTTAAGATGTTAATAGGTGACATAACTACTTTTTACTTTGAGATAAAGTTTCCTTACTTTAGGATATCTGGTATCTTAAAATAATTTGAATTTCAATCAGTCTAATTAGCCTTGAACAGCTGACAATTTTTTACAATCAGACATTCAGAGTTGGAAGAAACTGTAAGGGTGAGTCAGAATAACCACTCTTGATGAATCAGTTATCTCTATATTATTCCACCAAAAGCTCTTAATCTTCCTCCCTCCTTCCTTTCCTCCTTCTCTACCTCCATCCCTCTCTCTTTCTTTCATAAATCCATTTATTCAAATCATTGAGTGCCTATTATATATCAGATACTTTCTTGAGTTATGCAGATAGAAAGATTAATAAGATACCATCATTGATTTTAAGAAACAGTTTAGTAGAATTGATAGACATGCAAGCAAATCATTGTACTACAGTGTGAGCAGTAATGGGAAAATGTAAGAATGTGAAAGGAACATTACAGAAGAGAGAGTAATTAACTCTTTTCTGTGGATGTGGTAGGGGTGGGACAGGATTCAGACAAAGTTTTACAAAGGAAAAAATGCCCCACTTTGGTCATGAAGAGTGAGGTTTGCAAGGAGAACAAATGTCTGGTAAGGTGGAAATGAAAGAAAGATCAACATAGTGGAAAGACAGAGTAATTAAATATCCTAATGTGTTAAGAATTATATGTAATTTGTCATGGCTTGTCATAGATGCCATAGGATGGGGACCAGGAGAAGCTGAGGCAAGAGAGGAAGATCCTGAAGGATTTGTTTGCCAGATCAGAAGAGCGGGTGGTAAGAGTCTTTAAAGGATTTTAAATAACCTGTCACTATATATCAGAAATATGCTTTAGAAACCTAACTTTGACTTACTGAATTTATAAACTTCTTATTTATAGTGAACAGAAATCTTTCTCCATTACATCTTCTATCTCTTAGTCTTCATTAGGACTACATAGGAGTCTTCTCCTATGTAGATCTTACTAAATAAACTTATCTGAATTCTTCTGTATGTACTTTTTGAATAATACATATATATTATTCAAATAATATATAATATATAATATATTAATAATATATATTATATGCCTTTCAAATATTTAACAGTTTTTATTGAGTCTTCCCTGGGTTAAACATTTTTAGTTCTCTTAACCATTTATCCTAACAAAATTGTCTGCCTGAAGGAAGACAGTGGAGTATTCACTCACTGTCTCTTGTCTCTCATTATTTGAGGACTGCATGTGACTGAGAGGGCTGCTGAGAAATTGATTGAAGGCCCAAAGTGAAGATTAGAAAGATGTGAAGCATGAATTCAAGGAAGTCAGCATGAACTGGGTCTAAGCTCATGTGGAACTGTCCAACGCAGGCTATAGCTGAAATCAAAGGTGGGCAAGAGGATATGACATGGAGCATCGAGGGCAAATGCTAAAGGTAATAATGGTTAAGCTCTTTCAACAAAGAATCCACAAAATACAGTGGCCGAAATAAGACAGAAGTTTAATTTCTTAAGTAAAGTCTGGTTAGTTTGCAATGGTAGGACTTCTCCGCTTTAGAAGGCCATTCAGGGACATGGATTCCTTTCATATTGATTCTTTCCTGTCTCCTAGGGCATTTCCCAGACCACGTGGTCAAAACTGGGTTGCTAACACATTTGTTTCTTCTCATGGAAAGAAGAGAAAAGGAATCTCATGCAATTTCTTTTTAAATAAGCATGGCAGAAATTGTACACATCCTTTATGTTCTTATCCCATTGAAAGAATAATATGTCCACATTTGTCAGTAGGGAGGCTTTGAAATGATGTTGTTAGCTGATAAGCCTTGTGTGTAGTAAGAAGAGGGGAAAGGAATTTAGGGGGATATTTAGTAAATAAATAACCTCATTCATGTTAAATTTTCTGTCAAGCTAGATGTATGTGTTTTCAAATTCAAATTCAAATCAGTCCTGAAGTTGCTAAAAACACCAAGAGGTTTAAGCATCCCAAAGCCATATGATAACCATTGCATCCTGCAAACAGCAAAAGGATCTCTTAGTTGGTCTCAGTTGAGAACAACGTAGGGTGATTTTCCTATTACCATCAGTCCTATTAAGGGCGATTGAACCATGCAAGATGAGTTGGGAAATACAGTGCTCTCAATAGAGGACCATACTGTTTCCCATTTGGCAGTTATTCTCCATGACTGTTTTTATACTTAGCTTTCATTATAATCCAAATAATAATAAAAAAATTCAGGGTTTCAAGTAGATTTTTTTTCTGTCACATACACAAAATTTAAGAAATACTACTTTCTGACAATTCAAGTTGCAAAGGAAAAAAAAATGTACCACTACTGTTCTTGTATATCATTACTAATGAGGGCAGTTTCTGCTATGTCAGTAGCATGATTCAGATGGAATCTGTGTCCCAGACATATCATGTTCCACAGTTATTTTATCTCTATAATATGATGTACTCTGCATACATCAACTGATGTAAGACATAAGAAACAGACCTGGAGAACTAAGAAGACAGAGTAGTAGAAGGATCCTAGGCTTGTTTCATCCCTCAACCACAGCTAGATAAATGTTGAATCATTCTGAATACCCAAGAAATACATCTGATGACTGACAGAATGAACTGTACAACTAGAAGGAGAAAAGAGGCTACATGATGGAAGGTAGAAGGTGTAGAGAAGTAGTTGTGGGAGAAAAGAATCACAGGTGCTGGAGAGAGGAGGGAGCCCTGAGAGAGAGAGAGAGAGAGGAGCATACAGGGGATCACAAAAGCAAAATACTTCCCTAAAGCCATTGACTGGAAAAATAAGAGGGGCTGATTATCTTGAGTATTTACAAGCAGTGTGGCTCAAAGACTGGAGTTTTAGAGGTCCATGGCATGGCTGGTGTGGAGCCTTGATGGCACTGTGGTGTTCCTGTGAGGAAGGTGGGAAGATAGCCAAGGGGTAGATGGTGCCACCTGAGGATCACCTGGGATGCACTGGGACAGATGGTTACCCTTCTTGGAGCACATCTGGGAGACGTGACATTGCCTTTCCTGGGACAAAACAGCTACAGACAACATTTCCTTCCTCATCCTTTAGCATAGGTACAGACACCTGCTGAGAGTTGCTAATCCGGACATTGGTTCTTTGCTGTGCTTTACTACAAAACCCACTCTCCTATACTTTGATGTGATTGTCATCTGGGTCAAACTTGAATCAGTCTGAGATTGGTCAGACCCTCCCCAAGAGGACAAGTGTAGGTCACACCATACCAGGTCCCTAAAGTTTGGAGTTTTAAAATTGAACCAGACTGCCTGTGATAGACCCCAAAGTGCACTGCTGAGCCAGATGTCCAGGTAGACCAGACACAATGTGAAGGTAGCAGTCTGAGGGATGCCTGGGACTCCCAATAGGAGATTGTTCACTCTTCCGGGAGGACTTCTCAGACAGTAGGGGGCATGAACTCCCTTTTCCAGGATGAGGGAGCTGTCTAGTGATATTTCCCTCCCCCATTCATCAGCATAAACTGACTTCAGTAAATAGCACTAGCACCAGCAGTGATGGCCTAAAATGCTTACAGCAATCCATACCTCCCTGTACTCTGCTGGTACTGCTTTTCTTGGGCAAGTGTGCTTGAGAACCAGCGTAACAGGCCCCTCGCCCAGAAGACCAGCACAAACCCCCATATTAACCATGTTTACTGAAATGGTATTCTGCAAAATTTCAGCTCTACTAGAAAAATAATCAGGTTTCTTTTAGTGCCTCTCACTCTCTCTCTCTCTCTCTCTTTCTCTCTCTCTCTCTATAATGAATAAATAAATAAAATCTTTTAAAAATAAAAATAAAATCACAAATCAAAAAGGAGAGATCACAGCAAATACCAAGGACATACAAACGATTTTAAAAACATATTATGAACAGCCATATGCCAATAAATTAGGTAATTTAGAAGAAATGGACGCATTTCTGGAAAACCACAACTACCAACACTGGAACAGGAAGAAATAGAAAACCTGAACAGGCTGATAACCAGGGAGGAAATTGAAGCAGTCATCAAAAACCTCCCAAGACACAAAGGTCCAGGGCCAGATGGCTTCCCTGGGGAATTCTATCAAACGTTTAAAGAAGAAATCATACCTATTCTAATAAAGCTGTTCTGAAAGACAGAAATGGACAGAATATTTCCAAACATGTTTTATGAGGCCAGTATCACCTTAATTCCAGAACCAGACAAAGACCCCGCCAAAAAGGATTATATACCAATATCACTGATGAACACAGATGTAAAAATTCTCAACAAGATACTAGCTAATAGGATTGAACAATACATTAAGAAGATTATTCACCAAGACCGGGTGGGATTCATCCCTGGGATGCAAGGCTGGTTCAACAATCGTAAAGTGATCAGTTTGATTGATCATATCAGCAGGAGAAAAAAACAAGAACCATATAATCCTCTCAATAGCTGCAGAGAAAGGATTTGACAAATACACTGATCAAAACTCTTCAGAGTGTAGGGATAGAGGGAACATTCCTCAGCATCTTAAAAGCCATCTATGAAAAGCCTACAGCAAATATCATTCTCAATGGGGAAACACTGGGATCCTTTCAGGTAAGATCACGAGCACGACAGGGATGTCCACTCTCACCACTGCTATTCAACATAGTAGTAGAAGTCCTAGCCTCAGCAGTCAGGCAACAAAAAGAAATAAAAGGCATTCAAATTGGCAAAGAAGAAGTCAAACTCTCCCTCTTCGCAGATGACATGATACTGTCCATATAAAACCTAAAAGACTCCACTCCAAGATTGCTAGAACTCATACAGCAATTGGGCAGTGTGGCAGGATACAAAGTCAAAACCCAGAAATCAGTGGCATTTCTATCCACTACAATGAGACTGAAAGGAAAAATTAAGGAGTCAATCCCATTTACAATTGCACCCAAAAGCAGAACATACCTAGGAATAAACTTCAGCAAAGACTAAAAGCTTCTGCACCCTAAAAACTACAGAACATTTCTAAAAGAAATTGAGGAAGACGCAAAGAGATGGAAAAACATTCCACGCTCATGGATTGGAAGAATTAATATTGTGAAAATGTCAATACTAACCCAGGTCAATTTAACATTTAATGCAATCCCTATCAAAATACCATGGACTTTCTTCAGAGTGTTGGGACAAATCATCTTAAGATTTGTGTGTAATCAGAAAGGACCCCGAATAGCTAGGGGAATATTAAAAAAGAAAACCAGAGCTGGCGCCATCACAATGCTGGATTTCAGGTTGTACTACAAAGCTGTGATATTCAAGACAGTGTGGTATTGGCACAAAAACAGACACATAGATCAATGGGACGAGAATAGAGAATCCAGAAAAGGGCACTCAACTCTATGGTCAACTAATAATCGACAAAACAGGAAAGACTATCCATTGGGAAAAGGACAGTCTCATCAATAAATGGTGCTGGCCAGGCAGGGGGCTGAGCAGCTCCCCCAGGTGTTCACACCTGAGAATCAGCACAGCAGGCCCCTTCCCCAGAAGACCAGCTAGACAGACAGGGGAAAAGCAAGTTATTGACCAAGCAGCACTGGAAAGTTCCAGGGGAAAACGAGGGATTTACAGTGTATAGAATCAAAAGATACTCCCCCTTGTTTTTTTTGCTTTCTCTTTGCTTCCCCCCCCTTTTTAATTTTTTTTCTTCTTTTTTTTAATTTTCATTTTTTCTCTTCTCTCTTTTTCTCCTTTTCCCAGTACAACTTGTTTCTGGCCACTCTGCACTGAGCAAAATGAAAAGAAAAAAAAACTCACCTCAAAAGAGAGAATCAGAAACAGTCCTCTCTCCCACAGAGTTACAAAATTTGGATTGCAATTCAGTGTCAGAAAGCCAATTCAGAAGAACTATTATAAAGCTACTGGTGGCTCTAGAAAAAAGCAAAAAGGATTCAAGGGACTTCATGACTGCAGAATTTAGATCTAATCAGGCAGAAACTAAAAATTAATTAAATGAGATGCAATCCAAACTAGAGGTCCTAATGACAAGGGTTAACAAGGTAGAAGAACAAATGAGTGACATAGAAGACAAGTTGATGGCAAAGAGGGAAACTGAGGAAAAAAGAGAAAAACAATTAAAAGATAATAAGGATAGGTTAAGGGAAATAAATGACAGCCTCAGAAAGAAAAAAATCTACATTTAATTGGGGATCCTAGGGTGCCAAAAGGGACAGAGGTGCAGAATATGTATTTGAACAAATCATAGCTGAGAATTTTCCTAACCTGGGAAGGGAAACAGGCATTCAGATCCAGGAAATAGAGAGATCCTCCCTAAAATCAATAAAAACCACTCAAACCTCGACATTTAATACTGAACCTTGCAAATTCAAAAGATAAGAGAAGATCATTAAAGCAACAAGAGACAAGAGATCCCTAAACTTTATAGGGAGAAGTATTACGTTAACAGCAGACCTCTCCACAGAGACCTGGCAGGCCAGAAAGGGCTGGCAGGATATATTCAGGGTCCTAAATGAGAAGAACCTGCAGCCAAGAATACTTAATCCAGCAAGGCTCTCATTCAGAATACAAGGAGAGATAAAGAGCTTCCAAGATAGGCAGAAACTGAAAGAATATGTGACCACCAAGCCAGCTATGCAAGAAATACTAAGGGGGATTCTGTAATAGAGGATGTCCAAGGGAACAACCCACAAAAACAGGGACTGAATAGGTATCATGATGGCACTAAATTCATATATTTTAATAGTAACTCTGAACATGAATGGGCTTAATGACCTCATCAAAAGGCACAGGGTTTCAGACTGGATAAAAAAGCAAGACATCTATTTGCTGTCTACAAGAGACTCATTTTAGACATAAGGACACCTACAGCCTGAAAATAAAAGGTTGGAGAACCATGTACCATTCAAATGGTCCTCAAAAGAAAGCAGGGGTAGTTATCCTTATATCAGATAAACTAAAGTTTATCCCTAAGACTGTAGTAAGAGATGAAGAGGGACACTATATCCTACTTAAAGGATCTATCCAACAAGAGGACCTAACAATCATCAATATTTATGCCCCAAATGTGGGAGTTGCCAAGTATATCAATCAATTAATAACCAAAGTTAAGACATACTTAGATAATAATACACTTATTCTTGGTGACTTGAATGTAGCGCTTTCTACAATCGACAGGTTTTCTAAGCACAACATCTCCAAAGAAACAAGAGCTTTAAATGATACCCTGGACCAGATGGATTTCACAGATATCTACAGAACTTTACATCCAAACACAACTGAATACACATTCTTCTCAAGTATACATGGAACTTTCTCCAGAATAGAACACATACTGTGTCACAAATCAGGTCTTAACCGATACCACAAGATTGGGATTGACCCTGCGTATTATCCAAACATAATGCTTTGAAATTAGAGCTAAATCACAAGAAGAAGTTTGGAAGGATTTGAAACACATGCAGGTTAAGGACCATCTTGCTAAAAGATGAAAGGGTCAACCAGGAAATTAGTGAAGAATTAAAAGATTCATGGAAAGTAAAGAGAATGAAGATACAACTGAAAATCTTTGGGATGCAGCAAAAGCAGTACTGAGGGGGAAAAACATTGCAATAAAAGCAGACATCCAAACACTGGAAAGAACTCAAGTACAAAACTAACCTTGCATCTAAAGGAGCTGGAGAAAAAAACGGCAAATAGATCCTACACCCAGCAGGAGAGAGTTAATAAAGATTCGAGCAGAACTCAATGAAATAGAGACCAGAAGCACTGTGGAACAGATCAACAAAACAAGGAGTTGGTTTTTGAAAGAATTAATAAGATAGGTAAACCATTAGCCAGCCTTATTAAAAAGAAGAGAGAAAAGACTCAAATTAATAAAATCATGAATGAGAAAGGAGAGATAACCACAAATACCAAGGAAATACAAATGATCTTAAAAATTTATTACAAGCAGCTTTATGCCAATTAATTAGGTAATCTAGAAGAAATGGACACATTTCTGGAAAACCACAAATTATGAAAACTGGAACAGGCAGGAATAGAAAACCTGAACAGGCCAATAACCAGGGAGGAAATTGAAGCAGTCATCAAAAACCTCCCAAGACACAAAAGTCCAGGGCCAGATGGCTTCCCAGGGGAATTCTATCCAACGTTTAAAGAAGAAACCATACCTATTCTACTAAAGCTGTTTGGAAAGATAGAAAGAGATGGAATGCTTCCAGACTCGTTCTATGAGGCCAGTTTCACCTTAATTCTAAAGCCAGACAAAGAACCCACCATTGGAGAATTATAGACCAATATCCCTGATGAACACAGATGTAAAAATTCTCAACAAGATGCTAGCCAATAGGATCTAACAATACATTAAGAAGATTATTCATCATGACCAAGTGAGATTTATCCCCGGATGCAAGCAAGGCTGGTTCAACACTCATAAAGCAATCATTGTGATAAATCATATCAACAAGAGATAAAACAAGAACAATATGATCCTCTCAGTAGATGCAGAGAAAGCATTTGAAAAAATACAGCATCCATTTCTGAAAAAACTCTTCAGAGTGTAGCGATAGAGGGAACATTCCTCAGCATCTTAAAAGCCATCTATGAAAAGCCCACAGCAAATATCATTCTCAATGGGGAAATACTGGGAGCCTTTCCCCTAATATCAGGAACAAGACAGGGATGTCCACACTCATCACTGCTATTCAACATAGTGTTAGAAGTCCTAGCCTCAGCCATCAGGCAACAAAAAGAAATAAAAGGCATTCAAATTGGCAAAGAAGAAGTCAAACTCTTCCTCTTCACCGATGACATGATACTGTAACTAGAAAACCCAAAAGACTCCACCCCAAGATTGCTAGATCTCATCCAGCAATTGGGCAGTGTGGCAGGACACAAAATCAATGCCCAGAAGTCAGTGGCATTTCTATACACTAACAATGAGACTGAAGAAAGATAAATTAAGGAGTCAATCCCATTTACAATTGCACCCAAAGTATAAGATACATAGGAATATACCTAACCAAGGAGGTAAAGGATCTATACCCTAAAAACTACAGAACAGTTCTGAAAGAATTTGAGGAAGACACAAAGAGATGGAAAAATATTCCATGCTCATGGATTGGAAGAATTAATTTTGTGAAAATATCAATGCTACCCCGGGCAATTTACACATTTAATGCAATCTCTATCAAAATGCCATGGACTTTCTTTAGAGTTGGAACAAATAATCTTAAGATTTGTGTGGAATCAGAAAAAAACCCAAATAGCCAGGGGAATATTAAAAAAGCAAACCATAGCTGGGTGCATCACAATGCCAGATTTCAGACTGTGCCACAAAACTGTGGTCATCAAGACAGTGTGGTACTGGCACAAAAAGAGACACATAGATCAATGGAACAGAATAGAGAATCCAAAAGTGGACCCTCAAGTTTGTGGTCAACTAATATTTGACAAAGTAGGAAAGACTATCCACTGGAAAAAAGACAGTCTCTTTAATAAATCGTGCTGGGAAAATTGGACATCCACATGCAGAAGAATGAAACTGGACCATTCTCTTACACCATACACAAAGATAAACTCAAAATGGATGAAAGATCTAAATGTGAGACAAGATTCCATCAAAATCCTAAAGGAGATCACAGGAAAAACCCTTTTTGAACTTGGCCACAGTAACTTCTTTCAAGATACATCCATGAAGGAAAGAGGAACAAAAGCAAAAATGAACTATTGGGACTTCATCAAGAGAAGAAGCTTTTGCATAGCAAAAGAAACAGTTAAAAAAATTAAAGGACAACCTATAGAATGGGAGAAATTATTTGCAAATGACGTATCACATAAAGGGCTAGTATCCAAGATCTATAAAGAACTTATTCAACTCAACAGCAAAGAAACAAACAGTCCAATAATGAATGGAATAAAAGACACGAACAGAAATCTCACAGAGGAAGACATAGATATGGCCAACAAGCACATGAGGAAATGCTCTGCATCACTTGCCATCAGGGAAATACAAATCAAAACCACCATGAGATACTACCTCACACCAGTGAGAGCAGGGAAAATTAAGAAGGCAGGAAACAACAAATGTTGAGAGGATGTGGAGAAAGGGGAACCCTCCTGCACTGTTGGTTGGAGTGTGAACTGGTACAGCCACTCTGGAAACTGTGTAGAGGTTCCTCAAAGAGTTAAAAATAGATTTGCCCTACGACCCAGCAATTGCACTGTTGGGGATTTACCCCAAAGATACAGATGCAGTGAAATGCCAGGACACCTGCACCCTGATATTTATAGCAACAATGTCCACAATAGCCAAACTGTGGAAGGAGCCTTGGTGTCCATCGAAAGATGAATGGATAAAGAAGATGTGGTTTATGTATACAATGTAATATTACTCAGCCATTAGAATCAACAAATAGCCACCAGTTGCTTTAACGTGGATGGAACTGTAGGGTATTATGTTGAGTATAGTATGTCAATCGGATAAGGACAAACATTATATGGTCTTATTCATTTGGGGAATATAAAAAATAGTGTATAGGAAAAAAGGGGAAAGGAGAGAAAATGAGTGGGAAATCAGTGATGGTGACAGAACATGAGATACACCTAACTTGGGAAATGAACCAGGGGTAGTGGAAGGGGAGGTGGGCCAGGGTTTGAGGTGACTCAGTGATTGGCACTGAGGGGGGCACCTAATGGAATGAGCACTGGGTATTATGCTATATGTTGGCATATTGAACATCAATAAAAAATATATACAAAAAATCATCATTTTCTAGAGCTGCTTCCAATATAGCATAACCAGTTATGTATTTTCAAGGAGAGGAAGTTATTGGCTTCTACTATGGTTTATAATATGGTAATACCAACATAAAGTATTTTGGAATGAATTTACTTGAACAATATTTGATGGAAATTTGCTATTCATTATTTCCTCTTGGTATATCTTGCAATTTTTAAACATAATTCTCTGTATTTTAGAAGTTTATGTAGTGTGAGACTTGTTTTATTCTGATGAGCGTTAAGGAACCTAGGATCCTGAAAAAAAAAAAACAACAACAAAAATAATTTTTCTTTTTCTATTGTTTGGGATAGTTTGAGAAAAATAGGTATTCTCTCTTCTTCAAATGTTTGGTAGAATTCCCCTGGGAAGCCATCTGGCCCTGGGCTTTTGTGTTTTGAGAGCTTTTGGATTTGATTCAATTTCTTTGCTGGCATATAATTCTTCATGATATTCTCTTATAATTGTATTTCTATGATGGTGGTCGTGATTTCTCCTCTCTCACCTGTGATTTTATTTATTTGAGTCCTTTCTCTTTTCTCTTTGATAAGTCTGGCTAGGGTCTTATCAATTTTATTATTTTTTTTTTCAAAAAGCTCCTAGTTTTGTGATCTGTTCTATTGTTTTTTCTTTGTTTGTTTCTGTTACTTATTTCTGCTCTAATCTTTATTATTTGCCTTCCTATCTGGCTTTAGGCTTCATTTGTTCTTTTTCTAGTTCCTTTATATGTAAGATTAGGCTGGGATTTGAGAGTTTTCTTGTTTCTTGAGGTAAGCCTGTATTGCTTTATACTTCTCTCTTATGACCACCTTTGCTACCTCCCAAAGGAATTGGAAAGTCATGTTTTCACTTTCATTTGTTTCCATGAATTTTTTTTGTTTGTTTGTTTCTTCTTTAATTTCCAAACAACCCATTTACTCTTCAATGGGACGTTCTTTAACATCAATATATGTGTGGCCTTTCCAAGTTTTTTCTTGTGGTTGACTTCAAGTTTCATAGCATTGTGGTCAGAAAATATGCGCGGTATGATCTCAATCTTTTTGTGTTTGTAGAAGCCTGATTTGTGACCTAGTATGTGATTTCTTCTGGAGAATGTCCCATGTGTACTTGAAAAGAATGTGTATTCTGCTGCTCTAGGATGAAATGTTCTGAATATATCTGTTATGCCCATCTGGTCCAGTGTGCCATTGAAAACCATTGTTTCTTGGCTGATTTTCTGCTTGGATGATCCATTGATCTAAATGGGGTGTTAAAGTCTCCTATTATGTTACTGTTAACAATGAGTTCCTTTATGTTTGCTCTTAATTGTTTTACCTTTTTGGGTGCTCCCAAGTTGGGGGCATAAATATTTACAATTGTTAGATCTTCTTGTTAGATAGACCCCTTTATTATGATGTAGTGCCCTTCTTCGTCTCTTGTTACAGTCTTCATCTAGTTTGTCCCAGGGATGCCCGAGTGGCTCAGTGGTTGAGTGCCTGCCTTTGGCCAGGTCGTGATCCTGAGGTCTCCGGATCAAGTCCCACATCATGCTCCCCATAGGGAGTCTGCTTCTCCCTCTGCCTATGCCTCTGCCTCTCTCTCTGTACCTCTCATGAATAAGTAAATGGAATTTAAAAAGTCTAGTTCATCCCATATGAGTATTTCTACTCCACCTTTCTTTTTGACATCCATTTGTGTAATAAATATTTCTCCATCCCCTCTCTTTCAATCTACAGGTGTCTCTGGTAGGCAGTGTATAGTTGGGTCTTTTCCTTTTTAAGAATATTTATTCTGACATCCCACGTCTTTTGATTGGGCATTTAGTCCATTTACTTTTGGCATAATTATTGATAGAAATGAATTTAGTGCTGTCTTACTACTTGTTTTGTTGTTGTTTCTGGAGATTTTCCTTGTTCCTTTCTAGTCTCTAATCACTTTTGGTCTTTCCTTCCCACTCAAAGTGTCCCCTTTAATATGTCTTGCAAGGCTGGTTTAGTCATCACAAACTATTTTATTTTTGTTTGTCTGGGAAATTGCTTATCTCTCCTTCTGTTCTAACTTATGGCCTTGCTGGATAGAATGTTCTTTCCTGCAGACTTTTTCCCATTCGGCACATTGAATACATCATAATGTTTTCTTTTGGCTTGCCAAGTTTCAGTGGAGAGATCTACTGCTAACCTTAGTAGTCTTCCTTTGAAAGTTAGGGTCTTCTTTTGTCTTGTTGCTTTTAGGATTTCTCTTTATATTTTGCAAATTTCGCTAAAATGTGTTGGCCTGCTTTTGTTGCTTTTGATGGGAGTTCTTTGTGTCTCCTGGATTTGGATGTCTGTTTCCTTTCCCAGATTAAGGGAGTTTTCAACTATAATTTCCTCAGATAAACCTTCTGCCCCCCTTTCCCACTCTCTTCTTCTTCTTCTTCTGGGACTCCTATGACAGGAATGTTATTATGCTTTATGGAGTCACTGAGCTCCCTAAGTCTACTTTCTTGTTCCAAGATTTTTCTTTCCCTATTGTGCAGCTTCATTATTTTCCATAATTTTATCTTCTACATCACTGATTTATTCCTCTGCTTCTTCTATTCTTGTGTTCATTACATCTAGTTGCTTTCCAATCTCCATTATTGCATTTTTCCTTTTGTTGTGACTAGTTTTTAGGTCTTTTATGCCTGCAGAAAATCACTCCCTACTGTCTTGTATGCTTTTCTCAAGCCCCACTAGCTGGTTCAAAGGATGAGGCAAGTGTATAATCCTTCTACTATATTGTTGTCTTAGATCCCAGGTGACATTTCAGTTGCTCAAGATGAGGAAAGATTTAGCTTTCCCACTACTAAATTTGGTTGCATCCATACCAAAAGAAATCTGCTTATGCCAATAACATCATCTTAGAAAATGAAGAATAAGATTAGCAGTGCAGTTATGAACTATACAAAAAATGTAGTATATGGTATTAGATTTTGAGTCCAAATAGTTTTTGGGCAGCCCGGGTGGCTCAGTGGTTTAGCGCCACCTTCAGTTGAGGGCGTGATCCCGGATATGTGGGATCGAGTCCCACGTCAGGCTCCCTGCGTTGGGCCTGCTTCTCCCTCTGCCTGTGTGTGTCTCTCTTTCTCTCTCTGTGTGTCTCTATGAATAAATAAATAAAATCTTTAAAAAATAAAAAAATAAAGTTTTCACATTAATTGAAACCAAATTGTATTCTAATTACAATATAAATTTTAGGATTTGCATATATCCTTAGTCAAAATTAAGGATTCAGAGCATTATTCTATTAATTGTGTTATTTCCATTATCCCTCTACTGTAAGCCCAGACAATAATTGTAGGAGTATATAAATTGGCAAACACCATATCAGAAATATTTGAAACCTCAGAGATGAGTGAAATTACCTGTTAAATGAAAAAAACAGTTTTATAAATCTTTGAATTCTTGGGTATTTGGCAATTTTTAAGGGTAGTTTAGGTTTCATCTTGATTAGAAGCAAGGATTTTGATGTCATCTTTTTATATACCTTTCATCTTCATTCATTTTCTTGCACTCTTAAATATTCTTTGCACTTATAAATATGCCTTTTATTAAACATTCATTTTTTGCTAATCATCTCTCTCTAGGTTCTAAAGTCTTTCTTTTACATTTCCATCCTTTTCCTACCATATGTCTTGAATATCATTGACGCCCCAATTCAACAAGCTATTTCTCTACCATCAGTCAAATTCCTGTAAATCTTACCTCTTCTAAAAATCTATCACAGCTCAATTTTCATGTATTTCATTTTTGGACTTGGTTAATTCTTTTTCCCATTTTCCAGTATGTTCTTAATATCTGTTTGTAGCATTCTGTTCCATATTATATATTTCTATGGAGCAAAGGGGATATAAATTTGTTTTACCTTGTATCAAACATGATAAGTATCCTTATGATGGGAACAAATAAGTGTTGTATTCAATGTGTGTATATTTGTGTGCATGTACTTCCTATAAACCTGAAAATATCTATATTCATTTCAGGAAGATATCCAGACTCAGACTTTTACAATGATCTGGTATATAACAAAGATTGAAAATAAACCTTTTAATTTTAGGATGACTTTATGGAATGTCAGAGTAGGCTTGGCCTATTATTGTGAACATTAACAAATAGCAGGACTTAATTTAACCAACATTCTAAGATTAAATTAAAAAAATCCTCTTCCATTACATATCTTCTTTCAGTTCATATTAGTATATATTCCATTTACATTACAACAGAGAGAAGTGGAATGAATGGGTTTCTCACAACCCCCAAATCAATATATAAACCCTGATCAATGAATGTGAAGCTCCTCTGTATATCTGAAATATTTTTATCCATTTTGACACAGTGCATAGCAGGAAGCTATCCATTAGGTTTTAAAAGAGGGAAGCCAATAAAGATAGGCTAGATGACAGATTCTCACATCTCTCATAATTCTGGTATGAGAACTAGCTTTCTTGTCTGCTATTTCCAATTATCTAAATGTGGATAATTTGAAAAGTCACACACACACACACACACACACACACACACAAACTCATTTTACTTCGTCCATACATTTTCCATGTGGGTATTAAAAATTATCTTTTTCTTAGTTTTGCACTACTTGAAAAATGAAAATACTAATATTGATCCAGGAGTGTTATGATGATTAATCATTTGAAGTCTGAACTAGAGAAACCTCAGACATCATAGAGCCATCTGTGCAACCTCTGTCATCTCTCAAAAAGCAGAAATTAAATGTGAAGCTGAACTTTGCTTGATGAGTAAAGCAGCTTCTTTTCATATGGTGGACTCTGAAATCTTGTTTCCTACATAGGAAAGCTTCATTTAAGGTCATAATTACTCACAGGCTGCAGCAGTCACACTTTATCATATAATAGCTAAATGAGCTATCATAGCATAATATATATTACTGATATTTTCTAGTCTATTCCTAAACTATGACCAAAATTTATGACTAGTATGACTACTAATCACAAAGTGACTTCCCCACTCAGAAACTTGTACTGAAATAATTGGCCACAGCTAGTCTATGAAACAAAAGCCTTGTAATTACTTACTCACCAGGGATGAGTAACAATTTTTGCCAAATAAGATACAGAAAATATGTGGGAAAGTTGTTGCCTTCTTGTTACAGCTATATCGTCATATTTAGTGTCTGAAACAAGAGACTAAGATCTTTGATTTCTAACCAGGCTCTAGAAATACTGTGCAGAGGCATAGCTTTTTTGCAAGTGATGCAGGTATCTAGGGACTTGGTAATACTATATTCTCTTCTGAAGGTTTTCCTTTTTGACCCCACTGTGGTACTAAGTTCATCTACTAAAAAATAAACCATGAAGGAATTTGAAATTGTGACTCAGGAAAGGGAAAATTTGTCAAAATGTGTTACTTAGATTGTTGTTATCCCTCTAGCTAAGACTGGTTCTTATAAATACTACCAGAGGATAGAGATGAACCAATATGGCCTGGTGGGTTAAAATGTGATTGACTATTTCAGTCTAATTGGAGAAATGTGCTACAGTATATACTGCCAGGAGAAGAGCTCAGAAAATTAAACAGAGGTTATGAAGGATTTGTACCTGGAGAAATTGAGTCAATTGTTTCACTGGGAATGTGGAGGAAAAGAACAGATGGTATTAAACCTCAACATTCAAAAGAATTATTTTAGTTCTATAGTATCCTGTAATTATTACAGCTCTGCAGGTCTCTACTTGTTCTGCAGTATACCTACATTTTTGCTGAATGGTTTAGCATATCTGCAGTAAGAAAATGTGTAAAAAGGAAAAACTCAATGAATTTAATAATCTGTAGTTGCCTCAACTGCCTTAGAAGAGGTTTCTAAAAATATATAAATAAATTCAGGGTCACTTAAACTCCTAGCAAAACTTTAGCTATTGGTTAAAGTAATGAAAGTTGAAGCTCGCTCCAAAGTGACACCCCACCCCCACCTAGAAAAAAAATAAAAATGAAAGTTTGCAGCTCCTGTAGCATATATTTATTTATGAAATGCTTAGAAACCAGAATACCCAGAAACTGTGGACATTTACACTCTGGTGAACAAAATTCAGGGGAAAACTATTTTCTTGGGCTATAGGATTTCCCCTTTGTGTTATTTAATCTGAATATGGATGCTCCAACCCTAAACTTCTGAAGTCAATATGAACAAATGTTGCAACATACAGAGTCTCAAAATCTGTATTCTTTGTGCTAGGGAGTAGATTCAGATATTCAAAGGAAGAATGTGAAATTTAGTCTTTCAGATACCTAGGATTCTAGGTACTATTTATAACCACTTGGGAAAAAAAAGGTACATTCTTGAGTAGTAGCTCTGTTGGTCAGGTGTTGTTGTTCTGTTTGTTTGTCCAAACCTCAGTGTAGAAAATCATTATGGGAGCAAAATCCTCAAGTCTTCCACATTTGAAATCCAAAATTATTAGTTTGAATTTAACATTAAAAGTTTATTTATGCATGCCAGATTACTTGCAAATGAAAGATCTGTCTACTCAATTTGTTCTAGGTTGCCTATATGGCAAGTTGGTAGGGCAGAGACTCAAGAGATCTATGTCCCACCTTTCCCAGAACTATCTTAGCAAATTAGGAAGAGCCAGTCTTTTTGGTTCTATTGAGTTTACTGTACACATCTTCATGGAGCCATCAAAAAAAAGTATGCATCTGTTTGAACAAAGAGTGAATAAGGATCCTAAATGCTTTGGATACTTCTTAGAAATACAACTGAGTATTCATCCTATATGTCTTCTTTCTGCCTCCACCTCCTCCCCTTCCCCCCAAAACACACTCTTGCTTCCCTGGAAACGAATTTTATAAGAATATGAGACCATCTTGATGTGAATATTTTGAAAGTAGCAAGCTTACTATATGGGAATTACTATTTGACACTTCCCCTTCAGGAAAATGTACAAAGAAACAAAACACTCAGATGTACTGTAATACATCCTCTGGTCAACTGTCTTGCCACAGATGGAAAAATGAGCTCCCATTGTCCAACCAGCTGTCCGTTGCAGAGATTAGACCTTTATTGAATTGGGGTCATTTTTAAATTAACAGAAGAGTTTGACATAGTCAAAATTGAGCAGTTTTTTTAATCTTCTCAAAAGCCCTGTGGAAGCATTTTAGTAAGAGAGTGCAATACAAAGCTTAAGTTGAAACTGTTTTAACATTTCTATTAATCACATTGTTTCAGCAGTTTAAGTTCAAGAGAAAAATTTTAATGCTCTCTACTCCTTTTTCCTTATCTTGCATGGATTAATTTCTCTAACTATGGTCCCATTTTTCTTTAGTTCTCATAAGACTGTCTGGCTTTTTGATATAATGGTCATCTTCATATCTTAAAACAAAAATTGAATTATATGCACTACTGGACAAGCATGACATGACTTTTGCTAACATATGTAAGGTGTGAAAACCTGGGGAAAAGTTCAATTTAAGTTCCACTTGAGCACACTGTAGTGCACTGGGTATGAGTTCAGTCTTAATGGCACTGAAAAAGGTAGAAGCAGGGAAAGTTGGAGATCACTTATTTGAACCTAATTAAAAAGACCTGATAAAAATGCTAGAAAGCCAGATGGTACTTAGTTCGGTGCCAGTCCAGGGATGGAATATGTTTAGCAGTTGACATTCTACAAGGGTAGACTAATAATATCACCAGTGAAACCAAAAGAATTTTGTTAATACTATTAGGCTCTACTTTTAAAATTCTTTCATGCTTTTGTATCTAAGTAGAAACAAAAAAATGTAAAGTCTCTATTTTAGTCAAATTCTAAAATTCTAAAAGAACTTCAAGTATTTGATTACTATTATCTCCAGCACTACTTTGAAAACTAAATACTAACATCATTATAATATAATAGCAAAGATTGGAGAGTAAATTCAGCACACTAAGATGATTATTATTCCACAAGAAAATTGTTCTTTAATTTTAAAAGTCAAATAATTGATTTTTTGAAAACAGTTCTTGAACTAAAGCACTTAAAGAAATAATATACAAACTTAGGTATTTTTTGGTTATTCCAAATACAAACATTTAGAAATTGGAAGTTTCATGTGTTTACACAATATGAAATATACCTTTCTTGAATACTTTCATTGCCATGACTTTAGACATTTCTACATAGAACAAATAAAAATAGCTAAATAAGAAATTTTCTTTTTTTACCCAGATTATCTTCTGTCTTTAATATAGTATTGTAACGAAGGGTTGGTAGAGACCCTCAAATGATGAGTATTTATCCACATGTATCCAGTGCCATTAAAAAAATTAAATGCCATTAGGAATTGGGAGAGCTATGTTTTGAAATGCTTTGAGAAAAAGGAGAGTTTAAAGAGTAGCAGGTGCCTATTCAAGGATATAGAGGAGAAAAGGGAAAAGAGTGAGGAAAGGCAAAATTGTCGTGGGTACCTAATTTTGCAATCAGAAATTAACTTTTGGAGCATTGATTCATAGTTTTGATCTTCTTCAGTCCTTTTGTTGCTCTGTGATGTAACCAAATAATTTAGAGGTAATTAAGCCTTCTACAAGCACCAGAAAAAGGTAAATATATCTGCCTTTTTCAAGTGAACAAACAGGAATGCCTGGGATTCATAGTCTTCCAAAGAACTCAGGGGAAGACATTTTGTTGCCCAATTTATCTCAAATACCAAAGAGCCTTTAACAAGAAATTTAGGTGGTGTTAGGGACACTGCTAATGATGTTTGTTGAATACCAGGTTTTATAAAATAGGATGCTAGTTCTCTGTCTTCAAATGGAACTCACTTAGTACTACAATCTCTGAAATCCTTCATAGATTCTCCAGGGCAATTTATTTCATGGACTATTGTCAAGCACCATATTTGCCACCCTAGGGTTTCCAGGACTATATGAACCACCAAACAAATAACCTATCAATGCTATTCTACACCTAAGGCATACAAATGGCTGAGTAAGGTACTTGTCAGAATGTTCTTTATTGCTGCTGTAGAGAAATATGGGTTTTGTTTTTATGGTTGGTAGTCACCATCCTGGCAAAATAAACATTGTTTTCTCACTTCATTTGGTTCTTTAGTACTATATCAGTCTTTCAGTTTTCCATTTTTTTTTCTGATGCATCCTTGGACTGCATTCATATAATATTTAGAATTTTTAATTGAATTAGCATATTTTATATGATTTATTTTTACTAAACATGTTCCCCCA